>NC_057417.1:6867237-7167237 GCF_019320065.1 Cervus canadensis | reverse complement strand
GCAAGATAATAGTGGGTTATTAAAATGAAAATTAAAGGAGTAATAGAGGACTTAAAAAAAGAAGAAAAAAGTTTTAATTAAAAAAATAACAATAGTAGAAATATATCTAGGAATTTCTCTGGAGCTGTTGCGGGCAGTGTTGGTTTAGTTCCATTTCAGATAGTTCCTTGTTCCAGCTTATACTTCTCAATATCTGTAGGCCCCTTCCAGTGTAGTCAGTGTTAACTACAGGGATTTTAATCTGTTGCACCTGTCACTTCTGAAGCGGTTCCCTTTGTTTATTTGGCTTCTGTTTGCAGGTCTCTTCAGTGTCTAATTTCCGCCCTGACACAAGTGGGCGGAGGTGGTCTCTTGTTTAGGTTCGCGAGTTCAGTCGTGCTGTGGGGAGGGAGGGGCGCTGCAGACAAATATCGCTGGCGTGTGCCCCCGCTCACGGCATGTGTGCTTCCCCTGTCTACACTGCTCAGGCTCCAGGCTGCTCTACAGGGAGCGGGCCCTGAGTTGTGTGCACTTCCCAGGCCTAAGCCGCTCAGGTTCAGGTTCTTGGGTAGTCTACAAAAGGTGCAGACTCTGTTGGGCCTGCGTTTTGTGCCTTCCCCAGTTGGAGCAGCTCAGGCAGCCAGGAGCTTGACGAGCGCACTCTCCCCTGGAGCAGAGCGACTTCTCCCCTCCCTGCCCCCACCTTGGTTTCCCGGCGCGCCGGTCCGGTGCACCTTGTGTCTCTTCTGGGGAGCTGATCTCTGGCTGAGACCCTTCCGGCAAATGTCAACCATCCAGAATCTCAGGAAGTCTTTGGTTAGAAACTGGAAGCTTGTTTGCAGTTTGGTAGGGGATGCTGTCTCTAGGGCCGAGTATGCCCCTTTTCGGCTCTGGCTGGTGCCCGCCTCCAGCGGGCATGGGCCAGTCTGAAGCCGGTGAGCTCTTCTCTGGTATTGCTCAGTCCTTTGTTCTGTGAATGGGCCGGCTGTGCCTTAGGTTAGGGCTTTTCACAGGTTAATTCTGTCTCTCTCTCTCTCTTGACATCCCACAGTTTAAGTTGCTATCTTGTGATGGCTCCCTCCGATTGCCCTCAGGGCACTCGGGCCGGTCCTTACCCTAAGCAATGCCACCCACTCCTCTCTGTTCAGCCCCCACTTGCTGGTGGTGGATGCGAGCGTCTGGGGTACTTTTCTGCTGGGAGTTGCCTTTAGGCATGTAATCTGTGTGTTTTATTTATTTATTTTTCCTCCCAGTTAGGTTGCCCTCTGGGATTCGAAAATTTCCCCTGGACCCGCCGTTGAGAGGATTTCCTGGTGTTTGGAAACTTCCTCTATTAAGACTCCCTTCCCAGGATGGATCTCTGTCCCTAACCCTTTTGTCTCTCTTTTTATCTTTCATATTTTGTCCTACCGCCTTTTGAAGACAATGGCCTGCTTTTCTGGGTGCCTGATGTCCTCTGCCAGCGTTCAGAAGTTGTTTTGTGGAGCTTTCTCAATGTTCAAATGTTCTTTTGATGAATTTGTGGGGGAGAAAGTGGTCTCCCCATCCTATTTCTCCACCATCTTAGCTCCCTCCCCTCCCCTCTTCCTTTCTTCTTGGGCTTTGTAAACTTATTCTAAGTGTCAAACCCAGTTGGTTTTTATTTTATTATTTTCATATGGTATAAGCTTTTTGAGAGTTATTTTTGGTTTTTATTACAACTTTGTGACCATTTGTACAATTATCTTCCTTCCACTTACCAGACACCACCCCAAATTTTACTAACTCTAGGGGTACTTTTAGATAAGAACGGGTGTTCTCCTTTCTGCAGGGAAAAAAAAGAAGAAAAACCTAGCCTTAGAAAAGAGAATCATCTCTGCCTCCATATTATCTATGAGAAAAAAAGGTATTTGGTGAATTGTTTTCACGTGATTCTGTGCAGAAGTTTCTTATCTACATATACCCTGAGTAGCCTGATGCAAGAGTTATTAATTTTACACCTATTCTGTGCTGGATATCATCCCAAGTGCAAGTTCAAAATAGACAAATAAGGTGAAAGTGACAGTGTTAGTCCCTTCATCGTGTCATGGCGACTCCATGGGCTGACTGTAGCCTACCAGCCTCCTCTATCCATGGAATTCTCCAGGCAAGAATGCTGGAGTGGGTAGTCAGGGGATCTTCCCAGACAAATAGAGCATTCATTCAACAAATGTGACTTGGGTCCCTGCTATGTGACATGCACTCCTCTGAGCTTTGGGACAGAACAACAAACCGCACTGACATACTTCATGCCATAGGAGGTAAGCAGACCCTCCTCACGTGAGGACTAACTGTCCCTCACGTCCAACTGCCACATAGAAAAATGTGAAACTGTTGTTGTTTGGTTTTTTAAGAAATTAGATAAAACAAAAAATCTTTGCCAAAAAATACTCCAGAAATTTCAAAAAGCGTCGAATACCTTTCACTGAAAACTAGTAGGAGGGTGTTCTGAGACGAGTGATCAGGTTCCTCATTTTGACAGACAAATTGCTAGTAATCCTGTTAAATTTTAAATAGCATTATCTAAATGAAAAATAGCAAAGTGTGAGATATCCCAGCAAGAATGGCTCCAATTTCCTGCCTGGATGCTAAGTAAGGAATAGTTTGTTTAATATCATCTTGATAACATTTTTATAGGTTCATGTTGGCCCATCAGATTGCAATTTGTCACCTGCTATCTAGAAGTTTCCTAATTCCTCATCACTTTACACTGTAAAATAATAGGCACAGAACTGCAAGGCTTTTTTTAATAACAGAAAAGTAGAAAAGGACTCATTGCTTCCCAGAGGAGGCTAGTGGTAAAGACTCATAGCTATGCCTCCCGTCTCCACCTCTCTACCCATAGGTCTAATTGATAATGCAGACTCAACATAGCCAAGACTAAATTCTAGATCCTTCCCACAAATCCTTCTCTATCCACAGCCCTCCCCATCTCAGCTGAAGGCAGCCTGATCCTTGTAACAGCCCAGAACAAAAACCTCACAAACACCCATCACTTCTTTCTTATTCAAGGACCCCATATCCAGCCCATCAGGAAATCCTATGGGCTCCACCATCTTGTCAACCAAGAACTTGGTGGAATAAGGGAGTTAGCTCCCTAAAGAAACAAGGGATTCAAAAGAAACTTGACTCAATGTATTTGGTTGTGTTGTTAATTCTGTTGACCGTTAATCCTGGACAGCGGACCCACTCCCCACACCCATGGGTTCTGCCTCAGTGGGTTCCACCAACCATGGGTAGAAAATGTTCAGAAAAAAAACTCCAGAAAGTTTCAAAAAGCACAGCTTGAAGTTGCCACACACTGGCAACCATTTAAATAGCATATTCTTTGTATTTAGAGATGATTTAAAGTATTTGGGAGGGACTTCCCTGGTGGTCCAGTGGTTAAGAATTCACCTGCCAATGCAGGGGACATGGGTTCAATCCCTGGTCTGGAGAGATTCCACATGCCAGGGAGTAACCAAGCCCCTGCACCCCAACTTCTGAATCCACATGCTGCAACTACTGAAGCCTGCATGCCTAGAGTCTGTGTTCTGTAACGAGAGACACCACCATATAATGGGAAGCCTGCACATAGCTCCCACTTGCCACAAGTGAAAAAAACCAGTGCATCAATGAAGACCCATCACAGCCTAAAAAATAGATAAGTATTTGAGAGGACGGTGCATAGCTTATATGCAAATATTGTGTCATTTCATTTAAGAGGCTTGAGAATCTGTGGATCTTGGTATCCACGTAGAGGTTCTGGAACCGATTCCTCCGTGGATACCAAGAGACAACTGTAACTTGCCTTTTGCTTGTTGGTTTCAGTTGTGATGAGTACTCGTTTAGCCAGATTGAGTGTTTAGCCATCATGTGCATGCTTTGATAGCAGAAAGGAATGGGGTTGCTCTTTCCCCTCCAACCCTCAGCAGGTGAAGGAAGGAGAAACTAGCAACTAGAGGACCACAGAGAGGCGGTGATTCATTTACTGGCCATTGTGGTCCTAGCAGTGTTGCCAGTGGATGGGGAACTGGAGAGGCTTGAGGTCATATGTTGCCTCCTTTTCATCTTCCAAAATGTCATCCCCTAATTGCTGTTGGCTAACGACATATAGTTGGACTGTGAAGAAAGCTGAGTGCCAAAGAATTGATGCTTTTGAACTGTGGTGTTGGAGAAGTCTCTTGAGAGTCCCTTGGACTGCAAGAAGATCCAACCAGTCCATCCTAGAGGAGATCAGTCCTGGGTATTCATTGGAAGGACTGATATTGAAGCTGAAACTCCAGTACTTTGGCCACCTCATGCAAAGAGCTGACTCATTGGAAAAGACCCTGATGCTGGGAGGGATTGGGGGCAGGAGGAGAAGGGGATGACAGAGGATGAGATGGCTGGATGGCATCACCGACTCGATGGACATGAGTTTGAGTAATCTCTGGGAGTCGGTGGTGGACAGGGAGGCCTGGCATGCTGTGATTCATGGGGTCACAAAGAGTCAGACAGGACTGAACAACTGAACTGAACTGAATTGAACGACCAAGGATATTCCCCAAAGGTAACAGATGATTATTTACTAGGAGAAAGAGCAGGGTAGATGTGTCCTTTGGTGTATTCTAACAGCTAGACATTTTTGTGTGTCTACGTATGTATGTGTGAGTGTGTGTATGAAACTTTTGAAAACAACTTTGCAATGATTATATCTATGAACTTTTACAACATAACCTATGAAACTTGGGACTTCCTTGGTGGTCCAGTGGCTAAGACACCTCACTCCCAATGCAGGGGGCCCAAGTTTGCTCCATGGTCAGGGAACTCGATCCCGCATGACACACCTGAGAGTCTGCATGCTGCAACTAAAGAGCCCAAATGCCACAATGAAAAGCAAAGATCCCACATGCCACAGCAAAGACCCTTGAAGGGGCAATGAAAATAAAAAACACTGAGTGTCGTAACTAAGACCCCACGTAGCCAAATAAATATATATTTTTTTAATTTATGAAACTTTTTCACCTACATAATTTCATTTGATTCTCAGAGCAGTCTTGTGATAAAATCAGAGCAGTTATTACTGTTTCCATCTTATGCCTGATCCCCTGCACCCTGCTTCGCTTTTTTTTTTCTATAGCATTTATCACTTTTCATATAATAATGTGCTCATTTATTACATGGTTTGCATATTTTCTCTCTTCTGCTAGAATAAGAATACAAAAATCTTTATTTACTTGACTCATTAATCTGAATTATCTAGAACAGTCCCTAGCACATAGCAGGCACCCAAGAAGTATTTGCCGAATGAATGAAATATGAGCATGTCTATCAAGTACATTTCAACATGAATGTCATCATCACAAACCCAGGATGTAAGCTCTTCAGGATCTCTTGATTCCTTCTGCATGACACTCTTTTCCAGAACACATTTTTGTTGTTGTTCAGTTGCTAAGTTGTGTCTGACTCTTTGTGACCCCATGGACTGTAGTACGTCAGGCTCCTCTGTCCTTCACTATCTCCCAGAGTTGGCTGAAATTCATGACCATGTGTCAGTGGTGCTATCCAACCATCTCATCCTCTGCCACACCCTTTTCCTTTTGCCTTCAGTCTTTCCCAGCATCAGGGTGTTGGTTCCATTTTAATATTGAAACTTCAATTAAAAGGTTTCATGTTTCTAAACATCTGATGAGAGCAATTACCAATCAGACAGGGGAAGTTTTCATGCATCACTTCCCAACTTTCTCCTGGCTCTCAGGAAGCTTGGAGCTAGATGCATTACTCAGTCCAATCACCAGTTCATCATCTTCTTTTCTCTCTTATTCTATGTGCCTATGTGCTTTCACTATAACTCATTTCTTTTTTAAAGTAGATGTGAATATTAATGAGGTCAGTCCAGATTGAACACAAAGTAAGAGATTTGCAAAACAGTCCTCTTTATCGTAATTGAGCTATCCAAATCAAAATTCTTAAAAAAAATATTTAATTTACAGAATGCTTAGTATGTATCAGACTTATCATTCAGACCTGATTTACGCCTCCAATTTACAGGATCTCCCTGACTCTTAAGAGTATTGAAATTTTAAGCTCTACCTTAGATGTCAGACAATATTTGAAATTTGATTGCCTGGGCTGAAAGAAGTGTGATGAAAACATCTTTTTAGGTTTAAAGGGACATGAGTGGGACAGCGAACTAACGCTATGGTGAATATTTGTTGTTGTTGTTGTTGCTGAGTCGCTAAGTCGTGTCCAACTCTTTGCGACCCCACGGACTGTTGCATGCTAGGCTCCTCTGTCCATGGGATTTCCCAGCAAGAATACTGGAGTGGGTTGCCATTTCCTTCTCCAGGGGATCTTCCCAAATCAGGGATCAAACCTGCATCTCCTGCATTGGCAGGTGAATTCTTTACCACTGAGCCACCTGGGAAGCCCCAGGGCAAGTACATGAGTTTATCTCCTCTTCTCTACAGCCTTAAAAAACCAGCTCATTCACTCCTTCCCAGTCGCTCCCCCACCATAGACACATACTCACTTACTACTAGAATGGATGAACCTTATGTACATCCCTTTATCCTGGTGGCCCAAAGCGCGCATTTACCTTCAAATGATGCAGCTCAGGGTGTTGTGTTCATTCTGAAAGACTCAGAACTTGTTGAAAAAGCCGAGATCTGGCAATGGCTGATGCAGGGCCTGCTTTCTTCCGGGCTTTGTTATGCAGATGAGTTTCCATTTTATTTTAGGTGTACCCATTGAATCCTGAGTATTTTAACAGTCGTGAAGCTTCGATGAACTCAAGAAGAGCTTAAGATCCGAGATGTTAAATCGGCTTGGCAATAATATCTAGCAGAAAATAAGGATCTCATTCTCAGTTCTCCTTTTCATCCGTCATAATGAGGAGCTGATTTTTTACTATTAATGTAACTCTTAAGGGAGGAACTCTGCAGCGGTCCAGGGTAATTCATCCTTAATTAATGTGCCATCTTTTCAACCTGTCCCCATTTAATTATAAAAGCTGGTGAGTATTGGGCCTCAGAAAGTGGCCAGTGGTTGAAATCATAGGGGGAAGATATTAACTCTGGGCATTTTTCAGGATGGGTATTTTTTTCCTTTGGAAAATCATATGAAGGTGAAAAGTTGTTTGCAAGTATTGTGAGCCCCACGGGAAACCTTCTACTTACACTCTGCTTCTCTGATCTTTAGAGATTTTTTTTCATCAAACATCCTCAGGCTTTATGTTTTTGTTTCTTTTTCATGGCACCCTCGGTGAATCACTTTTTTATTATTATTCCATTTATTTGTCATATTTTTGGCTGTGCGGGGTCTTCATTACTGCACGGTCTCTTCTCTAGCAGTAGCAAGCAGGGGCTCTTCCCTAGTTGCAGCACACAGACCTCTCATTGCAGTGACTTCCCTTGATGCAGAGCGCAGGCCATAGGGCATGCAGGCTTCAATGGTTGCAGCCCGTGGGCTCAATAGTTGTGGCTCCCAGGTTCGAGAGCACAGGCTCAATATATGGCTCACGGGCTTTGTTGCTCCATGGCATGTGGGATCTTCCCAGACCAGGGATCGAACCCGTGTCTCCTGCATTGGCAGGCAGATTCTTTACCCCTGAGCCACAAGGGAAGCCCTGTGAATCACTTTTAAACCTTACATGCTAGTCTTTCTCATTGTAGAGGATTTAAAAAATTGTAGTAAAATACACAGAACATAAAATTGACCATCATTTACCATTTAAGCGTACAGTTCAGGAATGCTGGACCCTTCACATCGTTTTGCAACCATCCCCACCATCCATCTCCAGAAGGTTTTCGTCTTCCCAAATGAAACTGTGTTTAACAGTAGCATCCCATTCCTCCTTTCCTCTGCCCCTGGAACAGCTATTCTACTTCCTATCTCCATGAATTTGACTGTCTATGTATCTCATAAAAGTAGAATTACATAATATTTATCTTATACAAGAAATTATGTATTATTTTATACAGCCCAGCACCCCAACTCCTAGGTATCTAGCTTATAAAAATGAACATGTAAATTCACAGAAAAATCTGTAACCAAATGTTAATAGATTTATTCACAATTACCAAAAACTGACAAAGAACTCAAATGTGCTTCAATTGGTGAATGAATAAACAAACTATGGTATCTCCATACAATGGAATACTATTCAGCAATAAAAAGTGATGAAGTACTGATACATACAACAGTGGATAAATTTCAACTGCATTACTCTGAAAGGAGCCAGGCTCTAAAGGTTATAAAATTATGAGCCTGTTTATAATGATAGTCTTCAAAAGGCAAATCTGTAAGAATGGAGAATAGATGGTTGGTTTCCAGGAATGGTATGGGGAAGGGGTTGACCACAAGGGGCATGGGAAAAGTTGTCAGGGGTTTACTTGAATATGGTTGTGATTACATGCCTCCGTGCATTCTTCGTAACCTATATGCATGTGTGCTCATTCACTCTGTTGTGACCGACTCTTTGTGACCCCATGGACACATGGGGTGTGTGTCTGCCTCTTTGTGACCCCATGGAGTAGCCCGTCAGGCTCCTCTGTCTATGGAATTTTCTGGGTAATAATACTGGAGTGGGTTGCCATGCCCTCCCCCAGGGGATCTTCCTGACCCAGGGGTCACACTTGTGTCTCCTGCATTGCAGGTGGATTCTTTACCACTAGTGCCACCTGGAAAGCCTTCATAACCTGCGGAACTATAAACAATGGATGAATTTTACTATATGTAAATAATACTTCAGTTAAAAAAACAAAGGATGAAAAAATGTTTCCGGTTATGTTCAAAAATTAAGTGCTCAAAACGTGGAAATTTCTCTGAGATGTTTGCTCCTGGCTGTTCTTTCTACCTTGTTTCCCCACCCAGGAAATAACCCTTTTTGAGTCAAATGCAAGGCCATATGTTGAACTTTTACTCCATGCCCTACTAAACCTGAATTTGGGGAGGACTCCACAAATCATACTACCATTCACGGAAATAAGAATCCATAAAGAGTCCACAATATCTTACAAGACACCAGGATCCAGTTTTTTGTGAGACACAGATTATTAAACAGTTGCCAGTCTTTTATGTCTGCTAAGTATGACAGGTGACTCCAACAGTTACAATTTGTCAGCAACTGTTTCTGGGGTCTTTACTTCATTTTAAGTGTTGCACATTTCATTATGAATGGCGTGCCCCATATATCTATAACTCTGATAACTCCATTCCTTTTGTTAGTAATGGCTTCCCAAGCTGTTATAACATAACAATAACCATGCCGGGGATAAATATTTCATCAGGAATCCATTGTTATTTATTTATCATTTATAACATGTGTTCTGAAAGCATTACAGAATATTTATTAAACATTTATAAATAATTTTATGCCACTACTGGCATGTGATATAAATACATTATTAATTCTCTTGGATTGTTGATGGATGGAAGTCAGAAGAACGCTCTGCCAACTGGGGTTGTTGCCAATAAAGTGCAGGAAAAAGGAAGCAGTCTACCATATTTGAAACTTTCAGAGGCACAATATTGTTCCCTCAGAAGATTTATTTGTTAATTGTGGCTGCAGGTTCTGAGAACTCTCACGCCTCCAGGACAAAGGCATGCTGATGAGAAGGAGATTAAAGAAATTTCAGTAGTTGAGGCGGCCACGGCTTAGTAGCTGCCGCTTGGAAACCTGCTTACAACTGTACATTACACCCATCAGCTCAAATTCACACTAAGTGGCCGAGCAGTTCTGGGAGTGGATTTCCTCAAAGCAGGAGTTGGGCACCAGGGCTGCTCCTCTGCATTTCCTCGCTGTGACCTTGATGGCACCCCAGCTGCAGCTTCTGGAAAACCCTAGCTCATTTCCTTTATTGAATAGAACTCTTTGAAATGCCAAAGTCAAAGTCTCCTTCTCCTTGAGCAGCCATTTCCCTGGAGAAAGGATGTTCTTTCTTTCCTTTCCAGCTGCCTTGAGATATAATTGACATATAACATCACATCAGCTTAAAGTATGCAAGGACGGGCTTCCCAGGTAACCCTAGTAGTAAAGAACCCGCCTCCCAATCCAGGAGACACCAGAGGCGTGGGATCAATCCCTGGGTTGGGATGATCCCCTGGAGGAGGGAAGTGTAACCCACTCCAGTATTCTTGCCTAGAGGATTCCTTTGTCAGAGGAGACTGGCAGGCTACAGTCCATGGGGTTTCAAAGAGTTGGACACGATTGAGTGACTAACACTTTGGTGCTCCATATACTGGAGATAAACAATACTGACTTTTCTGTTGCCTTTGTATCTGCTCTTATATCGGGAGGTTTGCTCCTTCTCCTGCTTCTCCTCTTCTTTCTTCTCCTCCTCCTCCTTCCGACTTTTCCTGAAAGTGCTCTTTTTTTTTTTTTTAACTGGGGAGATTTATGTCTAGAAAAAAAAAAGGGGGGAGCCTTGGTAAGGTTTCCAAGGTTTTCTGCTATCCCCTAAAACAACCATGCTTATAACAAACACAAAAGAACACAGAGGAAAGAGGGACTGTTCTTCACTAACAGAATGGATAAAGCCTCAAGCTTCGCTCTGCAAGAGGTGAGGGAACCGGATGCACCTGCCCTGTGCGTTTATTCTGGTTACTTTCTGACACTGGCAAATGTTGACGTTAACTAGGCAGTTTTGAAAAACGAAAGTCAATAAGCCCAGCAAAAGCGTCCTTGGATGGACACGTTTTATAGTGTTCACAGCCCAAGAGTAGGCAGTGGTTGTATGCCTGCCAGACAGCAATCCTACTATTTGTACTCAAGATTTACTTGGCCACGTTAAGGATTTTAAATGCTATGGAGGAGAGAATAATGTCAATATGATTTTTTCAGAGCACTGTATGAAGATCAAATCAAACAGAGTTTCTAACAGTTCCAAAAGGTAGCATTTTCTCATTGCAGCCACCTCCAAACCAACAAGTTTTCGAGCTTCATGCACCAACTGGATTGGACAGCATATAATAAGCACACCTTTGTCAAGATTTCCCAGACAATATGGAACATTGATGCTAATGTCAAGAGTTAGAAGTTGGGAAGCAATGTATACACACTACTATTTATAAAATGGGGCTTCCCCGGTGGCTCAGATTCAGGTGAAGAATTTACCTGCCAAAGCAAGAGACGTGGGTTCGATCCCTGGATTGCGAAGACCCCCTGGAGAAGGGGATGGCTACCCACTCCAGTGTTCTTGTCTGGAGAGTCCCATGGACAGAGGAGCCTGGTAGGCTACAGTCCATGGGGTCTCAAAGAGTCAGTCACGACTGAACAACCAACACTTTCACTCACTCACTCCTATCTAAATAGACAGTCATCAAGGCCCTACTGGACGACACAGGGACCTCTACTCAATACTCTGTAATAACCTATATGGGAAAAGACTCTGAAAAAGACTGGATATATGTGTGCATATAACTGAACCACTTTGCTGACCCCCTGAAACTAATGCAACTTTGTAAATCAACTTACTCCAATATAAAATAAGAATCAAATTAAAAAAGAAGAACCAAAAAAGAATCAATAGCAAATAAGTCACTCTTAAATACTTTTTAAAAAAGACTACAAGGAGTTGATTAATTGCATTCAGGTTAGCCAGAACTTGTGGAATACCTGCTAAGTGCTAGATGTTGAAAAGACAAAGGCAAATGAGAAAGCCCGTTCCCTCCCCCCACCCCACCCAGAGGAATTGCTGTCTTAACAGGCTTGTTTAGCCTCAGATATTTTATGGTAGATTCTGGGGACTCATAGG
This sequence comes from Cervus canadensis, assembly GCF_019320065.1. Lineage (NCBI taxonomy): Eukaryota > Metazoa > Chordata > Mammalia > Artiodactyla > Cervidae > Cervus > Cervus canadensis. The sequence continues at coordinate 7,155,523 of NC_057417.1, read as the reverse complement.
GGGATTCCAAACTTGAGCAGCGTGACATTCCATGCTGGGAAACCCGGACTAAGAAGAGAGATTTGTCACCAAGCAAGTATCATTGATCTCCCCAAAGCTAATCCTTGTATTATGGTCCCGTCATGGCTTAGCGATTTTTTTTAATGTGTATTGCTTCTATGGCATTTTATTTCAGGGCCTTAGTCACAGAACCTCAAATTAATTAAGATTTGGTCCAGGAGCCGCTTAATTGCTTATACTTAGGATTTGGGGATTCAAGGCAGAGATGGAAATGACGAGGCAAGTCATGCATAATACACCACCCTCCACCCCTCACTGAGTGACCATTACCCTGATGGGTGTTATTTCGTGTTTCTTTTTTTTTTTTTTTTTTAATCAGCGCATGGTGCCAAGAACCTGGCATTTTCAAATACTCATTAGCACTATCCTCTGGGGTTTAAGGTAGCAGTTATTAAGGGATGAAGTCTCCAGAGACAGAGTGAAGCCACAGTGGCTAACAATGACAGAAGTTCAGGTGTACCAGCCCCCATCACTTACGGAGGCATCGAATGGCTAAATTAGCTTTCAAAGTCTTAAACCGAACATGCAAGGCCCACAAATGTCATGTGGTATATTCTCCGGAGGTTAAATTTAGGTTTTCCCTGGCTCCTGCTGCCAATTTGAAAGAAGGGAAAATGTCAGCGGGTGTGGAGTTGAAGCCGAGGGTAGGACGCTGCCAATGTAGAATCCACCGACGCTGACATTCAACCATCTCTGGAAATCGACGCCGCGGAGCAGCCTCAGCCGTCCCCAAACTTACCCAGACTGCTCGCTAGGCCCCCAGTTCATTCCAGAGCCATGTCAGCTTGCTCCCATTGACTTGCCCGGCTAGGCGGTTCCAGCTACCCATTTGCCTTGATGATAATGAAATGTGTTTAGATGCGGTCGACCTGGCTGGCCTGAGAAGGACAGGGTAAGTAAAAGATGCCACTCTTGGCAACAGAGGAAACACACACAGTGATTCCGTGGTCAGAGGACATTAGAAGGGAAGGCCACAGACTGAGCTGTAACCTTCCAATGCCACCGTCCTGTGAAATTAATTCTAATGCAAACTGACTTCACATTGGGATCTGAATGTCAGTGACCAGTGGGAAGGAACCCCACCTCTGCCTTTCCTGCGAGCTGGGGAGTCTTGGCTGTGGACCTGGTGTTAAAGATATGTTGATATTTTCTTGCATCAGTCATTGGGTGCATTAAGCAGAAAAGCCAAGAGGATTGGTTTTATTTTTTTAGCTTTTTACTTTATACTGGAGGATAGCTGATTAACAATGTTGCTATAGTTTCAGGTCAACAGGGAAGGGGTTCAGCCATACACATACGTGGATCCGTTCTCTCCTAAACTCCCCTCCCATCCAGGCTGCCAAATAACATTGAGCAGAGTTACCTGCAGCAAGTCCTTGTTGGTTATACATTTTTACACACAGCAGTATGTACATATCCATCCTGAACTCCCTAATTATCCCTTCCCCCTCTGGATGGGGCTTTAAAGGTGATAGTCTTTTTTCTCCGACATGTTAAAATTTAGCTCATACAAGCAGAGAGTGAAGTTGTGATTACGAAGGATTGGGGCTGGGGAAAAATGAGGAGATATTGATCAATAAGCACAAAGTGTCAGTTATAAGGTGGATACATTCTGGAGAATAGCGTACAGCAATGTGACTATAGTTAATAATGCAGATTTGTATGCATGAAATTTGCTGAAAGGGTGTATCTTAAAAGTTCTTACCACAAAAAAATAAGAGAAAGAAGGAAAGTGGTAACTTCATAAGATGATAGACACAGTAATTAGATTGTGGTGATTATTTCACAACATATAAGTACGTTGAAACATTAAGTTATCTACCTTAGAAATATAAAATTTACTCATGTCAATTACACCTTACTAAAGCTGAACACAAAGTTTAGAGGTAGGCAGTTCAGGACTGGTAGGGTGGCTTAGGAATTCAGGCTTTCATCTCCAGGGTCACTTCATGGTCCAGGATAACTGCTGGAACTCCAGCCATCACCACCCACTTCCAGACAGCAGGAAGAGGGAAAGTCAGAAAGAATCCACTTCCCAATGGAGTTGGCTCCTCCTAAAAAGCTTTCTCACAATCTCGTACATTTCCACTTGTGCATAACTGAAGAAAACCTGGTCGTATAGTCACATCTTGCCATGAGGAAGGCTGGATATATAGTTTATGGCAGCCGAGCACTTGGACTCACCCAATTATAATCACAGTTTGCCACTAAGAAGCAAAAGGGAGAATAGATGTTAGACGGGTAACAGCAGTCTCTGCAATTCTTGTAAACATAATGCCTGTTATCTGAAATCTAGAGGACAAGACATTCAAGGGGCTTTTTCACAGAATGGATGGTGTGGATGGGGCTTCCCTGGTGACTCAGGAGTAAAGAACCTGCCTGCAATGCAGGAGATTCAGGAGACGCCGGTTCAGTCCCTGGGTTGGGAAGATCTCCTGGAGGAGGGCATGGCAACCCACTCCAGTAATCGTGCCTGGAGAATCCCAGGTGAGAGGAGCCTGGCAGGCTACAATCCACAGAGTCGCAAAGAACCGGACACGTCTGAAGTGGCTGAGCACATCCGCGTGTGTGGTGTGGAGGGCAGCATCATGAATTAGGGGTCAGATCATCTCTGATACTTCGCGACCTTGGGAAATATGTTTAAGTGCTCCACATCTTTTATTTCCTCATGTATCAGATGAGGGGCTCAGCCTTGTCTACACAGGAGAGTATCTGCTCAGATAATAGATGTGGAAGCAGTGTGTTAGTGAAGTGTCAAACAGATGAGGTATTAATTAAAGTCATTATGCTTGATCCAGGTATTTATAGTCTTTAAGATGACTGGTTCCAAACTCTTCATTTTTCATAGAATTAACATTTACATTATCCTATGTTATAATGTTACATAACATATACATCATTATATGTTACGATGTTTGCATTTTATATGTTGTAATGGTAGTACCTTCTGTGTATGCAGCAGTTTACAACACGGACTTCATATCATGGCTCTGAACAACATAAGGGAGGATAACCACATATCCAAATTTACTGGTAATAAAATCTGAGTTCAGAGAACCAGCTGGCTTGACCAAGCCCACACGAAGGTGTCTGTGAGTGATAGCAACTTCGAGGATGAACACTCAGGAGATGCTAGCTTTTTAGACATGAAGAAGGCCTGAATTTAAGCATATGGCTATTGACCATGAAGGACCTTGCAGAACTGGCCCCAGCACCTGGAGATCCATACACACTCCTGAATCTAACCTGCCCAAACTCAAAATCATTTTGTTTCCTGCTCCTGTGGGTTTTCCTGCTGGCTTGGAGGTAAAGAATCTGCCTGCCAATGCAGGAGATGCGGGTTCGATCCCTGGGTCGGGAAGATCCCCTGCAGGAAGAAATGGCAACCCACTCCAGCATTCTTGCCTGGAGAATCCCATAGACAGAGGAGCCTGACGGGTTACAGTCTGAAAAGCCAGACACTAATGACCACAATACAGCCTCCTCCCATGCTCCTCCTCCTGGTCTCCCTGTCTGGGTGGAAGTTACCACCTTCCTCTCCCAGCCAGACCGGGGACACAAAACCCACCTTTATCAGCTCCCTGCCTCATCCTCACTCCTTGCCCAAGCCAGGTTGGTTTATTAGTTTCTATCTACTTACTCTCTCTGCATCCTGACATACTGCAAAGGCAAGCTAGTTTCCCACCAATCTTTCTACCTTTTTATTTTTTTTTTTTTGCCTATTCCTAAAATAACTTTTACCCCTTGGCCATGGGGATCTTTATAAAACACAAGTGTAGTTCTCTCATTCCTTACTTAAAAATCCTTCAATGGCACCCTATTGTCCCCAAGATAAAACTGAAGTTTTAAAAAATATGTATATTTCATGATGATGCTCCTGCTTTGGTCTCCCCTTGCCTCCCTACCCCTGTATCCCAGCCTGCCTCCTCTCCCATTCTCTCTTCTCAGAAGGCACTACACTCATTCTCTAAAATCTGAGCCTTGAACGGCTGCTCTATCTGAAATTGCTAAAATCTACTTTGCCTGCTCAATTCCTTCTTGTTCTTTAAGCTTACGCAAGGTAGTGACTCCTTCAGGAAGATTTCCCAGCTGGGTGAGAGTCTGTACAACTGCCCCCCAAATTCCTGCTCTTTCTTGCCATCACAGCCCTTGACAATGCTGCACGATCATTTTATGTTTATTGGTTATTGTCAACCTTGTTTACTGATTATTGTCAACAGGGTCCCAGGCCAGGGATAGCAATTTACTGAGCTCTTCCTTGCATTCCAGGGACTGTCCTTGGCACATCACATATACCCCACAACTTAGAGACCCTGTTATTCCTTATTCAGATCAGGACAGGGATACACTTAAAAAATAGGTTATGTGACACCATCAGAGCTGAGATCTAGACAGAGAGGCAGTTGGCTCCCGACAAGTATGGGTCATCCTACACGATACACTTTTTATTGAAGCATAATTGATTTACAATGTTGTGCTAGTCTCTGATATACAGCATAGTGATTCAGTTATACATAGATGCATGTTCTTTTTCAGATTCTTTCCATTATGGTTTTATACAGGATGCTGAATATAGTTCCCTGTGCTATATCGTAGGATATTCTTGTTTGTCTACTTTTTATAGTAGTGATTTGTATCTGCTAATGTATCCTTCTTCCACACCGTCTCCCTTTTGATAACCATAAATTTGCTTTCCCTGTCTGTGAGCCTGCTTCTGTTTCATAAATAAATTCATTTCTGTCATATTTCAGATTCTACATGTGAATGACATCATACGGTATCTGTCTTTGTCTGGCTTACATCACTTAATATGATAATCTCTAGGTCCATCTGTGTTGCTGCCAATAGCATTATTTCATTCTTTTTTATGGCTGTGTAATATTCCATTTTGTTGGAGAAAGGGACGGCAGAGGATGAGATGTTCGGGTGGCATCACCAACTTGACAGACATGAGTTTGAGCAAGCTCTGGGAGTTGGTGATGGACAGGGAAGCCTGGCACGCCTGAGCGACTGAACTGAACTGAATATTCTGTTGTGTGTATGTACTACATCTTTTTTATCCATTCATCCATTGCTGGACATTCAGTTTGCTCACCCTACACTAAACTTTCTTTTTTAATGAGATATAATTCATATACCACAAGATATACCCTTTTAAAGTGTATGATTCAGAGGCTTTCAGCATAGTCAAGAGGTTGTACAATCATCACCACTCTCTAATTCCAGAATGTTTTCAATCCAATCCCCCCAACAGAAAAAAAACTCCATACCAATTAGCAGTCACTCACTGTTCCTCACTTTCTCCAGCCCGTGTGTGCATGCTCAGTCACTTCAGCCATGTCTGACTCTGCGACCCCATGGACTACAGCCCACCAGGCTCCTCTGTCTATGGGATTCTCCAGGCAAGAACGCTGGAGTTGGTTACCATGCCCTTCTCCAGGGGATCTTCCCGACTCAGGGATCAAACCCTCTTATGTCTCTTGTACTGGCAGGTAGGTTCTTTACCGTTAGCACCACCTGGAAATTTCAGCCCCTGGCAGCAATCTACTTTCTGGACATGTCAAAAGGAATCATAAAATATGTGGACTTTTGTGTCTGGCTTTTTTATTTAAAATGTTTTCAAGGTTCATCCATGTTATAGCTAGTATCAATATTCCATTCCTTTTTATGACTGAATAATATTCTATTGCATGGATAGACTACATTTTGTTTATCCATTTGTCTGTTGATAGATAGTTGGATTATTTCCAACAGGAAATGAAAGTCCGCCAACTTTGTTCTTTTTTCCAGATGGTTTTGATTCCTCTGGGTCACTTGCATTTCCATATTAATTTAGGATCCGCTTGCCAATTTCTGCAGAAAAGGGCACCTGGAATTTTGATTAAGTCTTCCAATCCATGAACACAAATGTCTTTCTCTTTCTTTTTCATCTTTAATTTCTTTTCACAAGTATTTGTAGTTTGGAGTGTACAAGCTTCCCACTTCTTTTGTTCCTTTATTCCTAAGTATTTTATTCTTTTTGGTGCTATTGTTAACAAAATCATTTGTTTTTAAATTTTGTTCTCAGATTGTTAGCATATGGAAATATAACTGATTTTATAGAAAGAGATTGTATCCTGTGAACCTGCTGAATTCATTCATTAGCTCTAATAAGTGTGTGTGTGTGTATCTGTGGATTTCTTCATATTTTGTCTAGATAAGATTGTGTCACCTGAAAATAGAGATAATTTTACATCTTCCTTCCCAATCTCGATACCTTTTATTTCCTTTTCTTCACTAATTACCTATACTATATTTGCTTAATAATAATTGCCCCATTTTTAGTACTTGCTATGTGTCAGGTATTTTTTCTAAATCAATTTATGTCCTTAGTGAAAGTCTGCTGCATTTTCTGTGTATTAAATATTCACAGACATTCTTAAAAAAAAAAGGAATTGCTTTCACAATGAAAAACCCTAAAGGTAAAATATATTAAGAGTAATTCTCTTTGGGAGATCTTGTGTAGGGATAGAACATGGTTTCTGCAAGCTAACAGGTTACACTAAATCCCTGGGGTCTATACTGACTGCTGGGAAAAAGACAAAAACTGCCAAAGACCAATGTTTAAATAAATCCCCAGCGGTGAGTTATTTTGTCATTTTCCCCTTGTCCTTAAAAAATCTCGTGGAAAAACTTGTGATTTTCCTGACATTATGGTTTACTCCCTGTGAGCTTTAACAAAAGTTATTTTAACCCCTGGGCCTCAGTGTGTGCATCTGTTCAATGGGCTGATCTGTGAAACTGGCATTGGATGATGACTGCTAAGTCCCTCTCAAGTGCTTAGAGCATCATATATCCTCATAAGTAATACCGTAACCCTCCAGGCTCCTCTGTCCATGGGATTCTCCCACGGCAAGAAAACTGGAGTGGGTTCCCATCCCCTTCTCCAGGAGATCTTCCCAACCTGAGAATCGAACCCAGGTCTCCTGCACTGCAGGAGGATTCCTTACCATTTTTCTGAGTCACAGAGAAGCCTTCATAAATAATACTAATGCTCATGTGGTCTAGCACTCACTGTGTGATTCTCACTGCTCAGGCATCATGGCAAATGTTTTACATGCTTTTTACTCAATTTCTACCCTCAAGGGGTAAGTGTTAAGGATCACAGAGTATCAGTATAATTTATTCAAAGTCTTATAACTAGTGAGCCCTATTGTGGAGACCCAGACTGAGGTGTCCACCAGTGCCCGTGGGTTGAAAATTATTTACCTTTCTTTTCATCCACCTTGCTTGATAGCTCACCCACTTCACCCCAGGTTTAGAAACACAAGCAAGTATAATTCACAAAATAAAACACATAGTTTACTCACTCAATCAACCAACAAGGAATCATGGGCTCCTATTATGTACCAGGCTCTAGAGACATCTCAAAATATGAAGTTTTGAAGAAGGCACACTTCCTGCTTGCCAGAATCTTTTTTTGAAAGTTTTCTATTTGTTTATTTATTTCTTTGGTTGCACGGTGAGGCATGTAGGATCTTAATTCCCTGACCAGGGATCTAACCCATGCCCCCTGCACTGGAAGACAGAGTCTCAACCACTGGACTGCAACGAAATTTCTCTTTACATAATTTTAAGATTCGTGATGAAGAGAGAAAAGCCCAGAGCAAAAATAACAACCCATCATGATGCATCTTTGTGAGTCTGGACTTTATCCCATAGCACCATATATCTCTCTTTTGTATAATTTATCACAACTGCCATAGAACACATTTCTGTGTTATTGGCTAACTTTGGTCTCCCCGTCCAGACTATGAGCCCCATGATGGTAGTGAGAGTGACTACCCAGAGCCTACAACCTACTTAGTAGGTGTTTCATAAATTGCTTCTGAATGGGATCATTGAAGGGGAGACAGAATGAAGGGTTTGAGTATAAGAGGCAGGGCTAGACTTGCACTTTGGCAAGGTTATCATTCTGACCGGAGGCAGAGGTATCTGTGAGGAGGCTGTTTTGAAGATCACACATGCTTGCCCTGTTCAGCTTGGGCTTGGTCACGTGACTTGCCTTGACCAATTAGATATGCACAGAGGCTTGTCAGTTCCAGGTAGTCACCTTCCACAGTCCCTGCGTGGCCCAGCAGGTAGCCTTCCCGCAGCCACCATGACCAGCCTTCCTCCAGCTGTCTGGATCCCAGAGTGAAACTGTCATGGGGCGGAGAGACAGGTGACCCATAGGGAGCATGTAGCCTAGTTGAGAGATGAGTCTCTGTTATTAGAAGCCAGGGACACCATGGGGCCACTTGTTACACCAGCAGTACTTAAGTATCCTGACATTAGCCACAGCATGGTCTGGGGTTGAGGAGTTAGTGACATGGAACAGTGGGCTTCCCTGACGGCTCAGACAATAAAGAATCTGCCTGCAATGCAGGAGACCCAGGTTCCACCCCTGGGTCAAAGGTCCCCTGCAGAAGGGAATGGCTACCCACTCCAGTATTCTTGCCTGGAGAATTCCATGGACAGAGGAGCATGGCAGGCTACAGTCCATGGGGTCCCAAAGAGTCGGACACGACTGAGAGACTTTCACTTTTTTACTTTCATGTAGAACTCTAGCACAGAATAGATTTTCATAGATGATAATTGCCCCCTTTAAGTCAACGGCCTGAGTGTTTCTGTTATCATGTGAAAAAAAATTTATATGTATATTGTCTTAGTCCATTTGGGGTGCTATAAAAGAATATAGTAGACAGGGTAGCTTATAAACAATGGAAGTTTATTTTTCACATTTCTGAAGGCTGGAAAGTCCAAGATAAGACACTAGCAGATTTAGTGTCTAGTGGAAACTCACTTCCTGGTTCATAGGGAGCCGTCTCCTCTTCCTGTGTCCACACATGGTGGAAAGCACGAGAAACTCTCTTTTATACCCTCACTAATCTCATTCTTGAGGGCTCCACCCTCACGATCTGGTTGCTAGGTTGGCCAAAAAGTTTATTTCGCTACTATAACACCCGAATGAACTTCATGGCTGAGCCAATACATCCCAAAGGCTCCATCTCCAATGTCCATCATGTTGGAGATTACATTTCAACGTATAAATTTCGAGGAGACATAAACATTCAATCTATAGTGCAAACACAGACACACACACACATGCACAGACACACACATGCACGCACTTATATCCTAGCATGTTCTCTGACACATAGTAGGTGCTCATCACACATCAGGTGCATTTTCCCTGCATTCTCCTGCCTCCCTAAGCTCTTCTCTTATAAAGCATGCTTTCCAAGCAAGCTTATTCATCTCTTTATTCATACGGTTTCCCAGTTACGTATTCCTCTTTTCAGCGGTGAATCATAGCATGTTTCTAGGCATGCTTTATCTCCTATTTCCTGCATAAATAATCGTCCCAGATCCAAAGGGTAATGTGTATGCAGTGGTCCCGGGGCTGGCATACCACTTAGCTCAGCTCTTAATATGCAGTGTGGCAAAAAGGGGTGTCGGGTTGAGAGAGAAACCTCATCTAACATAGTTGGGGCCACTTACATTCATCTGAGCGGAGTGAAGGGAAGCATTTGGACTGCAATTCTGCACCTTATAAATAGACATATATAGCTCTGCATACATTATTAATATGGGCTTTATTGCTAGCTTTATTGAATCCACGATGGTGCTTCTCTGGGGAAGCCATAGAACACAGGAAGATTGCATAGACGCCTGCATTAACCAGGACCACAGTATACCAGGCAAATAAGGCTGTGCAAACAGCAGTATTCATGCTCTCTGCATCCTACAATTCAAATAACATAATAACAAATAATGTGCTCAAGCAAGCCCCACAGCTGCTATTTGAAGGATTTTATGTATTTCTTATCTATGTTGCTCATGCAAACACGAGACTAGGTAGGGAAAATGTATTTTTAAAAAGTTCCTTAGCATGACCTCCAAAAGCCCTGACTTCCTCCAGAACGTCACCTCCTCCCTCGACTGTCTCCCAGACTCATCCCCACTAGTTCCCCCGGACATACCTTGAAGAGACAAAATTATTCCCTCCCTCTTGTTCTTAACGTCTGCTCTGAGTGCGCGCACACACACCTCCCTGTAACTGGATCTTCTTCCATTCATTTTCCATCCCGTGCCCTGTTTATTAGCAGCAATTATTTCTAGATGTCTTTTTTCTTCTTCATACATGTCCATCTTTATCATCTGTCTCCCCAAGGAGAACGTACACATCAAGGAAGCAGGGGCTTTTTTTCTGTCTTGTTCTGTTTGCTGGATCTCCAGCCAACATGTGTAATAGTGGTTGGCACATAGTAGATGGGCAGTAAATATTTGATGAATGAATGAATGAGTCACAGAATGCAAACCACGATGCTTAGTAAGTTCCTTCATCTTCTTGATCCACTGTGGACCTCCCCTTAACATAAGCTTCAGTGAGGGCAGCCCTCTGTCCTCTGGGCAGCTCTAACCACCCCTGTCTGAAGCTGGGAATAATGCTTAGTGTTGGTCTTCTTGAGTCGCTAAGTTGTATCCAACCCTTTGCGACCCCATGGACTGCAACACTCCAGATTCCTCTGTCCATGGGGTTCTCCAGGCAAGAATACTGAAGTGGGTTGCCATCTCCTTCTCCAGGGGATCTTCCCCACCCAGGGATTGAACCCGCATCTCCTGCACTGGCAGTTGGGTTCCTTACTGCTGAGCCACAAGGGAAGCCCATAGCACTTAGCGTGGTTCTCAATAATTGGTCATGGAGCATGAGAGAACTAAAATCTGTTCTTGAAGCATCAGGTTGCCCATGTGGTCAGTGGTGGCTGAGGCAGTGTGTGTGGTTCCAGTATGTTCTGTTATACTCTCTCCATGCAGGGGGTGAAGGTGGAGTATTGAGTAATATAGCTTTTCCCCCTTCCTTTGACTAGGAAATTAACCCCTTGTGAAAGTGCATCAGGGAAGCCCACATCTTTCATTAATGACAATGATTCTTTAAATATAAATTGCCCCCTGTGTACAGAATTTGTGCAGCAAATACATATTTGGGATCTACCATCACTAAGTTAGTATTCTTGTAAGCCAATCACCATCAAAAGATTCCCCTTTCCTGAAAGTCGCTCAATCATGTCTGACTCTTTGCAACCCCATGGACTATACAGTCCATGGAATTCTCCAGGCCAGAATACTGGAGTGGGTAGCCTTTCCCTTCTCCAGGGAATCTTCCCAACCCAGGGATTGAACCCACGTCTCCCGAACTGCAAGCAGATTCTTTACCAGCTGAGCTACCAGTGAAGCCTCGCTTTTTCTAGAGATTGATTTAACAGAGGGCATGTTACTTTGGTGGCTTCTAGAAACTTAAAAAAAAAATTGATACAGATGAAATTATTTACAAAACAGAAATAGGCTCACAGACATAGAAAGCAAACTTACCGTTACCAAAAGGGAAAGGTTGGGGGAAGGATAAATTAGGAGTCTGGGATTCACAGATATACACTACCATAGTACATATAAAATAAGTCCATGGGAACTTGAATAGAATAGAATTTGTATCCTAATGTTGTGTGAAAATTGTATAAATCTTAATTATGTTGAATTGGTTCATGGTGATTTTCAGGTCTACTATATCCTTCTCTTAATACTTTTCTATATTTTCACTCTATTAATTTTTGAGTTTAGTATTAAAACTCCAACTAAAAATCTTAATTTATCTACTTAGAAAAATAATTGTAATATATAGTGGAACTATATGTAACTTTGTCCTGTATTTTCCACGTCTCCTATAAATGCATTATCATATTTTCATAATTTGAAAATTTAAAAAATAAGATAGATAAACAAGGACCTACTGTACGGCACAGGGAACTGTACTCTATTTTTTATAATAATCTTTAAGGGAAAAGAATCTGAGAAAGAATATATGAGTGTGTATATATATATTGATAACTGAATCACTCTGCTATACACCTGAAACTAACACTGTAAATCAACCATATTTCAATTTTTAAAAATTCAGGATGATGATGAATAGTGAGGGTTCTGGATGGGGGTCTGCCAGCTTTTCCTGTAAGGGATCAGATAGTATATATTTTATACTTGGTGCACCATATAATCTCTATCGCAACAAATCAATATGGCTGTTATGGCCTGAAAGTTGCCATGGGCAATAGGTAAGTGAATGGGCACGGCTGTGTTCCAATAAAACTTTATTTACAAAAACAGACAATGGGCCAGATTTGGCCCACAGGGTGTAGTTTTCAGTTTGCAGATCTCCGCTTTAGACCTGCCTGGCTCTCACCTCTACTTCACTGTGCACCCCAGAAGAACAACTAACCTCCCTTCTGCTAATGGCATCTGATACCCACCATGGAACTTTTGGCAAGAAGAATGAGGTCAGGCTTGAAAAACACTGAGCTCCCCGTTAGTGGTAAGTGCAGTTGGGCTGGTGGTTGTTGGACTCTGGCTGCTGTCCTGTGTGTGTTTCATTTCTGTCACCATCCCCATCAGGTGTGCTGGAAAATGAACCCAAATCTGAAAGCCAGTAGCACTGGAGAAAAACAGTACTCGGCAGGCAAGGCAGAGTCGGGAATGGAGATGGTGTTTTCATTCACTGCGGCTGAGGCTGCCTCTTACTCCTAAAGGATTTGGGCCACTTATGCGGGCTTGATTGGCATTAATTATTCAAAGCAATTATTTATTAATAACTCAGAACTCTAAGGATGCCCCGCACTTGTTCAGTGCTTTATAGTTTTCTTTTATTTCTGCTTTATTCTTTTCAAAGGGGTTTTTAAAACTGGGGCATGCATGTACCAAGGGGCATATGATACATATGGGCTGGGGTGGGGGCAGATGTTTTCCTGGAGTATCCAGTATATCAATTAAGGGGGAAAACAACATGATTTTTTTTTTTTTATTAAGACAAATGAATGTGTTAGGGAGCAGAATACAGAATTGTATGATTTTTTAAAAAATTAAGTATGAGACTTCAAAGACTTTTCAAGGTTGCAACCCCCCAACGTTGGGCTGAGTCCCAGATGGTTGCAGTGTAAGGAGCACAGTTATGTCTTTTCTATACAGCACCACCCCACCCACCCACCAAGTGCGCAAGAAAGGAATTTTTACAAATTCTGCCAATGAAGAAACTCCGCCAAGAAGCTGATGGTCTTGCACGCATCCACCAAGAACTCAAGTACAGGATGAGTTCATTTGGAGGCTCGCCATCCCAGCTCCCTCTGCGCATGCGTGAATGATGCTCCTGGTCAGGCAGGAGCGGAGATGAAAGCTGAGCGATGTGGTGGGTCAGGCACTGCCCTGAGGGCTGGGGGGACACTTTGGGGATGAAGACAGGGTCCAGAAAGCTCTAAGAACCCTCAGAGTCAGCATCTGGTCAGCCTGGAAAAATACTTGGTATTGAGTCAACTCAGCACCTGTTTAGCCCCAGACTCTTGAGAGTTCCTTGGACTGCAAGGAGATCCAACCAGTCATTCCTAAAGGAAATCAATCCTGAATATTCATCGGGAGGACTGATGCTGAAGCTGAAGCTCCAATACTTTGGCCACCTGATGCAAAGAGCCGACTCATAGGAAAAGACCCTGGTGCTGAGAAAGATTGGGGGCAGGAGGAGAAGGGGACGACAGAGGATGAGATGGTTGGATGGCATCACCGGCTTGATGGACATGAGTTGGAGCTAACTCAGGGAGATGGTGAAGGACAGGGAGGCCTGGCGTGCTGCAGTCCATGGGGTCACAAAGAGTCGGACACAACTGAGCAACTCAACAACAACACTGGTCATTAATACCCACTTCCTGGATCCCATCATCATCCAGTCCATTCATCTTTGTGCCTGCCCAGGTGGCCACAGAATTTTCTGCTAGACTTTAAGCGCTATCATTCACTTGCTTTGCTCGGGGGCAACTCCTTGCCTAGAAGAATATCAAAAGATTCCACTGCTATAACCAACTATATAGTAATCGCTCCTTCCTGCACCTCCCCCAGTACATCACCAGCTCCCTGACTCCCCATTTGCAATGCACAGGGTAACCATTTTTATCTGTGTTTCTCCTCACCCCATACGCAAGACTCAGATCCCTGGTGGAATCCCAGCTTTGTCTTTTCTTCGGTTTGGAGGCCATGGCATCCTGTTTGTTTGTTTCCTGAAGGACCATAATCACAGCCTACCTACATCTCACCATTCACAGCCTGCGTTCTAACAAGTATATGAAGGCCTGAATCTAAAGTCTCTCTACCACTGAGTATTTGTGTGAATTTGGAACATTCTCGGCCTCTCCAAGGCAACCATTGTACCATCACCACCGCCAGCAATGCCTTCTCCTTGCTGTCAATGGAAGGACGGAACCAGTTCATATGGAACCCGACGTCCAGGGCTTGGCACTTCACAAGTGCTTGGTGTGGAATACAGTATTTCCTGCCATATCAATAAACAAGGATGTCATATCCTCGATTCCTGCCCTCCAAATGCCAATTTCTGAGCCCAGGAAGAACAATGCTGGGCTACCTGCCAGCCATCAACCACTCCCTCTGGTGAGCTGTGAGTGAGGAACTAAGGGTATGAATGTCAAGAAGCCGGATGCTGACCCGGGATAGCTGAGATGCATATGAAAGGAATGACTGAAGTGAGCCGAGACACTTGCATCTTCCCTTACATTAAAAGCGCTCAGTTCCTTGAGATATCTGGTTTTCCTTAATTAACAATAATCTTCTGATGTTCAGACTACTTGCTCCTTGCTGCAAACTTCTATATTACCTGACACCTCTCCCCGCCTCCACCACCTCCTCAGAGCAATTCTTTCAGGGTCACTTGAGATGCTGTCTCCTGGGCTTGAAGTCCCAAAAAAATCCCACTGAATAAACATAATTCTCGACTTGTAGGCTCAGTGTATTTTTTCAGTCGACATCAGGAAGCCTCAGTGTCCCCATCAAACTCACTCACTCTGGGTGAGCGGAGGTCCCACCGGATCTTCACTTTGAATCCTCGAAAGAGCCAGCAGTGGGGTGAACCCAGGGAAGCTGGAGGGCTGGAGGACAGGGAGCTCCCATCCAGCCCTGCACTCTGGTGGCCCTGTGCCACGCTGTCTTTAACTTCTGCCTCCAAATGAAACATCCTCGTGGGGACCCTTGACCCGATTTCTGGCTCCAAAGTCCTCTCTTCCCTGCTCTTGGTGGAGCACGGGCGAGATTCTACCCCCCCCCCCCAGCCTTCAGAACGAATCTATTTATAGCAGCCATCATTAACTCTCCAGTGCTGGTCCCCAGAGCCTCACCTGCTACCCCCCGCTCCTCCCCCAGAAGCTGACTTCAGAGGGTTTTCTGAGAGTTCTTTGTAATATTAGTTAACATGTGCAGGAGAGCCCCAAGGTCATGTTCCACTCTTGGCACCCTTCACTTTAGATTTAAGAAATCCCCTAAAACTCTCATTAGCGGAGTCTGCCTCACACCTATGAAACTTTAAAAATATCTGGCTAATCAACCACTTTGCACACCTCCACGCAGCCAGAGAGAGCCCCCTTTGCCCTCCTCCTCATCCCATCTCCCAGTATCACCTTCGAGCAGACGAGAGCTGTCAAAACCTGCCTTCCTGTGGTATTTAAAATAAAATGAGGGAACTTGTCATCTGAGACCAGTCTTCCCACTGAAACTGGGAGAGAGAAGCAGGAAGTGGACCTGGGAAACGGCCCCCTGGAAGACCCTTTTTGTTCAGATTCGTTGTTTTTTTAATGGGTTATTGAGGGTTTTTTAAATTATTTATTTCATTTTGGTTGAGCTGGGTCTTCACTGCTGCGCGAGCTTATCTCTAATTGCAGATAGTGGAGGCTGCTCTCTAGTTGCGATGCTGGGGCTTCTCATTGCAGTGGCTTCTCTTGTTGCGGAGCACGGGCTCTAGGACTCACAGACATTGGCAGCCACAGCACATGGGCTCAGCGGTTGTGGCTCCCGCGCTCTGGAGCACAGCTTCAACAGTTGCAGTGCACAGGCTTAGCTGCTCTGTGGCATGTGGGAACTTCTCGGATCAGGGATCGAACCTGTGTCTCCTGCATTGGCAGGCGGATTCTTTACCACCAAGCCACCAGGGAAGCCCCAGATTTATTTTTGATGAGGATCTGGTCTTTGGAATTGAAAGGGATATTAATCATAACAATATGAAAACAAAGTTGCCACTATTGAGTGCCTGCCACATACTAGGCACCCTGGAAGCTACTCAGTAACAGTATCTCTGCTGCTGCTGCTGCTAAGTCGCTTCAGTCTTGTCCGACTCTGTGCAACCCCATAGATGGAAGCCCACCAGGCTCCCCCGTCCCTGGGATTCTCCAGGCAAGAACACTGGAGTGGGTTGCCATTTCCTTCTCCAATGCATGAAAGTGAAAAGGGAAAGTGAAGTCGCTCAGTCGTGTCCGACTCTTAGCGACCCCATGGACGGCAGCCTACCAGGCTCCTCCGTCCATGGGATTTTCCAGGCAAGAGTACTGGAGTGGGGTGCCATTGCCTTCTCCAACAGTATCTCTAGGTCTTTCCAAACCCCTAATAAGGAAACCCTAGTTTGCACATCAGGATGCATCCTTGTTGATGCTGAAAAGGATTAAGTGGTATTTGCCAACCAGGTAGCCAGTGTATCAGTATGTCGTCCAGCCAGGAGTCTCAGCAATGAGAATCTGTCCATCTCTGAAACCCATGTTCACGCCAATATGTCGTGCTGTCTCCCACGTGAAATGTACATTTCCAAGGTGGACCATTCTCCAGTCCACTTAGATGGAGCTACTCTGGGCACTAGTGCTGTGGCCTGTCTTCACCCAGATAGAAAGCATATCACTATTCTATACTATCACTATTTTGAACTTGGGTGTTACACAATACCATCATCAGAATTATTTGGGGGTCTTTATCAAGCATATGGGGCTTCCCTAGGGGCTCAGACAGTGAAAAATTTGCCTGCGATGCAGGAGACCTGGGTTTGATCCATGTGTTGGGAAGACCCCCTAGAGAAGGAAATGACAATCCACTCCAGTATTATTGCCTGGAGAATCCCATGGACAGAGGAGTCTGGTGGACTACAGTCCCTGGGGTTGCAAAGAGTCAGAGAGGACTGAGCGATGAACACATGTCAAGCATACAGATTCCTGAACCCCACCTAAGAAGCATTGAATTTGAATCTCTGAGGGGGCCTGTAGGAATCTGGTCTTGCTGAGTATTTCCAGGTGATTCTTGTTCACTCTGATGTTTGAGAATCAATGTTCCATGTCTAAACTGGTTTGCAGAATGCTTCAGAGTTAGGTGTTCGTGAACCCCGCATGTCCCCTGCAACAAATGGAATTCTTCCTCAACAGACTCCCCAGAAATAGACGTCATTGAAGTAAAGAAAGAGAAACTTCCCAGTTGGTGAGATAAATCCATATATTCTCAGGAATGAGTTACAGAAACAAAGATGCATGGCTCAAGAGGGTGTCAGTTTGTGAAACACATAAGAATCAGTCTCTTGGAGTTAAAAGAGCAGCAGGTGTCACTGACAATGTGATAAATTAGGATCCCAGGTACTGAACTAGTGGATAGAGAAAGGGAGATGATGGAATTAGGAGGAAGCCTGCCTATTTGGGCCAAGTGAGAGACTTTGGATGGTTGGATGGCATCACCGACTCAATGGACATCAGTTTGAGCACATTCTGGGAGATGGTGAAGGACGGGAAAGCCTGGCGTGCTGCAGTCTATTGGGTCACAAAGAGTCAGACATGACATAGCGACTGAACAACAAGGGACTTGGGGAATAACTCAGATATGGAAATGACCTGGGAGAAAGAGGTCTGCCCAGGGAAGTCAGGCTCAGAGAGGGTGTGGCCCAGAAGGAAGGTCATGTGATGAGGAAAGCAGGCATGATTGACATCGTGATGTTAGGACTCCATGAGAAGCCTTCACCTGTGAATTCCATCATCACTTCAGGGTAGCTGCTATGTGACAGGCATTGTGCTGTGTGCTAGGGTTTCAGAGAAAATAAGGTATGGTCTTTGTCCCCACCAAACCCACAGTTTAGTCGAGGGATAAGCATAGACATACAGATGGACAAGCATAGCATGATTCCATAACACTGTGCTGCAGATGGACTTCCCAGTTGGTGCTAGTGGTAAAGAACCTGCCTGCCGATGTAAGAGACCTGACTTCAATCGCTGGGTTGTGAAGATCCCCTGGAGGAGGGCACAGCAACCCACTCCAGTATTCTTGCCTAGAGAATCCCATGGACAGAGGAGCCTGGTGGGCTA
The DNA here is from genome assembly GCF_019320065.1 of Cervus canadensis. Classification (NCBI taxonomy): domain Eukaryota; kingdom Metazoa; phylum Chordata; class Mammalia; order Artiodactyla; family Cervidae; genus Cervus; species Cervus canadensis. The sequence goes on along the minus strand of NC_057417.1, from coordinate 7,137,239 downwards.
CAGTTCATGGGGTCACATCAGACACGACAGAAGCAACTTAGCACGCACTTTTGCATGCTACAATAGATGCAAGAGGGAGATAATCGTGCAGAGGAAACCCATCTAACCCAGCCAAAGTAAGTCAAGAAAGGCTTCCTGGAAGAGGTGATGTTTGAACTACTACTTTTTCATTGAAGTTAGCCTGGGAGCAAAAAGAGAGAGAGCGCCAAAGCCTTTGCAAGATGGTAGAAACACGGCTCGTATAAATTTTTAGCCCCGTCCAAAATTGGCTGGGCGCCAGAGTAAGACCGACACCAAGTGTCCGGAGGGTAAACAGCGGGGGGAGGGGATGCCTCAGTGAACCCACATGAGAGGAAATTGGGAAAGCAGGAGTATCCTACAAACCAGCTTAGACACAGAACATAGTTCTCAAATACTGCAACTGTAATTATTACCTAATTACACAGAAAGAACTTTCTGCAGGACTCAGAGAGAGTAATGGCCAGCAACAGTGGTCAGCAAAGGTGAGCCAGGTGCAACTGAGGTGAGAAGCTAGTCTTTATATGGGTCACGTTACGTGCAGACCAGAAGACAGTGTGATCTGGGACAAGCTGGTTGATCCCACTGTCCTTAGATGTCCAACCCTTGGGAGGGGCTGGCTTGAAGATGGTTAGATTACTAGGCACATTGAACCAACATGTCCTAAAGAGTCTTTCCTTGAGCAACAATCTCCTAAGGGGCCAAGTTTCTTTGTGCCCCCAAGATGCCACAGATTGGCTACATTCTGACTCATCACATTGGATCAAAATAATCCTCCTGTTTCAGTTGGACTGTTTAACACTCAATGTATTTGTCTATTCCACCAGGATCTTTAGAGGAGGGTGGTTAACAATAATTACTGTAAACTGCAGAAGTGTGATTAATGAAATCTAGTCCACTATATTGTGAGAACAGAAAATGAGCATTGAGGTGGCTTTAATTTTAGTAGCCTTTTCAATGAAATCTTGTCATATGTAGAAAATATGGAGCACATTCGTAATCCATAGACTTCCAGAAGGTCCATGCACCTCCTAAAATGTTTACATGAAGTACATGTACATATATACATTTTCCTCCCTGGAAAGTGAATCAGTGTCTATAGACATGCTATCTAAGATGTTAAGTCTTGCACACACACATGTTCACATACACCCATGCAAGGTTAGAAGCCACAGAGTTAGGGGGTGGGATTAAGTCATGTGTTTGATGTTGGCAGCCTGACACTGCCTGTGCTTTGGTTTCTGTCCAAAATGAATTTGCTCCAGAATTATCTTATCTCAACTCAGGTTATTTTTCCAGTTCCTTTTGGGTGAGTGGGCTTTGTTGAGTGATGATCAAGGTGAGTCTGGGTCAGCATCATGCCCCATCCAAGCACTGTATAGATAGATCAGTTTGATAGTCGCCCCAGAGGGAAGAGGTCCCCAGAGATACCTCTGTCACCAGAGTTTGGCAGGGTGAAGGCTTGGAGCTGCTTCTGTGTAGGGAATAGAATTAAGTAGATAGGATTTGAAATGCACAATGTTTGATTTGCACTGGGTTGAATAGAAAGGGTCCTTTATGTGTGTTTGGTACTGGTGTACACGGGGATGTGGATGGCAGGGGCATTTGGCATTTGCCCACTTGGTGCTTGCAAAAACAAAAGCGTTCCCATTTTGCAAACAGCCCAGAGATACATTAAATAACCCATTTCATGATGGACATCTGGACTCCTCAAACCTGCCAAGAACGGATGGGCTGGCTCACTGCTGCCTTCCAGCTTTATGGGGGGGAACGGCTGCCTGCGAACTTAAAAGGCGTCATTCTGCAGAGAGTGGCAGGTTGGGGTCTCATCTGTCCGAACGCCGCACACACACATGCGTTTTGATTTTAGCTGCATCTGAGCCACTGGCCACGTATGCAATCTCTCATCGAAAACTGTCCTTGTTCATTAAAGCAGACCTCTACAAGGTAGCCTGACCCCTGACTCCCCACTGTGGTCACCCGAGTCGTGGCTAATCTCCTGACAGGAGATACGCAGATGGGTAAGAATGTCCAGGGGGATGCTTCAATTTAGTATGTTATGGGGGACCAAAAGGGAAAAACAACAGGTTTGGCTAAACATACCGTAACCCACAGTGTGGAATGGAAAGCAGAAATCATTTACACTGGGGGTTAACTCAAGCGTCCTTTACCAGCCTCCCCACGAAGGAAATGACCAAGTCCTTGGTCGAGTGTGCTCAGGGTAATTCCCTCCCAACTTTCTCCGTCGATACTTCCCTCCTCTTCCATCCTCTTTTGTGTGGCTCATGCTCAAAGCTGAGAGTTTGAGTGCGCCACCTAGTGGCCAGTGAGAAGGCTATTCGCGGTCCCGTTGTGTCCTCAGGAACTGGGGTTGCAAAAACAGGTTATCCGTGAGACAGTGCCAGAGCTCAAACACCAATGTTTGCTTACAGCATTTAAGTTCAAATAGAGAAGTTTAAAAAGAAGAAAGAAAACCGGGGATATCTATAAGTGATGACTGCTTGCTGTCATCTCACTTAACGCATGCTGTACAAATGAAAAGCAAAACCCATGGCGGAAAAAGAAAGGAGGGCTTAGTTTTTTGAGGCTCGCAGTGCAAAGAAAGTGTAAGGATGCGTGTGTGTGTGTGTGTGTGTGTGTGTGTGTGTTTGCAGGCACGCATCAAAAGTCACAGAGGCAAAGACTTCGTAGTTGCAATGACATTCCAGAGTTCCGCCTACATAAATAATTTTTTTTTTTTACTTCTTTGCACAAATGAGTGGCCTCCCAATGTATGTGCTGTAATAATTATGAATCTAGGATAAGAAAGACTGTGTTGAGTACCTATTATGGGTCTAGGATAAGAAAGACTGTGTTGAGTACGTATTATGGGCTTGGAACTGTGCTAGGGAATTTATACGTGTCATTTGTTAGAATGAGTATGACTCAGCCGCCGACTTTAATGACTGTACAGCCCAAACTGTACCCCAAACCAGAAAAACCTCTACACTGATGCTTTTCAAACTATCTATGGAAAAGCACTTGCTTTTTTAACATTTTTATGCACCCAGAGATCAATGCTTTAATTTTAAAAAATAAGTTACAAGAAAAATAAAATGTGCAATATAGAAGCCCTCAAATTTATTTTAATTATTAGATTCAACAGCTATAAAAATTATTACATCATATTCCTATAAATATTCTAAATGCTTTTCCTCAATTTTCATATTTCCTTAGCTGCCAACCCTGGTGGCTCAGATGTTAAAAAAAATCTTCCTGCAATGCGGGAGACATAGGTTCCATCCCTGAGTCAGGAATATCCCCTGGAGAAGGAAATGGCAACCCACTCCAATATTCTTGCTTGGATAATTCCTTGAACTGAGGAGCCTGGTGGGCTACAGTCTATGAGGTTGCAAAGAGTCAGACACAGCTGAGCGTCTAACACATAGACCAGTGGCAATGCATCGGTTGGATCTGGTCCTCAGACCACACTGAGTGGAGCTGATCGACACGATCTTAACCAGCCGTCACACCATCGCAGAACATCTTCCATGACACAGGCTGCCCATCTCCCACGGCAGCCCATCCATTGCTGAACTGTCCTGATGACCGGAAACGAAAGTCTGCTTCTCTGTCTTGATTGGCCAGAGTTCTACCTCTGACCCACATTCAGCCAGACTTGCTTCTCTTTCCAATATCCAATCACAGCTTTTCCAGTAAATGAGGATGACTGAATTCTGACTTCTCCTCCTCTGGTTCTACACACTTGAGTTTGCAACAGCCCACTTAGGGTCCAGCCTTGAGGACTCACTGCAGCAAACAGCAGTCCAGGAAGCTTCCGCCCCTGTTGGCTGGTTTCTCTTTGTCTAGAAGAACAGGGAAGAATGACTGGATGGTTCAGGATGCAGCTCCTGCTTGGCTGTGTCTACCATTGTTTAGTCTCTAAGTCATGTCCAGCTCTTTTGCGACCCCGGGGACCATAGCCTGCCAGCCTCCAGGCAAGAATATTGGAGTGTGTTGCCATTTGGGCAAGGGCATTTTGGAGTTGCACCCAGGAATCAGTCTCTCATTTGCTTTGTTTCCATTATATTTATGTAAAGTAAGAGATTTCACAGGGCCATTCAGAATGGTGCTCTTGTCTTGTATCAACTTCAAGGTCATTGCTCTAAATTCCTAAACCATGTGACTGGTCAGCTGTGGAAAGATCCTTTGATTCATATCATGTTTGAAGGAGGTGATAGAGAACTTGCCCAGGCTTCAACCTGAATCCAGAAGCTCCTAGACATTCCTCCTACAACCCCTTCATAGAGGTTCCTTGCTCTGACTTAGCTTGTGACGATATTGTGTTGGATTTTCATTTGCTCTACCTTGCCGCATGATATTAAACCAATTATTCAACATTTCTTTGTCTTAATTTCCTCCTCTGGGAGAAAAATGGCATCTAACTGAATATATTTCACAGCATGGCTATGAAATTTTTAATGAGATATAATAATACATAGGAATCTCTTTGAACCTCCCTTAACCTTGTAAATAAACACTTCTGATGATTCTAATTTTGATATATTTCCACTGGCTTGTAACTTCACAGGGAACTTTGGAAAGAAATGTTTGGGAAGGATATGATAAACTTGGGATCTAATCATGAAGCCGTGAAATATCATTGCAATGACACGAATACCCCTAAAAAATTAAAATACAGAGAGTGTGAAATGACCAGCAAGACGTAGAAGGGGAAATCCATCTTTTGTGTTTGGAATATGTCCTTTCTGTTAATTTAGTCCTGGCTTGCATTAGTTTAGGGCTTCCCATTTGGCTCAGTGGTAAAGAATCTGCCTGCCACTGCAGGAGAAGCAGGAGACATGGGTTCTATCCCTAGGTCAGGCAGATCCCCTGGAAGAGGTCATGGCAACCTACTTGAGTATTCTTGCCTTGGAAATCCCATGGACAGAGGAGCCTAGTGGGCTATAGTTGGTGGGGTCACAAAGAGTCAAAAACAACTTAGCAACTGCGCATGCACACATGCGTTAGTCTACCAGGGTAGTGGTGGATGCCATTCTTCAGGGGATTCATGTGGAATCCTCTGTGTATTCCTATTTAATTTTATCTTGGATTTGGCCCACTGCTTCCAAATACGATAAAGTGCTGGATAAAGATGTCATCTAGTCCAGTGTTTTATACACCTTCGTTTTTCAGACATAAAACCCTTATGTGGAAATCCAAGAAGCTATAGGGATGACAATGGCACTTTCTGGAAAACAGAGAGGGTGGCAGAGTCTTGCCTACTCAACTTCCCCAGCAGCTACTGGAATTACTTCAAGAAATCCCTGCAATCTGAGAAGAAGAGTTCCAAGTCTGCTTCTCTAGCCTGACTGTTTTACCAGTAGAGAAGGGAGCTTCCCAGGTGGCGCTTATGGTAAAGAACTCACAGTCAATGCAGGAGACAAAAGAGACGCAGGTTCAATCCCTGGGTCGGGAAGATCCCCTTGAAGAGGTCATGGCAACACACTCCAGTATTCTTGCTGGGGGAATCCCATGGACAGAGAAGCTTGGCCGGCTATAGTCCACAGGGTTGCAAAGAGTTGGACATGACTGAAGCGACTTAGCACGGGCTGAGGCCATGACAGCATATGAGAATTGTCCAAGGGGATGCAGCTAATGAATAGCATGCCTGGGTCTATTTCATCTCTATTAGGAAAATGGGCAATGGAATATTACCTTTCCTTGGGCCAGACTCTTCAATGTCAGAATCTATCAGCTTGGGAGATTTATCTATGAACACGGGGTCAGAACCAGACTCAGAAAGGTTAAGTCTTTCATCAAATCATAGAGTTGATCCCTTGCAGGTCAAGTGGATTCCTATAAAATGTGCTCATGCGTCATTAACCACCTATCCAATTTTGTATATGTGCAAGGCTGGTCATTTAAACGGGATTTGGTAAAAAAAAAAAAAAAAATTGCTGCTGAGAGGAATGCTTGACTTGGTACCTCAGAGCAGTGGTGGTGTTTTCTTGTTGTTCAGTTGCTAAGTCATGTCTGACTCTTTACAACCCCATGGACTATAGCCCACCAGGCTCCTCTGTCCATGAAATTTTCCAGGAAAAAATAGTAGAGGAGTTTGCCTTTTCCTTCTCCAGGGAATGGTCCCAACTCAGGGATCAAACCCTCATCTCCTACTTCTCCTTCACTGGCAAGTGGATTCTTTGACCTCTGAGCCACCAGGGAAACTCAGACTGTAGCACACCAGGCTCCTATTTCTTACTTATAAAGACCTTCTGACTCAAGAAACTCTGCTCTTAGCCAGTGTTTCTACTGTTCCCAATGTGTCCACTGACTTATAAATAAGATGGTTAGCAACATGAGCAGATGATGAGCTGACAGTGAACAAAGACTTGCTCTATTTTGTGCAACTGCCTTGAGAGTTTTAAATGAGTAAGTTCATATAACATTTACAGCCACACTTTGAGGTAGTGGTTGTGTACTAGTATTTTATATTTATTTATTTACTTATGTCCTGTTTCCTTATTTATGTTTGTGTATATGAAAAATATGGGCTTCCCAGGTGGTGCTAGTGGTAAAGAACCCACTTGCCAATGCAGGAGACATAAGAGACGTGAGTTTGGTCCCTGGGTTGGGAAGATCCCCTGGAGGAGGGCATGGCAACCCACTCCAGTATGCTTGCCTGGAGAATTCCATGGACAGAGGAGCCTGGCGGGCTATAGTCCATGGGGTCGCAAAGAGTCGGACATGACTGAAGTGACTTAGCACACATGCATGCATGTGAAAAATAAATATGTATGAAAAAATTAAGTAGCTTGTCCAAACTCATTTAATTTGTAAGAACAGAGGCAAACAGAATTTGAACTCAGAAATTCCAGTTCTTAAGCTATGAGTTTAGCTCCTTTGTTAAGCTATTGTTAATGTCAACTGACATTGTATACAGTCAGCAAAAACAAGACCAGGAGCTTACTGTGGCTCAGATCATGAGCCCCTTATTGCCAAATTCAGACTTAAATTGAAGAAACTGGGGAAAACCACTAGACCATTCAGGTATGGCCTAAATCAAACCCCTTATGACTATACAGTGGAAGAGAGAAATAGATTTGAGGGATTAGATCTGATAGACAGAGTGCCTGATGAACTATGGACGGTTCGTGACATTGTACAGGAGACAGGGATCAAGACCATCCCCGTGGAAAAGAAATGAAAAAAAGCAAAATGACTGTCTGAGGAGGCCTTACAAATAGCTGTGAAAAGAAGAGAAGAGAAAAGCAAAGGAGAAAAGGAAAGATATTCCCATTTGAATGCAGAGTTCCAAAGAATAGCAAGGAGAGATAAGAAAGCCTTCCTCAGCAATCAATGCAAAGAAATAGAGGAAAACAACAGAATGGGAAAGACTAAAGATCTCTTCAAGAAAATTAGAGATACCAAGGGAATATTTCATGCAAAGATGGGCTCAATAAAGGACAGAAATGGTATGGACCTAACAGAAGCAGAAGATATTAAGAAGAAGTGGCAAGAAGACACAGAAGAACTATACAAAAAGATCTTCACAACCCAGATAATCATGATGGTGTGATCACCTACCTAGAGCCAGACATCCTGGAATGTGAAGTCAAGTGGGCCTTAGAAAGCATCACTACAAACAAAGCTAGTAGAGGTGATGGAATTCCAGTTGAGCTATTTCAAATCCTGAAAGATCATGCTGTGAAAGTGCTGCACTCAATACGCCAGCAAATTTGGAAAACTCAGCAGTGGCCACAGGACTGGAAAATGTCAGTTTTCATTCCAATCACAAAGAAAGGCAATGCCAAAGAATCCTCAAACTACCACACAATTGCACTCATCTCACACGCTAATAAAGTAATGCTCAAAATTCTCCAAGCCAGGCTTCAGCAATACGTGAACCATGAACTTCCAGATGTTCAAGCTGGTTTTAGAAAAGGCAGAGGAGCCAGAGATCAATTGCCAACATCCGCTGGATCATTAAAAAAGCAAGAGAGTTCCAGAAAAACATCTATTTCTGCTTTATTGACTATGCTCAAGCCTTTGATTGTGTGGATCACAATAAACTGTGGAAAATTCTGAAAGAGATGGGAATACCAGACCACCTGACCTGCCTCTTGAGAAACCTGTATGCAGGTCAGGAAGCAACAGTTAGAACTAGACATGGAACAACAAACAGACTGGTTCCAAATAGGAAAAGGAGTACGTCAAGGCTGTATATTGTTACCCTGCTTATTTAACTTATATGCAGAGTACATCATGAGAAATGCTGGGCTGGAAGAAGCACAAACTGGAATCAAGATTGCCGGCAGAAATATCAATAACCTCAGATATGCACAGGACACCACCCTTATGGCAGAAAGTGAAGAGGAACTAAAAAGCCTCTTGATGAAAGTGAAGGAGTAGAGTGAAAAAGTTGGCTTAAAGCTCAACATTCATAAAACTAAGATCATGGCATCTGGTCCCATCACTTCATGGGAAATAATGGGGAAACAGTGGAAACAGTGGCTGACTTTATTTTGGGGGGCTCCAAAATCACTGCAGATGGTGACTGCAGCCATGAAATTAAAAGACACTTACTCCTTGAAAGGAAAGTTATGACCAACCTAGATAGCATATTAAAAAGCAGAGACATTACTTTGCCAACAAAGTTCCATCTAGTTAAGGCTATGGTTTTCCAGTGGTCATGTATGGATGTGAGAGTTGGACTGTGAAGAAAGCTGAGTACCTAAGAATTGATGCTTTTGAACTGTGGTGTTGGAGAAGACTCTTGAGAGTCCAAGGAGATCCAACCAGTCCATCCTAAAGGAGATCAGTCCTGGGTGTTCATTGGAAGGACTGATGTTGGAGCTGAAACTCCAATACTTTGGCCACCTCATGCGAAGAGCTGACTCATCGGAAAAGACCCTGATGTTGGCAGGGATTGTGGGCGGGGGAGAAGGGGATGACAAAGGATGAGATGCCTGGATGACATCACCGACTCAATGGACATGAGTTTGAGTAAACTCCGGGAGTTGGTGACGGACAGGGAGGCCTGGCGTGCTGTGATTCATGGGGTCGCAAAGAGTCAGACACGACTGAGTGACTGAACTCAAGTCAACTCAAGTCAACTCAACTGAATGTCAGCTGAAAAAAAGATACACACATGAGAGTTGTGAGTTAAGTTGTATTTGGGGCAAAATGAGGACTATAGCCCAGAAGTCATTTCTGAAATGCCATCTCCCAGACTATAGTCCTCATTTTGCCCCAAATGCAACTTTACTCACAGTTCTCACATTGTGCATTTTTTTCCATTGACACTAACAATGATGTCGGGCACCTTCATCCCTGGTATTTTATTTCAAACACACACGTGAGATCAACTTGTTCATTAGACACTGCAGACACAGTCCCAAGGGCCCATGATGATTTTCAGGGTCCATGAACATGTGTTAATTTATTTTTAAAAAAAGAAGAAAAGAAAGAACTTTTTGGTTAAAGGAAATGTCTGAATATTTACTATCCGTGTCTTTCTCTGGATACCAACACAGTCCCAAAATACACTGTTAAACATTTTCTAGGAGGAGAGAGAACCTATGAAAGTCACAGTGTGGCCTCAGAGGCACAAACAAGGCAGAACTGATCCCAGGGGGAGAGCTGAGGTGGGGAGACCCTTCCCATGCCCTGTTTTCCTCACACACAGCAGACCAAGCCTGCACCCTCATTGAGGGCTGGGAGCTCCAAAATCAATGGCCTTTTGCTGAGCATGGCAGAGAGGTTCTGTTCTGAGACACAAACAAATGTGCCAACCCAGCTGAAAACCAAAGAATTCCAGGTGCCCTCACGTCATGGAATTAGGAGTAGGGGACAACCATCCATGGGCTTCCCCAGTAGCTCAGATGGTGAAGAATCTACCTGCAATGCAGGAGACACAAGTTCAATACCTGGGTTGGGAAGATCCCCTGGAGGAGGGCATAGCAACCCACTCCAGTATTCTGGCCTGGAGAATCCCCATGGAGAAAGGAGCCTGGCAAGTTACAGTCCATGGGGTTGCAAAGAGTTAGACACGACTAATCAACTCAGCATGCACACACACAACAAACATCCGTGATTACAACTCCCCATCTGCAACCTGGAAAAGCAAGAAGAAAGGAGTGAGCTGGAGGGACTGTAGCTAGCAAAACGCTTGGAGCTGAGTGAACATTACCATCTTCAGGGTCTTTGTTTTTCTCAAGGAACAAAAAAAAAAGTGTTCTCTGCCCACACTCCAGCACAGCTGTCTACAATGATAAATGATGGGCCTTTCTTTAAATTTCCTTTCTGCTCAGCATGAGGACTGGCCAGTGTGGATATGCACTCGACACGGATAAATGGCTTTGGCAAGCCCACCAGATTGTCCACGTGGCAACAGATGGTTCAGCTCAAAGCTTTTGTTGTGCTAATGTTGGAACTTGCTGCTACCTGAAGCAGTTATCATCTCACAAACAATGATGCTGCCACTGCTGTGTGGATAAACTGTCCTTTATACTTTGCAGCGCCCACCATGGGTGTTGACAGCTTCATGGTGGTGCGAGGAGACCCCCAGTCACTCAGCTGCCGTGGCAGCCAGAGAGGAAAATGTAGTGGGATGGAGGGAGCAAGGGGAAACCATAGTTGGTGTCTATTCATAGGCCCTGTGTTTATCTGTCTACTTTGAACTCTGCTCATCAAGAAGGAAAGACGTTTTCACTTTGCTGAAGGGTCCAAAGTGACCCTCAAAGACAATGTCCCCTTGAAATCTTGACATTTGCATAGATTCACTTTCTAGTCCCTTTGTAGAAACTCTGGTAAGAACAGATAAGGAAGAGATTAAGATTTTTCAAGTACCTACTATGTCCCATGCACTAGAATACCACTATTATTACTTAATTATTGCTGATAATTGGAGTAGTCATAGCAGTACTAGTAAATAACCTTTAACGAGGAGCTTCTTCAATTCCAGGCACTGTGCTGAGCCCTTTCCACAAATTCTTATTGTAATCATTTCCAGAGACTTATGAAGGAAGTGAGCAGGGAGTTCAAGTAAACCAGTGATCAGCGAGGTGGGGGAGGGGGAGGAGCCCAGCCGTGCAGTGTCTGCTGATTTCCGTGTTGCAAATCTCCCCACTGTGGCCAATATTAGTTACCAATAATTTAACAACATGCTAGCAAAATTCCTGAATATTTAACAATCAGCCCTCCCAAGCCATTGCAAGCTGGTTCCCGCACATCACTGAACTGAAATACAGAAAGGTTTGTTTGCCCAAGATGGTCCTAGGGACAAGGCTGAGATGTCCAGCCAAGGAGGGACCCTCACATCGCTCTTCCAGGCTCTAAGTCCATGAGTCCATTAGCTCCTTCGATCCACAGGACAACTCTAGGAAGCAGGCACCATAGGTCACTCCTGATTTCAGCAGTTAAGGAACCTACCTGGAATCACACTCCTACCACACTTGAATTCTGGGACCGGAATTCAGATCCTGCCTGGCTGAGCCCACACCAAAAGCTCTCCTCCGGTTTACCTGGCTCCCAGCACTAACCAATAGCAACGTGAAAAGGCTAGAATGAATATTTTTCACATCTTCATTTTCCCTTGCATGGAGAATCTCAAAAACAAAGACCAAAAAATGTATATATATATATATATATATATATATATATATATATATATATATATATATATATGTATATATATCCCAAAGAAATCAATTTTGGTGGTGGTAGGGGGGATGATTTCAGGCATAGGTCCTCATGAATGATATTTGGGGAACTGACTGCGTTTCTCAAGTCACACCACAAAAGTTATTGTTGGCGTTTCCCTGGTGGTCCAGTAGCTAAGACTCCCTGCTCCCAATGCAGAGGGCCTGGGTTCGATCCCTACTCAGGGAAAGAGTTCCCACATGCTACAACTAAAGATCTTGCATGCCACAGCTAAGATCCGGCACAGCCAAATAAAAAAATTAAAATTAATTAATTAAGTTTAAAAAGTAATTATTGAGTGATTCCACCAGACCGTTAGAAGGGGCTTTATTCTCTTTTAGAAGTTGTTTCAAATCTTCAAAAGGGCTTCAGGTAAAGGCAAAGAGCCTTTCCAACAGACATCCTTGGTAAAGATAATTTGTATTCTTCCTAAAAAAGGCCAGACACTCTACCATTGCGTAGAATAACCACTGTGGCTAACAAGCTGAGAATCTAGGATCTCCCCACAACCCACTCCAAACTGTGACCGTCTCTGTGACCAGGCGGCAAAACTTGCTAGAGAAAAATAACAAAATCCAGGTAAAGGAGCTCAGCCTATATCCAAACTTGTTCTCAATGAGTTTCCATCTCTCTCATTAAATCAGGAACTCCAATAGCCTAGTTAATACATAGTAAGTTCTGAGTTTTTCCAGTCGTCATGTATGACAGTTAACCCATTAAAGAGGCTGAGCATTCAAGAATTGATGCTTCCAACTTGTGGTGCTAGAGAAGACTCTTGAGAGTCCCTTAGACAGCAAGGAGATCAAGCCAGTCAATCCTAAAGGAAATCAACCCTGAATATTCATTGGAAGGACCGATGCTGAAGCTCAAGCTCCAAAACTTTGGCCACCTGCAGTGAAGAACTGACTCATTGGAAAAGGACCAGATGCTCAGAAAGATTGAAGGCAAAAAGGAGAATAGGGCAGCAGAGGATGAGATGGTTAAATAGCATCGCCAACTCAATGGACATGAATTTGAGCAAACTCTGGGAGATAGTGGAGGACAGAGGAGCCTGGCGTGCTGCAGTCCATGGGGTCACAAAGAGTCAGACACGACTTAGTGACTGAACAACAACAAAGTTCTGAGTTAATGAATGAACATGTGAATGAAGGCAGAGTACATTATTGTTAAGACAAGTCAAGAAACAGATCAGAAATTGAACTAACACATTTGCTGATGCACAAGCAATAGAGGTGCAGAAAAAAATTCTAATTTTATAAGGACGTTTGGGGGGAAAGGAAGAAAAGAGGGCAGAATACATTTCATCATCCACGGCTTTAGAGGAATTCAGTTCAGTTTACAATGAAAACATTATTTTGCTGATGCTAATACAATGATGTTTACAGTGAAATGATACCAATGTCTTTCTACCACTAAAAACCAAAATATTACTTTATATAAGTTTGATTCTCCATAATCCATTCATACTATGGGCACCTTTGTTGAAGAGTCATTTTTAGATACTCGTCTAAATGCCTCAAAAAATGCTTGCAAATACAGTGCCTAAATCCTAAGGGGATACTCCCCCCCCAAACCTCTCTGTTATGGGAGCCTTTTTTCTTTCCCAGAGGAGAGTGAAATATTTTCCCAAACAGAAGTTTCCCAGTTTGGGCTCGTTTTGTAAACTTTGCTTTGTCTCCCCTGCTCAAATCGCTGTTGTGAGCGAGGATGCATTTTTCTGACCATCAGATCTGCAGCTGAAACACTTATTTTTACCCAGTTCCCAAAGTGCTGAACTCCTGTTGCAGACCAACAGTGAGTCTGCAGTGAAGGGGACTGGGAGGGGTGCATGTTAGTAATGAGGACCAGCCCACATGGACAGTCCCAGCTGATGGAGAGCGGGGTGGGTGTACACGTTGCAGCTGCTATCAGCAAGTTGCAGGCTGCGTGGCTGCCTTGTGAGTTATTGCCCTGGTCCCCAGATCTCCTTTCTGTAGCATCCTGCGTGTGCAGGTGATAAATCTTAGGGACTCGAGGGAATGCAATGGGCTTCTCTCTTCTGCCCCATTATTTTTCTCTTATATCATTTAGAAGAGTGTAGGTCTGGACCTTTTTTTTTTTTCTTTTTTGGTGCATGGGTGTGTTCTTCAGCTCATTGCCACATTTTGTTCTGCATGTTCAATTTCTAGCTCATTTTAAGAGTCCGCCTCCACAGAAGATGGAAAGAATGAGCAAAGACATTTGTTTAGAACTTATTTACAAAACAGAAACAGATTCACAGACTTAGAAAACAAACTTTTGGTTATCAAAGGGGAAAGGGAGCAGGGAGGGATAAATTCGGAATTCGGTTCAGTTCAGTTTAGCTGTTCAGTTGTGTCTGACTCTTTGCGACCCCAAATTCAGAATTAGGGATTAACATATACACACTATGATAACCAACAAGGACTTACTGTATAGCACAGGAATGCTATTCAATATTCTGTAATAACCTAAACGAGGGAAGAATCTGAAAAAGAGTAGACGTGTGTATACGTACAGCTGAATCGTTTTGATGGACCCTGAAACTAACACAGCATGGTAAAGCAACTGTACTCCAATATAAAATAAAAACTATTTTAAAAGCCCTGCTTTTATTTCCCTCTGCAAATGGCAGCATGGAAGTCCAACGGAGCCACATACAATTCCTGCTTGCAAAGGAAGCAGAAGGGAATGGAGCCAACATCTGTGAAGAATCTACTATGTGCCCAGATCCACAAAGGCTCAAGCGTGACTTGTTGCTCAAGTGTATCTCCATCGGGTTTAGAGCCCAGCTCCTCCTTTGACAACTGGATTCCTTAAGCCAATGATTTGACTTCTTTCCCTATAAAATCAGCATAATAACAATTTCTATCTCATAGGTGTTCATTTTTTCAATAAGGTGAAATTCATACAACATGTACTTAACCATCTGTAAAAGTACAATTAAGTGGTATTGAGGACGTTCAGGATGGGGTGGGACCATCCCCTCTATCCAGTTACAAAACTGTTTAATCATCCCCAAAGGAAATTCTGTATCTATTCAAAAACCGTTCCCCATTTCCCCCAGCCCCAGCCCCTGCAAACCACTAATCCGCTTTCTTCCTCTGTGGGTTTCAGCTCAATTCAGTCGCTCGGTTGTGTCCAACTCTTTGCAACCCCATGGACTGCAGCACACCAGGGGATTTACCACTCCACATACCACTCCACATTCCCTACTGGAAGTCCAAAGGGCTTTTTAAATGACTCAGAGGGTGCAGAATCTGCTTGCAATGCAGGGGACCTGGGTTCAATTCCTGGGGTGGGAAGATTCCCTGGAGAAGGAAATGGCAACCCACTCCAGTATTCTTGCCTGGGAAATCCATGGACAGAGGAACCTGGCAGGTTACAGTCCACGGGATCGCAAAGAGTTGGACACGACTGAACGACTAACACTTTCAACTCCAACAAATACTCCATATAGATAGAATCATACAATATGTGGCCCTTTTGTTGATACACTGTAGCATGTCTCAGTACTTCATTCCTTTTTATAGCTGAGTAATATTTCATTATATGAATAGACCACATTTATTTATCCATCCATACACTATGGATATTGGAGTTTTTGCAAGTTTTAGCTATTGCTATTATAAATAATATTGCTCTATTATAATTATGGGCTTCCCTCATAGCTTAGTTGGTAAAGAATCTGCCTGCAGTGTAGGAGACCGCAGTTCGATTCCTGAGTTGGGAAGATCCGCTGGAGAAGGGATAGGCTCCCCACTCCAGTATTCTTGGGCTTCCCTTGTGGCTCAGCTGGTAAAGAATCTGCCTACAATGCAGGAGACCTGGGTTTGATCCCTGAGTTGGGAAGATCCCCTGGAGAAGGGAAAGGCTACCCACTCCGGTATTCTGGCCTGGAGAATTCCATGAACTGTATAGTCCATGGGGTCGCAAAGAGTCGGACATGATTGAGCAACTTTCACATTATAATTAACTATTTTTATTATATTAGTTTCGGGTGTACTGCATTATAGTTCAGCATCTGGATACTCTAACAAGTGTTTGTTACCATAAGTGTGGTTTCCATTCATCACTATATGAGTGTCCCCCACTTACCCATTTTGCCCATCCCTCAACTCCATTCCCCTCTGGTAACCATTAATCCATTCTCTGTATCTATGAGTATATTTTTGTTTTGTTTGCTCCTTGGGTTTTTTTGTTGTTTTGTTCTGTTTTAGATTCCACATATGAATGAAATCATGCAGCGTGTCTTTCTCCATCTTACTTATTTATCATAATACCCTGTAGGTCCATTTATGTTGTCAAAAATGATGGGATTTCATGTTTTTTTAATTCATTTGTTTTTTAATTGAAGGATAATTGCTTTACAGAATTTTGTTGGTTTCCGCCGAGCATGCTTTTTTAATGGCTGGATGATATTGCACTGCATCTATACACTACATTCTCTTCATCCATCAGTGGACACTTAGATTGCCTCCATGTCTTGGCTGCTCTAAATAAAGCCTTGAAGACTTCTTTCCCATTCTTTTGGGGGATATACAATCAATTCTCATTATTTGCTGTAGTTATATTCCATAAAGCCACATCAAACACTGAATTAGCAAATTCTAAGTATTTCCCTGAGGAGCACCTCAGGGAAATACTTAGATATATATCACACAGATGATAATCTTAAATCCTAAAAGCAACCTTTCTTGGTAGATTCTGTGTTCTTTATTTTACGAAAGGACAAAATGAGGTTCAGAGAAGTCTAATGATTTGTCTGATGCCACCCCCACTAAACTCACCCAGCTGGCCTCAGAGATGGAGTTGCTTGTTCTACCTGGCACCATCTCCCACTCTCTCCATCCTTGGTCACCTCTGTAGGAGTATGAAAACAAGAAACCAGAGCATCACCTTGTTTGACCTCAGCTGAGAAAAGACCAGCCTGGCAACTCAATTTTTTTTTCATGTCTGTGTCAATAACCCCTACCCTGCCGCAAGTGTGATGTGAGGATTACAAATAAACCTTAGCCAATAGGTGACTTTGCAAACACAGAATCCATTCACAAGAGGATCGGCTATACCAAGGTGCAGAATTGCTGAGTCATAGGGTAATTTGGACCTTCCCAGGTAGTGCAGTGATAAAGAATTCACATGCCAATGCAAGAGATGCAGGTTTGATCCCTGGGTTGGGGAGATCCCCTGGAGTAGGAAATGGCAACCTACTGCAGTATTCTTGCCTAGAAAATTGGATGGACAGAGGAGCCTGGTGGGTTACAGCCCATGGGGTTGGAAAGAGTCAGACGTGATTGAGCATACCAGCGCTAGGTAATTTTACGGGTAGCTTTCTGAAGAACCACCAAGCTGTTTTCCACTGTGATTGTACTGTTTTACCAGCGTGTAGGATTTTTATGACAGGTAAGTAAGTTATCATTTGTAGGACACTAAGAACAGTGCCTGGCGAGTAGTGTTATGGATTGTTAATTAAATTCATTAAGTAGGTCATGCCACCAGGGTTAGCTGCCAAGTTCAATTCCATCCCATTCTCAGGGGAGAAGCTCACAAAATAGGTATATGTTAGGGACACCAGTGAGTCAGATACAAAAGAGAAAATGGTCCATCCTCTCCCAAAGCCCAAACTAACTACCCTCAACCAGAGGGGAACACTTCATTTTTCACATTTACACAGATATGCCTGGAGCCCACTCACTCAATCACTACTCAAGAATTGAAGCTCTCCTCTGTTAAAAAAAAATCAATCATTTTCCTTATAATGTGCTCATACAAGTTCACTGCAAATATCTGGGAAAGCACAGATTAAGGAGAACAAAGATATGACTCACATTGCTCCTATGCTGTTGTACTTCCTTCCTATGTTTTATGAAATTGAAGACATAATATATGTGATATGTGTGTACTTCTGTACCCTGCATTTTACACTTCGCATTATATTAGCATGACATTTTGTGTCATTTAAAGTCTTCAAAATTCTGATTTCTAAATACCTCCTGGAGTCTCACTGTGTGCTTATGCCAAATCTTAAGTATTCTCCCAGTGATGAATATTGTTCCCAAATTTCTACTATTATAAACAACACAATAATGAAAATCTTTGTGCACGGAGATGTCTATAAGTCAATGATTATCTCCAAAAAACTTGATCAAACTAGAACAATTGAATGAAAAGTACATTTTAAAATACTGTTTTCTATAATACTACTACCTCAGGAAAATGTTATCTTTTTAATGTTTCCAATTTGTAATAAAATTTTACCTGGACTAGACCAGATTTCTTTGTTATGCTCACATTTGGTACATGTTTCTTTTTCCTTACAACTCTTATTTTCATGTATTGTCCTACACTTATCATTATTGGACAACTAGCATCTATTTTATATTTCCTCCTTATCCTAATACTAATACCTAGTACTAATAAACTTATTTGATTAATGCCTCTCACTGATATGGGCTTCCCACATGGTGCAGTGGTAAAGAATCCACCTGCCGATGCAGGAAACACAAGACATGCAGGTTCGGTACCTGGGTAGGGAAGATCCCCTGGAGTAGGAAATGGCAACCCACTTCAGTACCCTTGCCTGGAGAATCCCTTGGACAGAGGAGCCTGGCAGGCTACGGTCCATGGGGTTGCAAAGAGTCGGACGTGACTGAGTGTGCATGCACACAGTCACATTTAGTGAGTCACAGCTCTCCCTTTTCCTTTATTGTGCCTTGAATAAAATTCTCTTTTGAGACTCCCACGTAGAAGATGCAGGCATAAACTCTCAGGATAATGGCACAGGAAAAGTGCATGAGACCTCTTTTTGTTTCTCAAATATTCATTTCATGGTGTTAGATCAACTCAAGGAACATAATCAGTGCCAGGTTGTGTTCAATAATCCTGTGAGTGTCAAATTCTTGGGATGAACACGGAAAAAGAAAATTGGGAGAAACGAGCAAATGACTGCATCTTGTGGCTGTGCATGAGACCTTGATTTGACCTGGGTTCCCACCCCAGACGCCCTTCACACGCCGTACAACACCAGCAAGAAACTGAGAAATTTGCCTTGTTGGTAAAATGTAGAATATTGGCAATTCATAGGTCGTTATAAGGGTTGAATGTGATATGATGGGGCAAAGGAAAAAGAAAGAAAAGGAGAGAGGAAAAAAAGAGAAGGGAGGGAGGGAGAGAGAAAAAGAAGGCATATTTTCTTCCTCTTTCCATTAGTATGGCTTGTGTTTGAACACTTTCTGTTTGTTCAGTGAGCGTGGTTCCTCACTTCCAGGGCAGTCTACAATCCATCACTGTTGTCTTCCTTTGGAAGCTGTTATGAGGAGTTTTAACAGTCCCCGTTCTCTGTTTGCTGGAAGCTGATGGAAAAACTCTCCTTATCTCCAATATTAGAACTTGTAGCAAATCGATACGAGGGTATAACATCCTTCACAATCATACTTGGTAATAAAGCCTAACTAGAAAATGTGCAGAAACTCCATGTGTCTGGTGTGTTTTGCCGGCCTGAAAATCAACCCTGTTTCTCCAGGACGGATTCGCCCTCATTGATCGAAGCATAAAGAGGCAGGGGCTGTGTTTCAGCCCTCCTTAAGAATGCAAACCTCGTCTGCAACTTCTCACTTGAAAACCTGACCATACCAGGGGGAGAAAGTCAACGATGTGCCTGACTTTTGTTTAGGGTTTTTCCTTTCCTCTCCTGTCTTTGAGAAACTTGCTAGAAAGACAGTCCTCTTAATGCCAACAGAAGGCCTTGTCTTTCTGAGCCTTTTATAAATGACATTTGCCCGATCATCTGTTTTCCTAAGTGTGATTGAAGACAACAATCAGGCCACAAGTGATATCTAGGAAGACACACACAAACACACTCGCGCGCGCATGTGTGCGTGCACACACACACACACACACACAACAACAAAAGCATTAAGAAGCAAGACAGCTTTCCCAGGCTATGAAAACTTATCCAAAAGGAAATATATCACTCAAATATTTACAAAATTGCCGGTGCAATTCAGCCTTCTCAGTAGCAACAATTTTTATGTCCTAAAGAGAGTTTGTATCGAGAGGTAATTGTGTTCTGTAGCAGTTCGTAAGCTTGGGCATTTACGCTGGCAATTCCAGATTTATAGGAATAGAAAAAAAATTTCCGTGCATGATATACTGTACAAATTGTATGTAATAACCACAATAAAAAATTTCATTAGGCCTGCTAGCACCAACCACCAATTCCCTGGGGAGAATTTATGGGCAAACTTCAGTTCCGTTCGCCATCTGGGATCTTCCCGGGAGGATGGGTTTAGCCCCGGGTTCCTGGGAAAAGATAAGGGGGGGAGGCATATATATCCCCTCATCCCCTGCCTTTGGGACAAGCCTTTTAGAAAAAGAAGGCCTTTGTGTCTGGGGGAGCAGAAATCTACAGCTGCCCTCTGAGGCCCTGGCTCGCGGCTGCCCCCTCCCCCACCACCTAAACCCCGAGATCACTGGAACAACTGTCCTTCAATTTTGCAGCTCTCCAGTCTGAACACTGCGTCCTGTTGCATATTTGATGCAGCCCATCACTGAGCCTCGGATGCAGATTTCCAGAGGTATATAGGAGATGAGGCAGAAATGGAAAAGACAAATTGGGTCATCTTCGAGTTTGCAGCTGTGAAATCCATTTCCAAATTGCAGGCTTGCAGGCCTACGAGGCTCCCCTGGACCCGATGGAGATATAATCACGATGCCGACGAGGAATAGCGTTCAGGCCTGGCAGTGCTGCTGGGCGTGGAGCATATGTCCTCATAAAACGTCCTCTTTATGACCAGAGCTTCGGCGCCTGTGCGGCAGACAGCGACGACCTGGATGTTGCCTTTGGTGAGGGACCAAGGAAATTGTACATCTCATCATCGCTTTGCAGAATGGGAGCCGACGTTTAATAAGAAGGGCCTCCTCTGCCCTGCGTCCCTCCCAGGACCCCTCTCCCGAGTCTGCTTCTGCCTGCATCTCTGGCACAGCTGTGTCCTCCCAATGGTGGAGGCAAGGCTCCGAGAGCATCCTCGAAATCTGCCTCCTTGATGGCTCCTAGATGGAGGAGGACCCAGGAAGGGGTGGTGAGCACCAGGACGTTTAGAAAGCCCTGGGGGCACTCTTCTGTAATAGACTCTGTATTCATGGTCACCTCAATCCAGCAGGAGATATTGAGCTGCAGATATGATCCCTGGGTGGGAAAGATCCCCTGGAGGAGGAAATGGCAACCCACTCCAGTGTTTTTGCCTGGAAAAGCCCATGGACAGAGGAGCCTGGAGGGCTATAGTCCATGAGGTCATGAAAGAGCTGGACACGACTGAGCGGTTTAACAATTTCTCTGGGTGCTTGTCCCTATGCTTATGACTTTTTACATAGGACTTTGTTTCATCCTAACAACCCCACACGGTAGACACAATTGTCCAGCTTTTGTTGTTGTGTTGTTTAGTCGCCAAGTCGTTTCCAACTCTCTTGCGGCCCCGTGGACTGTAGCCCGCCAGGCTCCTCTGTTCATGGGATTTCCCAGGCAAGAACACTGGAGTGGATAACCATTTCTCCTTCTCCAGGGGATCTTCCCAACCCAAGGATGGAAATCACATCTCCTGCTTGGCAGGTGGGTTCTTTTATCCCTGAACCACCAGGGAAGCCCTCGCCCCACTTAAAAATCCAGAAAAGGAAGCATAGGAGGCAAATAGACTTTCTCAAAGATGGCAGCATTTGCCTTCTACCAAGCACCATGGATCTGGATATAGACAAGACCCAGCCTCTGAGCCCTCATGAGACAGATGCATTACTAAAGTTAGAGAGCCATGCCTTACTATTTATGGTCTCTGTTTGCAAAGCGTTCCTTCATGCCAGGTCCTATACTGGGAATATTTCATCTGTTTTCACTCTTAATCCTCACAACACCACGTGGTGGCTCTTATCTCCATTTTGCAAGGGACTGAAGTAGGACTGGGGACACTTTGGTGGCTATCAGAGTTCACAGAGCTAGAAAAGGGCAAAGTCATGATTTGGGGATGCTCTCCCAGCCCAGGCCCTCCTCCATGGGCTACACTGCCCTCTCTGCTTATTCACTCAGTCGTGTCTGACTCTCTGTGACCCCAAGGACTGTAGCCCACCAGGCTCCTCTGTCCATGGGATTCTCCAGGCAAGCATACTGGAGTGGGTTGCAGTTCCCTTCTCCAGGGGATCTTCCCAACCCAGCGATCTAACCTACACCCCTTACGTCTCCTGGATTGGCAGGAGGGTTCTTTACCACCAGTACCAGCTGGGAAGCCAGTCCTCTTCTCTAGGGAGTGTCAAGCTCCAGTTTTCACTGTGAGGGATCAAGACGATTTCAGAACAACTCTTTCTTAAAGAACCAATATCTCTCTTTTGGGCTTTCCTCGTGGCTCAAGCAGTAAAGAATCTGCCTTTCAATGCAGGAAACCTGGGTTCAATCCCTGGCTTGGGAAGATCCCCTGGAAGAGGGCATGGAAACCCACTCCAGTATTCTTGCCTGAAGAATCCCCACAGACAGAGAAGCTTGGCAGGCTACAGTCCGTGGGGTCGCAAAGGGTTGGACATGAGGGAGCGACTAAGCACAGCACATCTCTCTTTTAGAAGGGCCACGAGGGATGACCATTAATTCCACACAAAGAAGGGATAGCAAAGGTTCCGGCATCAGATGGTCCAGGTGCTAATCTGAGCCCTGCTGTGTGACATAACCCATCAGGTGACTTAATGCCTCTGGATTTTATTTCCTATCTATAAAACAGTTAACCAAAGAATCCATCCAGGACTGCTGTGTGTGTGAAATGTACATTTTTAACTGCATACATATTTTTTTTTCTTCAAAAAGCTGCTAATTTTAATTAATCAAGAGCTTCTTGACTTCTAGAGAGGAGATGCCTATTTAAATCTAGCCTAAACAAAAAGTTGGGTTTCCACTGGAGCCCTGAAATATGACATCTGAGTGAATAAAAACGGATCAAACAGGGCTTTGTCATACACGACCACACACAGGGTTTGTGTATATCATTGTGGTTGTTGTTCAGTCACTAAGTCACGTTTGACTTTTTGCGACCCCGTGGACTGCAGCGCCCCAGTCTCCCCTGTCCTGCACTGTCTCCCAGAGTTTGCTCAAATTCATGTCCTCTGAGTCTGTGCTGCCGTCTATGTACCAGGGGTCTAAGCATGCTCAGCATGTAATGAACAGACTTCTTGAAATGCAGAGTTTGGTACAGTTCTGCAGCTGTTTACTTAGCACCTACTATAGGGCAAGCATTGGTGTTTAACACGATGAAGAAAATTAAAATGCAATGAAATACTGCCTCCTCCTTGTTTAACGGGGCTGACATTCAAATAGGGACGGGGAGCAGACCCTATCATGAGCCACCATAGCCCAAGACCGTGGGAAAGTCCAAGCTGTCCTTGGAGAAAGGTCAGCGTGCGATCCCGGGTAACCCTGGGGGACAGAGGAGGGGAAATGGTAAAGGACGTGACCCAGATGGCAAGTTGGAAATGGATGTTGAGTTTAAAGCCTGAAAGACACTGAAGGCCATGCTGAGAGATTTCAACTTTATTCTATAGATGAATATGGTTGAAAACCTGAGGAGCTTCATCCTATGTGTTTAGGAAGAATATTAAAGATTTTTCTACTACAAGTGAAAAAAGTTTAGCAAAAAAACAATTTTTCCCCCACACTGGTTAGCATCACCAGAAAACAAGACTTGTGTTCTGAATGTGAGTGCTTAGATAATATCACCATGAATCTACCTTTTCATGTTTGAGTCCTCAATTCTTTGGGAATGGCTTCATTCTCAGAGAGAATCTTCCAAAGTGGCCATAAAAATGATCCCCAGAACCTTATGCTCTACCTGCGTAAAGAATCACCCTGTGTAAAGAGAGATCTTCCTGTCTAGGGGTTGATTCACAAGTCTCTGGCTTGAATCATTTTGCTTACTTTTGAGCCAGTTATTGAGGACAGGAGGAAAGACTGATTTGTCTGGCCAGGATGGGGCCAAGTAATCACTTGTGAAATGGAGGAGAGGTAGTCAGCCCACCTCTGTTCCCCCAACCAGACAGAAAGGAATCAAGGCAGTGCTTGGCTCTCTAGAAGGGATGTAAGGGAAAGAAAATGTATCAGTCAGATAGGATGTGTTATGCTGCTGTAACAAATCATCCCCAAACCTCAGTATCTTAAAACAACACCTGTTTATTCCTCATCACACCTGTCCGCTGTGATTGAGAGGAGGGGGCTATTTTACAGCATCTCATCTTCACTCCAAGTGAAGGAGAATGTGGAGCTAGGGGAAAAAATGAATGTGATGAATTTTACATTGGCTTATTGGGAGTCACACTTATATTTCCACTTTATCTTTTTTTTCCAAAGCAAATCCCATGGCCACCTCCAACTTCATGGGGCAGAAAAGCATGCAGTTTCAATCCCTAGGTAGAGAAGATCCCCTGGAGAAGGAAGCAGCAACCCACTCTAGTATTCTTGCCTGGGAAATTCCATGGACAGAGGAGCTTGGTGGGCGACAGTCCATGGGGTCACAGAGTCAGACGTGACTGAGCAACTAAACAACAACAAGAGAATGAAAGAACAGTGGAAACATTTCTGATGAAAAGCACCAAAATCTAACATAGGCAAATAGAGACAACAGAAGTCCACCGCAAGAAGACAACCGGTTACAGTGATTCATCAATGCAAGCATCCTACTTCCAGAAAGAATTATGGCACGTCTGCTTATATAATTGTGAGCGAGGGAGGCAGACAGAGGCCTCATGATGGGCCCATATATTTCAAGATCAAGCTGATTTGAATCATACTTCATTGAGCTAATGCTGCCTTTGGCAGTCTGAGTTTATTGACAACACAGAAATCCATCAGCTTATTAGAACTTTTTGACAACCTTTATTTCAGAGACACAAGGGTGTTGTGGAAATGATTCATTAGGCAGAAGCAATTAACCTGGAAACTTTTTTCTCTCTAAAATAACAATAGTAATAATCACAGCTTATTTCTCTTTCTTTAAAAATAACGCCCCTCCCAAATAATTAGCCATTTGATCTATTTTGGAAGATTTCTATTCTCCCTTCGATTCAAAATGTATGTCAAGTAGTTTCAGGACTTCCCTGTTGGTCCAGTGGTTAAGATCATCTTCCAAGGCTTCCCTGGTGGCTCAGTGGTAAAGGATTCATCTGACAATGCAGGAGAAATGGGTTCCATCCCTGATCTGGGAAGATCCCACTTGTTGCAGACCAGCTAAGCCTACACACAACAACTATTGAGTCTGTGCCCTAGAGCCCGCGCTCTGGACCAAGAGACGCCACTGCCATGAAAAGCCAGCACGCCACAACTGGAGAAAAGACCCAGGACAAGCAATAAATAAATAAAACCATTAAAAAAAAAAAAATAAAGTCTCCACCTTCCAATACAGGGGATGTGGGTTAGGGGTACTAAGATTCCATGTGTCACAGGGCAACAAGGCCCACACATAAAGCAATTAGAGGCAAGCTCCTGAACCACACACAAAGACCCAGCCCAGCGCCGCCCCCACCACAAGAAAAATCAAGCAATGTCTACCACTTTTTATTGACCCAACCATAGACAAAGAAGGAAAGGAAAACTCACTTTGAAGATGATGAAATTCAGTGACAAATTTTAACAGTAAATAAAACTGCCTTGCCCCTCATCTGCACATGATGCTATACTTGCGTAGTGATTTACATGTCAGTGTTAAACTTTTCTCTGCTGAATCCATTGATGGCATATGGTTAAGAAACAGGATGAAAATGTCTACATGTCAGGTTTTCCTTTCGTCAGCTCAAATGTCCTGTGAGGATCCTCACTGCTTCCTAGCAGGTCCAGTTGTACTGATGGCGAGGACCCTGACTCCCGTGAGGACGCTCACTGCTGTCCATCAGGGCAGACACTGTTTCCTGACAATGTTCAGCTGCTTCCTCTAAAATCTCACACCGAGTCTTGGCAGGACCCAGGGGAAATGACAAAATGGCGCCCCATCCTTAAATGCTCTCTACTGCCATCTCCTGGAAACTGCTGTATTAACTACATGAACCTGTTAATATAAAGACTCTGGGGTGAATGGGAGGGACCCCGGTGTTGAGCTGTGCTTAACTGGCCCAACTGGAAGTGTGTAATCCTACAATGACCCTGGACCTACTTCTGATGGACCAGAGAAGGTGGTTCCATCAGAAAGAAGCCACCGTCCCCATCACCCCACAGCACGACCAGCGGGCTGTCCCCCTCACCTGCTCCCAAGCAGGCACGCCTTCCAGTGAAAGGCTCTGACCTCAAACCAGGTTGACCTGTGGTGCATCTCCTGCGAGCCCAGTCCCTGGTCAGATTCAAAGCCCCTAAAAGGCCGCTATTCTATCCCTGCCAGTGAATGAATGAATGCATGCATGATTTGTAGAACGAATATCAGACTGCGCAAAGTCCAAGTGATGGAGCATGTGATTTCCGTGTGAGGAGGGAGGAGGCAAAACCCACAAACATTGCCGCTTCATCTCTTGCGGTGTTTGCTTCTGTCCCAACTCTTCTGCTGTTTTCATCTTAGCTTCCATTTTACCTGGGACTTCTTAACTAATTTTCTTGAGGCTCTAGCCTCCTGGCCAGGGAGCACTAGGGGTAAAGAACCCATCTGCCAACACAGGAGACTTAAGAGATGAGGATTGAATCCCTGGGAAGGGAAGATCCCCTGAAGGTGGGCATGACAACCCACTCCAGTATTGTTGCCTGGAGATTCCCACGGACAGAGGAGCCTGGTGGGCCACAGTCCATAGACTGGCAGAGTCCACGACTGAAGCGACTTCGCAGAGTTCTGGGCAACAGTTGCCGGACCCTCGGTGCTGGTGGCTGTATGCTGCCCCTCTCTGGCACCAGTCGGTACTGCAGGCTTTCTCCAAAATGCCATCCTGTTATACTTTGACCTTTTAAGTTACGTCTCACTCCTCCTGAGAAAGGTGTTCCCAAGTTGAGTTAGCAGCCAGTAAATTCAAGATGAAGACTGGAGGATGAGTAGAACACCGTGGCTGGGGAAAGGCCTGCCCCCTAGCCAAGGGACTTGGACTCCATCGATGAATAAAATCAATAAAAGCAAACATTCACTGAGCACTTTTCCTTACTTCCCTGGACCACATTCATTTGGGGCTTCCTCCTCATCACAAACACGCTAATGCAGACATCAACTAAAAAATTAAAGAGAAAATCACAGGGCTTTTTGGCTTTTATTTTTAGTCACTTTCACATACAGTACCAGATTTTCAGGCATGAAAGAAGAGATGGGAACTCTAAACAAAGTCCTAATATTTCAAAAAAGTTGTCAAAAAGATTATTGTCTGGGCTGATAATACTGGTATTTATATTGAATTGTTTGCTTATTTTTGTTTGTTTGTTTCAAGAAAGAGACTTAGACCTGTCCTGTCTCTGAGCTGTTTACATTGTATCTAGACTTTCCTATCTCTGTCAAGCGTGGCAGATACTTGGTTCTTCTCTAAGATTGAAACCAAGAAGTTGGGGGCTTCCTACCTATACTGACCACTCCATTTTATGTAAATAGATCTGTGCTAACCCTTAAAAAAATTCTTCCTTCTACTGTTCTACTGAACAAGGCATAGAAGGAGAGAAAGAAAGAAAAGAAGAAAGAGGAGACGTCTTCTCCCCAGAAAGTTTATTTGTTCCCAAACCATACCCCCATGAGAATATTGGAAACCCTTTCTCTCTATTTCAACACAATTCTCTTTCACATAGCTGGAGATATTAATCATGCCCCATTCCTCAGACTTTGCTCTTTCCCACTCCAGAAATCTTTGGCCCCTTTAACCAAGGGAAAAAAAATAAAATAGCTGGGCCTCTATGGAAAAATGGCTTGGATTTGGGGATTTGTTTGATTGTTTTGTTTAGAAAAGAAAAAGTTTCTATGGCTGGGTGGAGGGGGAGATGAAAAACACAGACTGAGGTCAATGATTCTTGGGTTATCATCAGAATCACCTAGGGAGCTTTTTAAAAATACAAACACCCAGCGTGCACCCCAAAGCTCTGAAATTAGTATCTCTAGAGCCCTGTATGCCTGTGTGCATGCTAAGTCAATTCAGTCACATCTGACTCTTTGCGACCCCATGGACTGCAGCCCGCCAGGCTCCTCTGTCCATGGGATTCTCCAGACAAGAACACTGGAGTAGGTAGCCATGCCCTCCTGGGGATCTTCCTGACCCAGAGATCGAACCTGCGTCTGCTGTGGCTCTTGCAGTGCAAGCAGATTCTTGACCCACTGAACCACCAGGGAAGCGCTAGAGCACTGTGTAGGTGATGATTTTTTAAAAAAATCCCTCCAGGTGATACTGATGTCATGCTCCCAAAGCGTTTGAGTTCAGGAAGTACTCTACTAAATCATCTCTGAAGTCCCTTTTCAGCCAGAGCATCTAGGATTCAAAACTCTTCAAGATAAAAGAACTTTGGACACTTTGCTGAGAACCTACATACTCAAAGCATGCTAAGTCACTTCAGTTGTGTCGGACTCTTTGTGACCCCATAGACTGTAGCCCATCAGGCTCCTCTGTCCATGGGGTTCTCTAGGCAAGAACGCTGGAGTGGGTTGCCATGCCCTCCTCCAACATATCTGAAGAAGGTCACCTCTGTTCTCTCCATCTGGAAAATAAGTTTATCTCAGAAAGCTGGTCCTCTCTGGGATTTCTGGGTTCTTGAGGCCTTTTAATAATAATTAACATGCTTTCAGCTGCAAAATTAGGAACTCCCATGAAACTGACTTAAACAAGAGAGGAATATGTCATCTTCTGTGAAGACCACAGGTAACACACGGTCATGGATCCACAGCCCAGAGATGTCACCAGAGACCCAGGTCACTTCACACCTCTGTTCTACCATCCTGAGTGTTAGCTTCAGCACAGCCTGGTGGGAGGATGGCTGACTAGCTCAGGGCATCACATCCTGATAGGTTGATGTCCAGGAGAAGAAGGGGATCTTTTCTTCCTGTGATTCTCTCTTGGGAGAGAGGAATGAATGAATGCATATGTGCTCAGATGTGTCCAACCCTCTGTGACCCCATGGACTGTAGCCCACCAGGTTCCTCGGTCCATGGGATTTTCCAGACAAGAATACTGGAGTGAGTTGCCATTTCATCCTGCATTTTCCTGCATTAGTAGGTGGACTCTTTACTACTAGCACCATCTGGAAAGCCCCAGAGAGAGGAAGATGTACCCCCAAGGACCTTCCGCATTCTTCCCAGCATCCAATCAGTTAGAAGCATGCCACCTGGTTGCCCCTAAACCTAACACTTATAGAGAGATAGAGATGCCCTTGGACCAGTCGGATTTAGCTAAGACTGAGAGTGAGGGCCTCTGGAATCACGTGACCATGGCAGGAGGGTAGGTACCAGCACAAACTGGGCTTCTGTTGAGCAAGAGGAAGGGGGCGTGGCTGCAGTCCACCAGAGGCTCTGCACTGAGAGACAGCGAGTGAAGCTCTATTAATGCAACCATCCAAGGGAAGAAGGGGATGAGGAGATAGTTATACTTAAAACAAAATAAAAGCTTGCAATAATTCCTCAGACTCCAGATGCTCTTTATTACATAATGGTGATCATAAAAGGCTTTAATGGGTACGATTCTCACAAAATTTCCACTCCCTCTCAGGAACAGGGCTGGAGAAGTCCTTGCATGGCAATGAGCAGGTAATTAGAGCCACAAAGAAAAAAAAAGATGGTGCGATGACTTCCTGGTTCAGCTCTTGCAGGGGGATAAAAACCCAAAGAATGCTCTAGAGATGCCCAGGTCCCTGGGGGTTAATCAAGTATGTCCAGAGTGAGTGAGGACACATCTGCCAGGGTTTTGACCCCTGTGGCTTATTTCTTTTTATCTTCATCCACCCATTTCCCCATGTCTTCATTCCATCATTAACTCACTGACCTTCAAGGATCTCCATTTAGGTAACGATTGTTAAAGATCCTGGGAATACTACGATAAATAGCACCATCTAAATAATGTAGACGTCTCTCTCTCTCTCCTTGTCCTCCTTTCCACACCTGAAAATGGACCAAACACTGCCAATCCTACTGGGTTGCTGAAAGGATTCAATGAGATAATGCAAGCACAGCCCACATCTGAGTATTCTCTGCCACAAAGTAAGTGCTCAATACCCACTTGCTATGGTTGGGATCATTGTAATGACTATTGTTTTTGTTAGAATTATTATAAGGATGATGGTGAAGTCACCCCCTCCCCTGCCCAGCTCTCATGGATCTCACAGTACAAACCTAATGTTACAGGAAAATACTAGTGAGTAGAATATTTGAAATGACAATCCATAATATTTGTTGGGGAGGGGGTGGATGTGGGGCTCCATTATTTAAAATGTACATAAAAGCTGCCATTTATTGAGCAACTACTATCATCCAGCCTCTGTGAAAAGAGCTTTGCCCTAATGCTTCATTTAATCCTCAGAGCAACCCAGGAGGGTAGTCTTCTTATTAGCCTCGCTCCCAGATTAGAAAGTGAGATACAAAGTCGGTAAGCCAGTAGCCTAAACTTCGTGTGTTCTTGCCTGCATTGTGCAGTTTTTTCATCTTTTACATCTGACAGGTCAAGATCCCTAATTGCGATCCATAATCAGAAATATATGTGTCTTCTCTTTCTGACTTATTTCACTCGGGATGACAGTCTCTAGGTCCATCAAAGTCTCTGCAAACGGTGCAATTTAAATTCCTTTTTATGGCTGAGTAAAGTCCCATCGTATATATGCGCCACATCTTCTTTATCTGTTCCTCTGTTGATGGACACTTAGGTCACTTCCATGTCCTGGCTGTTGTCAATAGAGCAGCAATGAACATGGGGGTGCATGCATCTTTCGTAATTATGATTCTGTCCTGGTACATTGCCCAGAAGTGGAACAGTTGTTTTGTTTTTAATTTTTTAAGGAACCTAATGCTCTTTGGTGACTTAAATGGGAAGAAAATCCAAAAAAGAGGCAGTATATGTGTATGTATAGTTGGTGTACTCTGCTCTACATAGAAACTAACAACATTGTAAAGCAACTCTACTCCAATAAAAAATGCCTAAAAAAGCAACGTTTGTGTCTTTGTCCCCTTTTCTCGCACAGAGCTCCTACAGCCCTTGGAATTTCTTAAAAGAGGAGAGCTACCAAAGTGTCTTTTATTATGTGAATGAGGCGGCTTTTGGACCTCACCTGAGGATGGGGGTTGGTTGCCTGGACAACCACCCCTGTGATTACCAGGTTGGAGCTTTCTGTCCCACCTCAAGGCACCCCAGAGCTCCTGGGAGAGGAGATGGGCTGGATGCTGAACCGCCTATCACCATGATGGAATGAACCGTGCCTAGGTGGTGACGGCTCCATGTTGCTGTTGTGCTCAGTCGATTCTGACTCTTTGCAACCCCACAGACTGTAGCCTATCAGGCTCTTCTGTTCATGGGATTTTCCCGGCAAGAGTACTGGAATGGGTTGCCATGTCCTCCTCTGGTGGATCTTCTTGACCCAGGGATCCAGTCCACAGGTGATGGAGTCACCTGCATTGCAGGCAGATTCTTTCCCACTGAGCCGTCAGTGAAGCCCTAAATATGTGATTACAAATCATCAAATCCTACAGATTCTTGACTACCTTCACTCTAAGAAAATCTCTACCAGGAGTCAGGTGGATGAACCTAATGACTTGTCAGACCCTTACCTTTTCCACTTTCCTCGGAGACTGTAGACTATATAATATGGGGCTTGAGCCCCATCATTTCACTGTCCTAGGTACCACTGGATTTCAATAGCTTAGTCTGGGTTTGAAATAGAGGTGAGTCCCCTGAGATGACCACAGGAGAACCCCAAATGGGCAGATTTTCCCTTTACTGCAGACTCATGTGTCAACTGTGTGTTGACTGTTAATAACTGGCCATTCCAGAGATAATCCAAACTCATCATTTTCTCCTTCGCATAACAGATACTTAAGAAACACCTGTTGAATGGATGAATGAATGAATGAGTAACGGATCCAGTCAGGGCCATGAGGCTCTTGCTGCAGGATCGGGAACATGCTCTATTCAGCTGGCTCTCTCTGAAACTGGCCGAGTTTGTTTAATCATATTATACAGTGTGCGTGTTTTACATGATCAATATACGTCACCCTAAGTGAACATGTCACCCAGCCTAATGGCTTCTGCAGGAACAGTTTATTGGGGTTGGCATTTCCCTTTTTAGATGCCTGTTCTAGTGAGGGCAGCGACAATGGGCCCAGGACCCTCGATGCCACTTGCCTCTCTAGTGCTTTTTTGTGCTAAATGAAATATGACAAGAGAGTGGCTTCCAGTAATTGCGATAATTGACTGTGGAGAGTCCATGATTATGTCATTAGCTACTCTCTGGGTAACCCATCATGACTGTGGCCAGAGCTCTGAAGACCGTCTGAACTGCAGGAAAGGACAGCCAGGATGGTGTGTCCATCCCTTCGCTCCCCACCCTACCCAGGGTTTTCTCATCCTCATGTTTAAAAACTAAGGGCTGTAGCAAAAAGACCTGGGTCCTCATTCCCATCTGGCCACCTGTTACTATGTGATCATCGGGAAATCTCTTTCGCAGGCATCGCTGATCAATTCTCAGGATCCAGGTGTTTGAGGAGCTGGGAATAATCCTTTCTCTGCAGTGATGGTTAATTTTGTGTGTCAACTTGACAGGGTTCCTGGGAGCCCAGATAAAGCATCAGTTCCTGGTGTGTCTATGAGGCTGTTTCCAGATGAGATTCGAACTTGAATCAGTGCACTTAGTAATCACAGATCACCCTTACAGACTAAGCCTGGTGGCTAAGGTAAGCCAATAGTAGGTTATCTGGGTTTGTTGTTGTCCAGCCGCTAAGTTATATCTGACCCTTTGCGACTCCATGGACTGCAGCATGCCAGGCTTCCCTGTCTTGGATCCCATGAGCTGTGTCTGGGTTTGAACCTAGCCAGTTCCTTTTCTTGTTGGCATGACCCTGGACAAGAAACTCAGCCACTATGATCTTCAGTTTCCTCATCTGAAAAACTGATAATATTCCCTACTTCACTATGGGCTTGAGAATAAAATGAACCCAGGTATAAAAAAGTGCTTAGCACCATGACTGATGCAAGAGGGGCTCAATGAATAATCCTTCTGCTTCTTTGTGTTTGTATTATTTAATCACAAACACAAAATGGAATATATTGGAAAAAATGTCCCAAAGTCAGTATTTCACAAATTATGCCTTGCAGAATAATGATAGCTGGCAATTGAACAAGATAAGAA
Source organism: Cervus canadensis (assembly GCF_019320065.1). Classification (NCBI taxonomy): domain Eukaryota; kingdom Metazoa; phylum Chordata; class Mammalia; order Artiodactyla; family Cervidae; genus Cervus; species Cervus canadensis. The sequence goes on along the minus strand of NC_057417.1, from coordinate 7,104,265 downwards.
GGAAGGATGGAAGGAAGGGAGGGAGAGAGAGAGGAAGTTGTTTCCTTAGCAAAATAAATTTAGATAGAGATGAAAATTTTTTAATGTTTTGCTTTTCTTCGCTGGAGTTTTCAGGGCCTATAATATGCAAATGTACCTGTGACTCTTCAGGAGAAGGACAAAGTATGCAATGCTTCTATCACTTCTTTATTTCCTCCCTGGAATTCTTGTTAATGTGTTATGGAAAACTGCTTTTAGGTATATAAGGCTTCCCTGATGGTTTAGATGGTAAAGAATCTGGCTGCAATGCAGGAGACCCAGGTTCGATTCCTGGGCCAGGAAGATCCCCTGGAAAAGGACACAGCTACCCACTCCAGAATCCCATGGAGGATCCCATGGACAGAGGAGCCTGGTGGGCTACAGTCCATGGGGTCACCAAAAGAGTCAGACACAACTGAAGTGACTAACACATAGCTATACACATATATGACAACTCAATCAGACATTCTCCGCTGGAACTTTCTGCTCATTTGAGACAATGACCTGCAAAGCCTGAGCAATGAGTAGAATCTATCCTGTGGTTTATATTATTCTCTTTCTCTGCGTCTTTCAGGCCCCTGAAAGCCACATAAATTCAGGAACCACCAGGTCATCTGCTTGTGTTAATTGTTTTTTTTCAAGCGTTCCCCCATCCTGCCTCAGAAAGGTTGGATTTTCCCTTTGACTTTAGCGCGCAGTGTGTCTGACTTCCTCCCCCCTCCCCCCCACCCCATCCCAGGGCTCTAAGTGTTAAGAGGCGGTTTGCTCTAGATTCTGACTTCACCACAGAGGGCATCCACCTTCCTGGTCTCCATCCCTTTGTAGAGCAATTAATTCAAAACAGTTGAGTTCCCAAGGCTTTGGTCCTCCTGGGTATCAGCCCAGAGTAGAGACTCTAGCCAAGCATCTGGGGCAGCAAGATCCCAAGTATGTCAAGCTCTGGGTCCTGGAGAGTAGTGACGAGTAGCCCAGGAGGAAATGCAGGTCTGCAAGAAGATGGGAATCACTCCGCCATCCAGATGTCTCTCCAGAATAAATCTGGAGACCTCACCATGGCAGCCAGTTGCTGCAACAAAAGCCAAAATTGGCCACCATGGCTGAATCCAAGAAATGTTCCTCCCACTGGCCCTGTTTCCCTTTCTTTCCTCCTGTAGATTTCATCCCCTCATACTATGATCCCCCCTGAGTTGTTTTCCCATGTCTTAGCCAACTGCTAGCTAATCCCATGAAGTGGTAAGTTGACCGCTTGTGTGTCAACCGATAAGAAGATGCTAGCTAAACAGGCTAAACATTATCAGGGAAGTGTGTGTTTTAGATAGGGTTCTCCAAAAAAAGATAACCCTCCAATAATGCCATGATTGTGGCATTGGAAGAAGAGAGGAAAGAGTGAAGGCTTGAAATCCTGGCTCTGCCAATTCATTCATTCTCGTATCCATTTATTCACCAATTATGTGCTGAGAGCATGCTCTGTACTGGGCACTGTGTAAAATGCTAAGAACAGAGACATGAATAAAACATCTGGCCACCAGTTCTGTCATTGCAGACCTCATGAAGCTAAAAAAAGTAATACATGATTAAAGTGTTAGTCGCTCAGTCATGTCCGACTCTTTGCAACCCCATGGATTATAGCCTGCTAGGCTTCTCTGTTCATGGGATTCTCCAGGCAAGAATACTGGAGTGAGTTGCCATTTCCTTCTCCAGGGGATCTTCCCGACCCAGGGATGGAACCTGGACCTCCTGTATTGCAGGCAGTTTCTTTACTGTCTGAACCACCAGAGCTATAGCAACCAGAGAATTGTAACAAAGGCTCTGATGGAGAAGGGTAGCATAACAGAATATGGACAATGACCTAATTCAGACAGAACAATCAGGTGAGTTCTCTCTATGGAAGCAACAGTCAGGCTCATCACTGAAGGATGAGAGATGAAGAGGAGGGAGTATTGCCGGCCAAGCAGCACATCTGCACAGGGACTGGGAGCAGGATGGGTGTATCTAAGGGACAAAGAAAAGCCAGTGTGACTATGACGCAGTGAGGGAGGGAGAGAGCACCCCAAGGTGAGGTTAGTGTATCAGCTATCTTTGGCACAATAATGCTGAGTAACAAACAGATGCAGACTTCAGTAGATGCAACAGTGTGTCTACTAATCGTGTGCCAGCGGAGCTTGGCATCAGCTTAAATTCTGCTCTATGTGTCTGTCATCCTCCAGCATCCCAGCCCAGACAGGTTATCATGGCAAATGGCAAAGGCGCAGGTATGCATGGAGGCATGCAACGCTCAGTGAAGCCTGGTCTCAGCACTGTCATCCCATCATTTTGTTGGCCAGAAAAGTCAGAGAGCAAAGGCGTTACAAAATTACACAGTCAAGGGCCTGAATAGAAGGTAGGATGGAGAATTGGAGCCACTTTTTTGAACTTCCACAAATAGAGAAACAGATGGATAAAAACTGGTTCAATTAGGTCCTGAGGGCCAATATGTATAGCTTAGATTGTATTCTAAGAATTCTAGGAAGCTACTAAGCTGACCTTTTATTGGTCACATGTCTTTGGGCAAACCATGTGCCCTCTTGAATATTGGTTTTCTCGCTATAAAATGTGTGTGTCATGGCAGTGGGGAGAGATTGATTCTTGAACAAGACACTCACACCCTCTAAACCTTGTGATGTGTGTGTATGTGTCCTAACTTGCTCCAGTCGTGTCTGACTCTTTGCAACCCTATGGACCATAGCCCACCAGGTTCCTCTGTCCATGGGGTTCTCCAGGCAAGAATACTGGAATGGGTTGCCATTCCCTTCTCCAGGAGATCTTCCCAACCCAGGGATCGAACCCATGTTTCTGCAGTCTCCTGCATTGGCAGGCAGGTTCTTTACCACTAGTGCCACCTGGGAAGCCCCAAAAGTTGGTGATGTTTGTGTATAAAAATGAGCTAACAACACCCACTTCAGAGGATTATTGTGAGAATTAAATGAGATGGTGAGTGTGAAAGTGCTTTGCAAACTGTGAAATGCTCTCCATTCATCATTTCATGTACTATTTATGGCAGTGCTGCAAAGGTAACAAGATTATCACTTCATAGCCCAGGAAGCTGCAGCTGCGGTGGGTTGAATCAGTTACAGTTGGTTACATAGCTGAGATGGAGAAGAGGAGCCCAGGAGGAAAACCCTCACCCCTCTGCCTCCAAAGCCCCAAGCCTTCAATTAACTATAAATTAAATAAGTTGCTTCCCCTGTATGAGGAATTGGCTGTTGTACCAACTTTAACAGAGATTACCAGCTTTGCAGGCGGTGATGGGCATGATTTAGACCTTTCCCGGCTTCTGCTGAATTCAGCAATAGTTCTTTATCCCCGGCAGGTCAGTGGCCACCAGTTAATTCACCAGGGGCCATCCCAACTGATTGGTTCATCAATAACCCATTATCTCTGCCATTGTAAATATCTCAGAAAGAATGTGACTTTGGGGGGAGGCATATACCCAAGCACACTCAGGCGGCAGCCTGTCCAGAGCCTGGATGGTTGGGAAAGAATATACATATACATATATACACACCTCTTCTGGTTTCCCATGAGAAAATGTTACCAAATCTTCCTGAATCCCCTTAACAAGGAGGAGCAGGCCGTGACAGTCAAATTCACCATTCACAGGACGCTGGGAGGATGAGAAGGAGGTATACAAAAAGTGATGCCTGCTGGGACCACTGAGCAGTAGAGGGCTGGATGACTCTAAAACTCAACCTTCATCTTGTCCAGCCAGCTGATTCTCAGGACTCATCCCTGAGATTCTGATTCAGATCTGGAGAAAAGCGCTGATGCTGCCATGAAGAACACTGGGTATGAAACACACCGCTTTCCCTTGAACACAGTGCAACTTCGGTTCCTATGCCTGAGCCAGACCCTCCCGCTGAATGCTAAGACACAGCATAAAATACAGCCCCTGGCCTTGGGGATCTCACAGATCGGTCCTACAGACAAACACGTTGACACGCAGCCCTGGTGATGTGTGAGGAGGAATACACTGAGCTTCCCCAGCCTTCTGAGGCCGACCAGACAGCCCTGACTGTACAGAGAGATGGCCACGGGTACTCTGCATCCCCCACTTGCTCCCCAAACTGCTCGGCTTCCATTTTCATTATTCCCTGGCCTCTTTCTAGCTTTGCCTCACCCCTCAGCCCTGGTTCCATAGCCATCACCGTGGGCTCTCATCCGAGGGGCACTTTGGAAATTTCCACTCTGAAGTCTCACCCTGGCTGATACAGGGTAGACTTTCAGCCCACTCACTGTCAATACACCACACTCCTATGTCCTTCTGCTGTGGGTGGACAATGTCCTTAGATATCCTTGGCCTCTCAAGCAGGTAGGAATAAATGTTGTGGGAACAACATTAAAAAAGAGGATTTCATGCATTCTGCTTCACCTGGAGGTAGAAAGAGCCGTTCGTCCTCACTCAACTAAAAGAGGACTGTGGACCTGAACAGATTCCTTCTCAGGAGGCAGAAAGGGCGGAGTGATAATGACCCATTTTATTAATTGAAAGGAGGCGTTGTGGTCTACAAACAGGAGGAAAATCTGGCAGTTGAGGTGGAAAAGTTTCTTTGGAAGTGAGTGGATTTCCATCCTGGGCATTCAGACTTCTCTGAAAGCTAGGCTCCTTGCAGCTTTTTCACTCCTGCCATCTGCTCAGATGCCATCAGGAGCAAGGTAAAGGTGGACACACACTGTCTGGGAACCAAATCTCAACCCAGACTGAAGTGATTATTGGAGTCATTTTCTCAACCCTTCTTGACTTTCCCCCCAGTGCAACATATAAGAACAAGCATACTCAATGCAGTGACTGTTTTTTCTGGCTGTGCTGGGTCTTAGTGGTGGCATGTGGGATCTTCTATCTTTGTTGCAGTGTGCAGAATCTTTTTTTAGTTGCAGTACATGGAATAGCAGGGAGAGATAAGAAGGCCTTCCTCAGCAATCAATGTAAAGAAATAGAGGAAAATGATAGAATGGGAAAGACTAAAGATCTCTTCAAGAAAACTAGAGATACCAAAGGGAACATTTTCTGCAAAGATGGGCACAATAAAGGACAGAAACGGTATGGACCTAACAGAAGCAGAAGATATTAAGAAGACATGGCAAGAATATGCAGAAGAACTATACAAAAAAAGATCTTCATGACCCAGATAATCACGATGGTGTGATCACTTACCTAGAGCCAGACATCCTGGAGTGTGAAGTCAAGTGGGCCTTAGGAAGCATCACTACGAACAAAGCTAGTGGAGGTGATGGAATTCCAGTTGAGCTATTTCAGATCCTAAAAGATGATGTTGTGAAAGTGCTGCACTCAATACGCCAGCAAATTTGGAAAACTCAGCAGTGGCCACAGGACTGGAAAAGGTCAGTTTTCATTCCAATCCCTAAGAAAGGCAATGCCAAAGAATGCTCAAACTACCTCACAATTGCACTCATCTCACACGTTAGTAAAGTAATGCTCAAAACTCTCTGAGCCAGGCTTCAACAGTATGTGAACCATGAACTTCCAGATGTTCAAGCTGGATTTAGAAAAGTCAGAGGAACCAGAGATCAAATTGCCAACATCGGTTGGATCATAGAAAAAGCAAGAAAGTTCCAGAAAAACACCTACTTCTGCTTTATTGACTGTGCCAAAGCCTTTGACTGTGTGGATCAGAACAAACTGTGGAAAAGCTGAAAGAGATGGGAATACCAGTCGATCTGACCTGCCTCCTGAGAAATCTGTATGCAAGTCAAGAAGCAACAGTTAGAACTGAACATGGACCCACAGACTGGTTCCAAATCATGAAAGATGTACATCAAGGCTGTATTTTGTCACCCTGCTTATTTAACTTACATGCAGAGTACATCATGAGAAACACTGGGCTGGATAAAGCACAAGCTGGAATCAAGATTGCCAGGAGAAATAGCAATAACCTCAGATATGCAGGTGACACTACCCTTATGGCAGAAAGCGAAGAAAAACCAAAGAGCCTCTTGATGAAAGTGAAAGAAGAGAGTGAAAAAGTTGGCTTAAAGCTCAACATTCAGAAAACAAAGATCATGGCATCTTGTCCCATCACTTCATGGCAAATAGATGAGGAAAACAATGGAAACAGTGAGAAACTTTATTTTGGGGGGTCTCCAAAATCACTGCAGATGGTGGCTGTAGCCATGAAATTAAAAGATGCTTACTCCTTGGAAGAAAAGCTATGACCAACCTAGACAGCATATTAAAAAGCAGAGACAATGTTCATCGCAGCACTGTTTATAATAGCCAGGACATGGAAGCAACCTAGATGCCCATCAGCAGATTAATGGATAAGGAAGCTGTGGTACATATACACCATGGAATATTACTCAGACGTTAAAAAGAATTCATTTGAACCAGTCCTAATGAGATGGATGAAACTGGAGCCCCTTATACAGAGTGAAGTAAGCCAGAAAGATAAAGAACATTACAGCATACTAACACATATATATGGAATTTAGAAAGATGGTAACGATAACCCTATATGCAAAACAGAAAAAGAGACACAGAAATACAGAACAGACTTTTGAACTCTGTGGGAGGATGTGAGGGTGGGATATTTCAAAAGAACAGCATGTATACTATCTATGGTAAAACAGATCACCAGCCCAGGTGGGATGCATGAGACAAGTGCTTGGGCCTGGTGCACTGGGAAGACCCAGAGGAATCGGGTGGAGAGAGAGGTGGGAGGGGGGATCGGGATGGGGAATACGTGTAAATCTATGGCTGATTCATATCAATGTATGACAAAACCCACTGAAATGTTATGAAGTAATTAGCCTCTAACTAATAAAAAAAAATAAAATAAAATAAAATAAAAATTAAAAAGCAGAGACATTACTTTGCCAACAAAGTTCTGTCTAGTCAAAGCTATGGTTTTTCCAGTAGTCATGTATTGATGTGAGATTTGGACTATAAAGAAAGCTGGAAGTCAAAGAATTGATGCTTTTGAACTGTGGTGTTGGAGAAAACTCTTGAGAATCCCTTGGACTGCAAGGAGATCCAACCAGTCCGTCCTAAAGGAAATCAATCCTGAATATTCATTGGAAGGACTGATGCTGAAGCTGAAACTCCAATACTTTAGCCACCTGATGTGAAGAACGGACTCATTTAAAAAGACCCTGATGCTGGGAAAGATTGAAGGTGGGAGGAGAAGGGGATGACACAGGACGAGATGGTTGGATGGCATCACCGACTCAATAGACGTGAGTTTGAGTAAGCTCTGGGAGTTGGTGATGGACAGGGAAGCCTGGCGTGCTGCAGTTCATGGGGTCACAAAGAGTCAGACACGACTGAGTGACTGAACTGAACTGAACATAGAACCTTTAGTTGTGGCATGAGGACTCTTAGTTTTGACATGTGGGATCTAGTTCCCTGACCACAGGGGCCAGGACTGAATCCTGGCCCCCTGCATTGGGAACATGGAGTCTTGGCCACTGGAACATCTGACAAGTCCTTACAATGACTTTTTAACAGTTGAATTTTGGAAGGCACCTGTCTAATGTAGACTGATTAAAAGAGGCCACATACATAGAGTGAAGTCATATGCAGCTATTAAAAAAGAATGAGATTGCTATGATTTGCTGAGTGGAAAGGAGATTCAAATCTCTGTGTCCAGATCTTTCTCATGTATAAGAAGATATGTGTGCCTCTGCACAGTTCTATTGACAATAACTATTTTACTAAGATTATGTGCATGTATGTTTGTGCTCAGTTGCTCAGTCATGTCTGACTCTTTAGCTACCCCATGGGCTGTAGCCCGCCAGGCTCCTCTCTCAATGGGATTCTCCAAACAAAAGTACTGGAGTGGGTTGCCATTTCCTCCTCCAGGGGATCTTCCCAACCCAGTGATCAAACCTGTATCTCCTGCACTGGCAGGCAGATTCTTTACCACTGAGTTACCTGGGAAGCCCATTTGACTAAGAGGGACTCTAGAAAGGGACTGAAGGGATTCTTTACTTTTCACTTTAAACCTTCCACATTCATTTCTTATTTTTCTCTTAACATAATGGTAGTGGGTCTTATTTAAGTGGACTTTTCATTGTTAACTTTATAGGAACATATATCTACATATTTTAATCACATATGCATTATTACACACTTACAAAAGGCAAATACCTGTTTATATACTCATGCATTAGAAACCAAACTATATTGAAATTATCAGCTTGTTTATCTTATGCTTTGACAACTGAATCACCCAGCACAGCCCTGGAATTTATCAGATTATCCAGGAAATATGTGCTATTATTGAACTGAGGAACCAAGATTTCCATTATTTTTTACAGGTCAACTCTCAATATCATTTTTGCCAAGCAACGTTCTTATTTCTTCATATTCTTTATCTACCATTTCAAACAGGAAGACGTTTATTCAATGATTCATTCATCCACCTGACAAGCATTTATCATGCTCTTGAAGGAAAGAAAAGACCAATAAGTCAGTCTAAGTCAGTTGCTTTCTCCTATACTTGATCTTCTGGGTTATGTTCTCCTTTGGGAGAAAGGACTTTATGGAAAAAGATTTTGTGTCACCATAAAAGTGATCCAGCACCCAGACAAGACAGCACATTAACCTAAGACTGGCACTGCAAATGCTGACTCATGTTTCATTTGGGGACATCCAATAGAGTTCTCCTAAGATGAAAGATGAATACTTCAAATTTATTTGTGGAAAATAACCATACAGACCCCTTTTTTCCAGTAAAAAAAAAAAAAAGTGATAAAAGGACAGTGAAAGATGTCAAGATATTAACAAAATGGACAAAAAATACAAGGTGGAAGACAATAGAAGATGGGAAATAAAAATGGAAGAAGTTACAACCTAAGTGTTTGAAGAGTGATAAGGATGTTGAAGCTGAAACTCCAATACTTTGGCCACCTGATGTGAAGAGCCGGCTCATTGGAAAAGACCCTGAGGCTGGGAAAGATTGAAGCCAAAGGAGAAGAGGGTGGCAGAGGATGAGATGGTTAGGTAGCATCACCGACTCAATAGACATGGATTTGAGCAAACTCAGGGAGATGGTAAAGGGCAGGGAAGCCTGGCCTGCTGCCATCCATGGGGTCACAAAGAGTTGGATGTGACTTAGCAACTAAATAGCAACAGCAAGAATGATATGTCAGCAGCTAATTCCTCCTACAAAACCCCTGAGTGTTTCCCACTGGGAAGAATCAGCTATCTAGGATGGGAAAAGTAAGTATCCATGCTAAAAGGAGATGTATTTTATAGAAAATAGACTCTTTGCTTCATAAACCCTCATGGCCACTACAAGAGCATTGAAGGCTTGTTTTCGGATGAAACTTTAACAGAGAGCCTACAGATTCAGGGACATTGGGCAAAGTTAAGGGCTAAGGTTCAGTACCCCCAGAATATCAGCAACTAGGCACTTATCTTCCCTGAAGGAAGTGTGTGTGTTTGTTGCTCAGTCATGTCTGACTCTTTGCCACTCCATGGACTGTAGCCCACCAGGCTCCTCTGTCCATGGAATTCTCCGGACAAAAATACTGACGTGGGTGGCCATGCCATTCTCCAGGGGATCTTCCTGACTCAAGGATCAAACTTGGGTCTCCTGCATTGTATGCAGATTCTTTACCATCTGAGCCACTGGGAAAGCCCCCATAAGGAATAAGAAGCTTTATTTCTGGAAGATCCCTTGGGGAGCAAATTCCAAATCTCTGGAACTAACATTTTGGATCCTTTGATAAAAAGGATCAGCATTGAATAATTATTTTAAAGTGAAACATACATGATAACAGCCACCATTATGTGCACAGAGATTTTTAAGTGCCTTCCTAAATAGATGAACTGTCCATCAAGGACCACCAGACATTGGAGGGAAGTCTTTAGAATGAAGACTGAGAGCTAAAAAAATGAGACATAGAAATTAAAAAGAGAAAGAAAGAAAGACTTCAGGGAGCAGAAGACAATTATTATTTTAAAAAAAATAAGATGAAGAAGAAGAAGTCTAAAATCATCTCCAATATGTAAGCAAGAAGCGATAATGTGTTGTAAAACAAGAGAAAATGAGGAGGTGGGGGATCAATAACATGGATCACCTGAAATTTTAAAAAATAGTATTATAATTTTTTTAAGTAGGAAAAAGAGCAATTTTTGAGCAGTCTCAAAAATGGCAGAATGATCTCTGTTCATTTCCAAGGCAAACCACTCAATATCACAGTAATCCAAGTCTATGCCCTGAGCAGTAATGCTGAAGAAGCTGAAATTGAATGGTTCTATGAAGACCTACAAGACCTTCTAGAACTAACACCCAAAAAGATGTTCTTTTCATTATAGGAGGCTGGAATGCAAAAGTGGGAAGTCAAGAGATACCAGGAGTAACAGGCAAATTTGGCCTGGGAGTACAAAATGAAGCAGGGCTAACAGTTTTGCCAAGAGTGTGCATTGGTCATAGAAGCACACTCTTCCAACAACACAAGAGAAGACTCTACATGTGGGCATCACCAGATGGTCAACACCAAAATCAGATTGATTATATTTTTTGCAGTCAAGATGGAGAAGCTCTATACAGTCAGCAAAAACAATACAGGGAGCTGACTGTGGCTCAGACCATGAACTTCTTATTGCCAAATTCAGACTTAAATTCAAGAAAGTAGGGAAAACCACTAGACCATCCAGGTATGACCTAAAAAATATCCCTTACAATTATACAGTGGAAGTGACAAATAGATTCAAGGGATTAGGTCTGATAGACAGAGTGCCTGAAGAATTATGGATGGAGGTTCATGACATTGTACAGGAGACGGTGATCAAGACCATCCTCAAGAAAAAGAAATGCAAAAAGGCAAAATGGTTGTCTGAGGAGGCCTTTCAAATTAGCTGAGAAAAGAAGAGAAGCCAAAGGCAAAGGAGAAAAGGAAAGATATACCCATTTGAATGCAGAGTTCCGAAGAATAGCAAGGAGAGATAAGAAAGCCTTCCTCAGTGATCAATGCAAAGAAATAGAGGAAAACAATAGAATGGGGAAAGACTAGAGATCTCCTCAAGAAAATTAGACATACCAAGGGAACATTTCATGCAAAGATGGGCTCAATAAAGGACTGAAATTGTATGGACCTAATAGAAGCAGAAGATATTAAGAAGATGTGGCAAGAATACACAGAAGAACTGTACAAAAAAGATCTTCATGACCCAGATAATCATGATGGTGGGATCACTAGAGCCAGACATCCTGGAATGTGAAGTCAAGTGGGCCTTAGGAAGCATCACTACGAACAAAGCTAGTGGAGGTGATGGAATTCCAGTTGAGCTATTTCAAATCCTGAAAGATGATGCTGTGAAAGTGCTGCACTCAATATGCCAGCAAATTTGGAAAACTCAGCAGTGGCCACAGGACTGGAAAAGGTCAGTTTTCATTCCAATCCCAAAGAAAAGCAATGCCAAAGAATGCTCAAACTACCACACAATTGCACTCATCTCACACACTAGCAAAGTAATGCTCAAAATTCTCCAAGCCAGGCTTCAATAGTATGTGAACTGTGAACTTCCAGATGTTCAAGCTGGATTTAGAAAAGGCAGAGGAACCAGAGATCAAATTGCCAACATCCACTGGATCATAGAAAAAGCAAGAGAGTTCCAGAAAAACACCTACTTCTGCTTTGTTGACTATGCCAAAGCCTTTGACTGTGTGGATCAGATCAAACTGTGGAAAATTCTGAAAAAGTTGGAAATACCAGACCACCTGACCTGCCTCCTGAGAAATCTGTATGCAAGTCAAGAAGCAACAGTTAGAACTGGACATGGAACAACAAACAGACTGGTTCCAAATTGGAAAAGGAGTAAGTCAAGACTGTATTTTGTCACCCTATTTATTTAACTTACATGCAGAGTACATCATCTGAAATGCCAGGCTGGATGAAGCACAAGCTGGAATCAAGATTGCCAGGAGAAATATCAATAACCTCAGATATGCAGATGATATCACACTTATAGCAGAAAGTGAAGAACTAAAGAGCCTCTTGTTGAAAGTAAAAGAGGAGAGTGAAAAAGTTGGCTTAAAACTCAACATTCAGAAAACAAAGATCCTGGCATACGGTCCCATCACTTCATGGCAAATAGATGGGGAAACATTGGAAACAGTGAGAGACTTTATTTGGGGGGGGGTCTCCAAAATCACTGCAGATGGTCACTCTGTGGACATGAGTTTGAGTAAAGTCCCAGAGTTGGTGATGGACAGGGAGGCCTGGCGTGCTGCAGTCCATGGGGTCACAAAGAGTTGGAAATGACTGAGTGACTGAAATGACTGAACTGGCAAGATGTTAGGTCAACATGAATTTTCCTTTGAAGTCCAAGAAGGAGGCATTCGATGAAACTGATGTACAAGAAGAGATGCATGTGACTGTCAATCAAGAGAAGTACTGCAGTAAGGGAAAGACAGAGAAAACAAATGTGGGCTCCAAATATGAGCCCCAAATCAAAAGTGGCAGAAAAGATGACTCAGACCCTGAGAATGGATTTATGACTCTGCTGCTTCACACAAAGGCAACTCTAGTGGTCCCTCCGTGAGTCACAGCAGCAATTAATTTATGGACAGAAGGCTGACACCTCTCCCAGTGATGCCAGAATTACCAGCCCATAAAGAACTCTCACGGTGGAGACAGATCCATAAACAGAAATAGGAGACAGATACAGAAGCAGTGCATCTAGAATCATCCAGAAAGGAGGACAATTGATTCCCCCTACCTGAATCTTCCTGCTTCAGGAATCTCGTGGGAAAAGTAAAAGTTAGCCAGATAGGAGGAACTGAAAGGCCTTTTTTTAAAAAAAAAAATTGAAGTATAGTTGATTTATTGAATACAATGTTTCAAGTGTACAACAAAGTGATTCAGTTGTGTGTGTGTGTGTGTGTGCACTAAATTGTGACCAACTTTTGTGACCCTATGGACTAAAGCCCTCCAGGCTCCTCTGTCCATGGAATTTTCCAGGCAAGAATACTGGAGTGGGTTGCCATTTCCTTCTCCAGGGAATCTTCCCAACCCAGGGATCAAACCCATATCTCTTGAGCCTCCTGCATTGGCAGGCGAATTCTTTTTCCACTGTGCTACTTGGAAAGCATATATATATGGAAAGTGTATGTATATGGAAAGCATAAATATATATATATATGGAAAGCACACACACACATATATATATGGAAAAGGAAAGCATATATATATTATACATATATATATACATAAATATATATGTATTCTTTTTCAAATCCTTTTCCATTATAGGGCTTGCCCAGTAGCTCTGCTGGTAAAGAATCCGCCTGTAATGCAGGAGACCCTGGTTCAATTCCTGGGTCGGGAAGATCTGCTGGAGAAGGGAATGGCTACCCACTCCAGTACTCTTGGGCTTTCCTGGTGGCTCAGCTGATAAAGAATCCACCTGCAATGTGGGAGACCTGGGTCGATCCCTGGGTTGGGAAGACCCCCTGGAGAAGGGAAAAGCTATGCATTCTAGTATTCTGGCCTGGAGAATTCCACAGGCTGTATAGTCTATGGGGTTGCAAAGAGCCAGATACTACTGAGTGACCTTCACATTCTGTTATGGGTTATTATAAAATATTGGGGCTTCCCTGGTGGGTCAGCTGGTAAAGAATCCGTCTGCAATGGGGGAGACCTGGGTTCGATCCCTGGGTTGGGAAGATCCCCTAGAGAAAGGAAAGGCTACCCACTCCAGTATTCTGGCCTGGAGATTCCTTGGACTCCATGGCATCGCAAAGAGTCAGACACAACTGAATGAAGTTCACTTTCACTCTCACATATCAGTAAGATATTGCGTGTAGTTCCCTGGGCCGAACAATAGGTCATTGTCGTTTATCTGTTTTATACAGGTCTTAATCCCAAATCTCTAATTTATCCCTCTCCCCCCACTTCTCTATGGCAACCATAAGTCTGTTTTCTGTGTCTGTGAGCTTATTTCCAACAGATGGAAGTACAAATTCAAGTAAGTATGCTCATGAACAATACAGGCTAGGAACAGAGGTGATCACTACACTCTGGGCAGATTTAAAAGAATCTTGGTTTTCCACGTGTCCTAAGAGCAACTGCTAACATTTATTCCAATGTGACTCTATGTCAGGGGCCCTGCTAAGCAGGTACATTATTTTATTTAATACTTACCTCTGATTTAAGTACTCACGAACACCTTAAAAACCCAGACAAAGCAATACAAAGGCAACAAACACACATCCTATAGGAGGGATGGGAACTCGCCCGTCCTGAGAGCAGGATGAGTTATTCTGCAGAGCAGGGATTTGAAAATGGATTTTCAGGAAGGACAATGATACCCCTGGTGCCACTCTCAGAAGCAGAGTCGGCATTTCACCATCCTGATATTTGTTAATTAGCATGCAAGTTAATGTCATCTTCTCCCCTGACACCAGGAGCAGGCAGGGGAAATGGACACAGTGCTCGGTTTCACAGACACAGCTTGGTTTTGAGTTTCCCAACGCCACACTCCTGTGCTCTGCAAAGAGGCAAAGTGGAGAAATTGACTTTCTGAGCCGTGGGAGCTGGCAAGCGTTCAATAAGTCAGCTGTCAGCGTAGGGTCCCTTGCAGGCTCCGGAATTTCAATTTCAAAGTACAAGAGATTGAAGTCTTGAAACACAAGATCATCAAACACTAATGATTCCTGAATTCTGCTAGGGGCGTGGAAGCAGGTGAGAAACAGTGGCTTTTGAAAGGGTACACAGGGGCGGGTAACACGGCTCGCCCTGGATTAATTCTGTAGGCGTTGAGAAGAGAAGAAGGCGCTTGAATGTGAGGAGTGGGCTGCCTGAGACTAGGGGGGAGATGTTTCAAAGACGTGAGGAGGTCTCATCTGTATTTACTCCCGCTTTCATCATTACCGCTCCCTGACCAGAGAGGTGCCTCTCCAAAGAGAAGGCAGAATCACTAAAAAGGCAGGCAACCCACAGTGAGAATGGAACTCAAGTTGTTGCTGGGAAGACAAAGGTTTATTTCATGAGACGTGTTTCCCAGGCTCTTGACCTGAGCTCTGGATTTCCCAGGTGGCGCTAGTGGTAAAGAATCTGCCTGCCAATGCAGTAGGCACAAGAGACAAGGGTTCGATCCCTGGTCAGGAAGATCTCCTGGATGAGGGCATGGCAATCCACTCCAGTATTCTTGCCTGGAGAATCCCATGGACAGAGGAGCCTGGTGGGCTACAGCCCATGGTGTCGCAGAGAGTCAGACACGAATAAGCCCAGCACAAACACAAAACCTGAACTCTACCTAGTAGAGGTTTAGGGTTTCAGTCTTCTAATGATCAGGTCAGCCTTCATCCTGATTCCCCAGAAGGGCTGCTTTTATGTCTGCTGTCCCCATGCATGGCAATTGTTAGCCTTTCACTCTCAGAGTTCAGTTTATTTCACTCAACACACTGTTTGTATGATCCATCCTTGTGACAAGTCATTCATTCTTTGCTATTGTTGAGTAGAAGTAAAACAGTCCATTCCACATGATTTCATATAGATCAGTGGTCCCCAGCCTTTTTGGCAACAGGGACAGGTTTCATGGAAGACAATTTTCCCACGGACCGGGGTTGGGGGCTGGTTTCAGGATGAGTCAAGTTCATTACAGTTATTGTGCACTTTATTTCTATTATTATCACATCAGCTCCACTTCAGATCATTAGGCATTAGATCCCGGAGAATGGGGACCTCTGGTTTAGGAGGAGGTCATGAGCAGGCAAGGTCATGCTAGTGGTAAAGAACCCACCTGCCAATGTGGGTTCAATCCCTGGGTCAGGAAGATCTCCTGGAGGAGGGCATGGCAATCCACTCCAGTGTTCTTGCCTGGGGAACCTCATGGACAGAGGAGCCTGGTGGGCTAGAGTCCATAGGGTCACAAAGCATTGGACACAACTGAAGCAACTTAGCACACATGAGCAGGCAAAATGAAGTTATAGTGACAGAAATCAGAAAAGCAATGACTCTTAGGGGGCTAGGGAAGGTAGCTGGTGCCTGGAAATGGTCATGATGGAGCTTCCTTGGGCGGTGATGAGCAGGTTTTCTGTACTCATCTGGCTGGCGGTTAATTGGGTGAATACATATGCAGAAATTTATCAAGATGAACAATTAAGATTTATACCTCCCCACTGTAGAAATTTTACCTCCATGCTGAGTGTCCTGACTTGACAATAAATTATGTGGTCACTCTATTCAAAGGAGATTCTTTTTCAGCAGAAATCTGAGCAGATGTCATACTTCCTAGGTGTGTGTTCAGCCCAGAGGGTAAACTTTTCCCGTTTCCCTATTTTATGGACTGTGCAGTGCTTCCAGGGTCCATATATAAGGTCCTCTTTGCCAACTCACAGTCTCTAATTTTACATTCAAGTTATTTCAACAAGCAGGTATATAAATCTGTGTGCGAAGCCTTTTGCTTGATCAAATACTTATATTGCAGAAAAGACTTTTCATTTTCTCCTTTAGGGCAAAGCATCTGATAACATATGGGCTTCCCAGGTGGCACAGTGGTAAAGAATCCACCCGCTAATGTAGGAGACACCAGAGACACAGGTTCAATCTCTGGGTCAGGAAGATCCCCAAGAGTAGGAAATGGCAACCCGCTCCAGTATTGTGGCCTGGAGAATTCCACAGATAGAGAACCTGGTGGGTTACAGTTCATGGAGTCTCAAGAATCGGACATGACTGAGCACATACATACATACATCTGATGACATAACCCATCCCTCTGCCTGTCTTCCTCATCTCCTTTCCCTAGATGATGAGAAGCTACATGGAGCCAGGTCCATCTGAAGCTCCACCTCTGAGAATGGAGAGATGTCAGGCCCCTATATTTGGACTTTATGTGTATCTGAGGTCCTCTAACATTTATTCCTTGGATAAGCTGACATCTCCCCAGATCACAATTGGGAACGTCTCTTGAAACATCATACTAAGAACTTTCAGTGCAAGTTTAGGTTGCTTAAGGGTTAAAAAAAATGCCAGCCCTTCCATTTCTACCTCCCCCCACCCCTACTCTCACCTTGCAGAAGGCAGGTGCCATTCTCCCCAGAAAAGTTCAGGGAAATCCAGGAATTGGGATGGAACACACAATCATGCTGTCAATAAGAGAAAAAGACCTGCCAATTTCCCAGATGTTGAAACTCCCGCACCAAAGCAGGCACAAGAGGAAAAAGATTAGGGACTTTTCCATTCAAGGAGAGAGATGAACACCGAAGAAAGGCAGGATGGGGGAAGCATACAGACAGCAGAGGAGGAGAGGGTAAAGGCAAGAGGCATAAAAGAAGTTGAAACAGGAAGAGAATGGCAGATTCAAAACAGACCAGGATGTCTGCCTCCATTTCAGGCTGGGAGTCGGCTAAGTTAGTTAAAGAAAGTCATCCTTAGGCATTGGGAAAAAAATTCAATTTTCATCACAGGTCCTGATGACATTTCCTTTAAACGCCAGATTCAATAGCGAGATACACCTTCAGGGGGAAAATATTCTCTACAGTAAGAAGGCGAGATAAGGAAACAAGTTAAAAGCTCTTTTTCCTGCTATGCAAATATTCTCCAGGAACACTAACAAGATAAATATATTTCTGTGAGATACCAAGTTTTCTCAGTCACGGGTTTATTTGTGAAGGTTCCTATTCACTCTCTGCCTCTAAATTGAACACTTTGTGGCTGGAATTTTAAAGCCACTTTCCTCCGGTGGAAAAGCCTACGTTCAATGTTCAAACCCCAAGGAAGGGATGGAGGTAGCGACTCAGTCCCCTGTTTGTGTCCACAGATCTGGATGAACTGGAAATATCATGCTGAAATCTCGTACAGATGAATGAGTGAATAAATGGCACATTATTTGCACCCTCTACCCAGGTAGATAGAGAGACTGGAGCCAAGAGAAAGACAAACGGGGAAAGGTCACCCAACCAAGGCCAATACCTGATTATCCATCAACCACTCCTGCAATCTTCCCACCATGCTGAGAGTCAATAGCAAAAGATATATCTGAGGGACCACCCCCTGGTAAATATCAGGTCCTGAGCAAACCACTCAGGAATGAGATATCCCGGGTAGTCCCTTGTTGTTGTTCAGTCTCTAAAGTCGTGTCTGACTTTGTGACCCCACGGACTGCAGCACACCAGGCTCCCCTGTCCTTCACTATCTCCCGGAGTTTGCTCAAATTCATGTTCATTGAGTAAGTGATGCTATCCAACCATCTCATCCTCTGTCACCCACTTCTCCTCCTGCCCTCAATCTTTCCCAGCATAATGGTCTTTTCCAGTGAGCTGGCTCTTCACATCAGGTGGCCAAAGTATTGGAGCTTCAGCCTCAGCATCAATCCTTCCAAAGAATATTCAGAGTTGCTTTCCTTTAGGATTGACTGGTTTGATCTCCCTGCAGTCCAAGGGACTCTCAAGAGTCTTCTGCAGCACAATTCAAAAGCATCAGTTCTTCACCACTCAGCCTTCTTTATGGTCAAACTCTCACATCCGTACATGACTATTAGAAAAACCATAGCTTTGACTAGACGGACCTTTGTCAGCAAAGTGATGTCTCTGCTTTTTAATACACTAGCTAGGTTTGTCACAGTTTTCCTTCCAAGGAGCTAGCGTCTTTTAATTTCGTGGCTGCAGTCACTGTCCACAGAGATTTTGGAACCCAAGAAAATAAAACCTGTACTTCTTAGCTTAGGGAAAGTATAAACTTCGCAGGGAGACAGACCTGGGTTGAAGCATAGCTCTGTAACTTCTCTGTTGGCATCTCGACCTCCTCATCCAAAAGCAGAAAGCATAATTCCTCACTTGTCAGGCAGTTGTGAATCTAAATCAGATGCCACCCTGAACACAATGCCAGGAAGTTAGGAAATGCTTGTTATCTGTTGTATTAGTTTTTTGTAGCTGCTGTGACAAGTAACCACAAATGTCTTGGCTGAAAGCTGCATGAACCTATCATCTGACAGCTCTGGAGGTCAGAAGCCTGCAATGAGGTTCACTTAGCTGAAATCAAGATGCAAGCAGGGCTGTTTTCCTTCTAGAGACTCTAGAGGGAAGTCCATTTCTTTGTCTTTTCTAGTTCACAGAGGCTGCCTGCATTCCTTGGCTCCTAGCCCCTTCCATCTTCACAGTCAAAGCTATTAGTAATAGCATCAACCTCACAATCTCTCTCTCTCCTTCTCTCTCTCTCAGTCCCTCCTCTCTGGTTCCACGATCACAATTCCTTCCCTTGAACTCTGACCCTCCTGCCTCCTTCTCATAAGAACGTTTGTGATAGGGTGGGTCCACCTGGGTAGTCCAGAAGCATCTCTCCATCTCAAGATCCTGACCTTAATCACAGCTGCAAAGTCCCTTTTGCCACATAAGCTAATATATTTACAGGTTCCACAGTAAGGAATATATTTGAGGTGAAGGCATTATTCAGCCTACCACAACTATTGTTATTTTTATTGAGTTGTGGATTTTACCCAAGCAGAACTACTCAAGATATCTGGGTTTGCTGTACTAGAATGATTTTGCAAATTTCTGTTAGTCTAAATTTTTATTTCTGTCATTGATTGAATTTTTTAATAATGAATTATTTTTTAAGTCTATTGCCGTGTCCTGTAAAACAGACCCATGTCAAGTGCTAGTGGTCCACCTGTGGTATGTTGAGGACATCCATCTGGGCTGTGGCTATTCACAATGGAAGGAAACATTCACAGTTCATAAGCTTTGGCTCTCAAATACTTCACATTCAGGAGCAGGGGCCGGATGATAGATAAAAGCATAGTGTGAAGAGATGGAAATGAAGTGGATGGAGGTAGGAAGAGCAGCAGAGAAAGGCAGTCAGAAATTTCAGATCCGAGAGAGTTCTTGTCAAAAACCAATAATTTGGTCACAAACAATTTGACGAGCCGCCTTTCATGGGATCACTTAGTTGGCCTAAAGGAGTTTCTGAGAAAGGGCTGTAATAACCCTCCGCTGGTGTCCTCTCCCCACTGAGGTTGGGGAAGGGAAAATTAACTCTGCTGGGAAGTTTCCCTGAAATTCTGTCTCCTGATTCTCTGTATTCACTGCTTCATTTCCAAGGACCACCTTAAACTGGAAGAAAGTGATTGCATTTTGCTGGGGTCCATTTCACCCATGTTTTCATATTTCCATTCGGAGCTATCAGGGGCCAGCTAACCTTTTCCAAAGAAAAGGAAAATCTATACCAGGAACAGAATCAAATCCTAGAGGCAATCTAAGTTTCGGAATCCAGGAAACAAATAGGTTTTGGCTCAGCTGTCTCTTGCTTCAAACAAGGATTTCACACCTTTTTTTGTTTTTTCCCCATAAAAGGTCAGATAGTGAATACTTTAGATGTTACAGGTCACTTGACCTCTGTTCAAACTACTCAATAACTTTTCATTTGCAAAATTCCTGGACAGTATGTAAGTGAGTGGGTGGGGCTGTGTGCTAATAAAATTTCATTTGCAAAATCAAGAGGCTTATGGAGTTGACCTGCAGGCTATTGCTTTCCAGCTTCCGCTTGAAACATTTTCTGATACTTGGGGTGAGAAGAAGAGATGGAAAGAAAAGAAAGCCAAGGCTAAGAGGAAACCAGGACATTCCCTGGCCTCCCCAGGAGCCACAGCAAGTGAATGGACAGGTGGGCACATTTCCTCCTGTTCCTCCTGGCTCAGGGCTGGCCCCAAGCAAAATTACAATCAGCAGCATCTCACCTCCGCCTAACGTTTCAGCATTCCAGATCACACTGTGCTGCCTGACGTTCATGGCATTTTACACTCAGAAGAGCCAAGAGTTCATTTCCACCCGCCTGAAGAATCGTGTCTCCATCAAGTGGCCAATTAGCTGGAGCCCCAGCACATCAGCAGGCCGGGGTCTCACTGCTCCAGGAGGTGGCTTATTCCAGCAAGTGGGATGTGCCATCATAATAAGAATTGCAACTGCGGGGAAGGAGAGTAGAGGACAGAATGCTGAATCTGTAGCCTCCCACCTTGTCACTTGATCCAACTCCCTAAACTGGGACATCAGCCTCGGGTCCTGACGGTGTGTCTTCACCATGATGATCACCCCCAAAGAAACTATAGTCAATGTAACTCCAATTTAAAAGCAAAACAAAACTCTGTGTTCTCAGAATTTGCCAAGTGACTGTAATATTCCTATGAAATATTATCAGACCAATAAGTGCCTGAATAAGAGAAACAGAAGGTTCATCTTACTTGGGTATGAAGAATTAGGATAAACCTAGACTATTTCCACCTTTTAGTGAATCTAAGTTACCGCTGATAGTAAGACACATACTATTTCACATACCATGAAGAGAGCAAAAAACTGCTATGACATTACACTGATAATAATATGCACCTCCATCTGAGAGACGGCAAAGTGTGGGGGCAGAGAGTACATCTTGGAATCAATAACATATAATAAAAACACTGCAGAAGACAAAATTAGATCCCTAAGTCCCACCATATAAAGAGTTATATACTGAGTGGATTAAAGGCCTATGAGCCCAAAGAAAATCTTTAAAATATTTTGTATGACAAAAAAAAATAAAATAAAATACCAGAAGCAAAGTTAAAAGAGCAGCCACAGCTGGGGAAGATATTCACAAGACAGAAGACCAAGAGTAGATGTGTTCCCAGAATATAAAGAAGCCCAACCGATCAATAAGAAAAGATGAACAGCCCAATGTGAGAAGAAGCAATTCACAGAGGAGGAATTCTGAGTGGCCAGTAAATTTGTGGGAAGAGCTCATCCTGCGAGGTAAGCAGAAACATGCAGATTAAAACAAAAATACCGCCCATCAGAGTGGTGCGTGCGTGTGTGCTCAGGTGCACTTCAGTCGTGTCTGACTCTCTGTGACCCCAAGGACTGTAGCCCACCAGGCTCCTCTGTCCATGGGATTCTCCAGGCAAGAATGCTGGAGTGAGTTGCCATTTCCTCTTCCAGGACAAGTACATGTACGTGCGTATAAAGGTACCTCAAAAAAGACCCCAAACAGTAGTTATCTCAAGGCAGAGGGGAGAGGACCAGGATTAGAAGTGGTGGTCAAAGGAGATTTCAACTTTACCTAAACTCTTCTAACTTGAAAAAGAAAGTTATCTATAAAGTAAATTTTATTTTAAAATGTGCTCGTAATATATTAAAAGAAAAACCAAGTTACAAAGCCACAAAAGAAATGGAATGTAAAACTAACTTTTTAAAAAATATGTCAGAAGACTTCCCCGGAGGTCCAGTGGTTCAGACTCCGCACTTACACTGCAGGGAACACAGGTCTGATCCCGGGGTTGAGGAACTAAAATCTTGCAGCAGCACAACTAATAAAAATTAGTCAATAGTTGTCAAAGTCTGCTTGGTGGGTGTATGAGTATTTATGGTCTTATTCTCTGTAAGTAAAGTGGAAGTCCCTCAGTCATGTTCAACTCTTAGCAACCCCATGGACTGTAGCCCACCAGGCTCCTCTGTCCTTGGGATTCTCAAGGCAAGGAGTGGGTTGCCATTCCCTTATTCTCTGTACTTTTCTGAATATGTAAAATATTCCAGATTTTTAAATATATATATAAGGAAAACAAAGTATAAACTTCAGAACCTAGAGGCTTGAAACTTAGCCACATAGTCATTATGTAACCTTTCTAAGCCTCTGTTTCCTCATCAGTTCAGTTAAAGGAAAATGACAGATACCATACTGCAGCATCACTACAGGGATTCAATGAGATGATACAGGTCCTTAGCATTGTGATAGGCAATCTATACTATGCCTAAAGACACATGCAATTTTGACCAGCCAGCATACTTATTTTTGATCTTCTTCAACCTAAAAGTATTTCCATTCCTGGAGTGAGATTTTACTTCTTTTCCTTCCCAACATCCACACCTTTCTTGCCTCCTTCTATACATTCATTACCATCCTCAGAGAACATTTCTTTATGCCTTCACTTAACAAACATATAGAGCATCTTCTATGTGCAAGGCAACCTCCTGGGTTAGGACCATATGCAAGTAATAGAGCAATGCTGCTGTTGATATGGACATGCCTGTCATGAAAGAAGACATGGGGGTAATGGAATCACAGAGGAAGAAATGCCACTGAACCTTCAGGAGAAGGAAACACTATTCCAGAGCTGGGGGTAGTTGAATTGAGCTTTGAGCAGTGATTAGAGATTATCTAGGTGGAAAATGTTGAGATATTTTATGCCCAAACAAAAGACCAAGAACTTTGTGATCGCTGAAATGGAGTAGGATATTGGGGGTGGGGATGTTGGTACAGGGTTCACAGGGAATAAACACGAGTTATAAACCAGAACCAGATCACAAAAGATCTCAAAGGCCAGAATAAAATATTTTAAACCTGATCCTAAGGGCCGGAGGAAGCTTCCGCAGGATCCAAGTAAAGAAGTGACGTGGTTAGATTAAGAGTGAGATTTGGAATACACGAAGGCAGAAGGTTGAGAAGTGGGTATTTTCATAGTTACAGAGCCAGAGACAAAACCTTTTTCTTTAGTGAGTACCCTTACCTCTCCCTACCATTCCCACAAAGCTCCTACTGAACACAGAGGAACAGAGAACCGACTCAGCTTTATCAACACTTAAACCCAGCTGCACAGATTTCACTGGTGAGGACTGGGCTGGGGTTTTAAAAATGTCTCTAAGCACGAGTAGGTCCTCAGCTCTCCCTGGCCACTGGATTCAGGAAGAAGGAAGCATAGAAGGATGAACAATCTGGGAATTCCTTTGTGGTCCAGCAGTTGAGATGTGGTACTTCCAATGGGCGGGAGGCGGGGGCGGGGCATGGGTCTCATCCCTGGTCAGGGAACTAAAATCTCACATGCCGTGTGGTACGGAAGAAAGAAAGAAACAAAGAGAGAAAGAGAGAAAGAAAGAAGGAAGGAAAGAAAGAAGAAGAAAGAAAGGAAGGAAGGAGGAAGGAAGATGGACAATCTATTTCAAGGGACCAGCCCCTGGCAGGATGCAGGTGAAAAAGAAAGCAGCGTGGGTGCACGAACACAAATATCATGATGCCCTAGTGGAATGAGATCTACCATCTGTGCTGGACACCACCCAAGCATTCTTCCATTTTTAGAAAGCTTGGAGGTGAGGGCAGTGTGTGTGTGTGTGTATGTGGTGTGTGCAGGGGGTGCTGGGGGTGAGGTAGGCAGAAGCAGGCTTGGTATCTAGAGAAAGTGAAATTGTTAGTCACTCAGTCGTATCTGACTCTTTGTGACCCCATTGACTGTAGCCCCCCAGGCTGCTTGATCCATGAGATTCTCCAGGCAAGAATACTGGAGTGGGTAGCCAGTCCTTTCTCCAGGGGATCGTCCCGACCCAGGGATCAAACTCGGGTCTCCCACATTCCAGGCAGATTCTTTACCATCTGAGCCACCAAGACAAGTATCTAAAGAGGAAGTCTTTTTCTCTCCCTGTGGAATGATGCCAAATATGAAAGTGTCAACTTTTTGCAAAGGTTGGGGTTGCCCCTTTATGAACCCCGCCAGGTCCCCGTTCAGATCTATAGTCCTGCACCCCCAGATCTCCCCTGTACAATCCTGGGAGTCCAAAGATGAGAAACATCCCAGCTTCCACAAGCAATGCCTAAATAATCTGTTGCTTTTCAATCAAAGACAAATGAACCTCCAAACTGAAAACCCTGGAGTCCAGGAGGAATTTGTAAACCAAAGCTGCCAGCACCGACCCCTCCTCCCCCAAAGATCCTTCTGCCATTTGCACTCACTAAACAGCATCCACCTGCCTCAGAATTCTTGCCACCTGCTCGCCTTCCCCATCGGCACCGGAGCCAAGTCTTTCTCCAAAACCCTCTCCCACCTTTGTTTTTATATCTCTTTTTAAAAAAGCTACTCTTTGATTATGGTTATTTTATCTGAGGTCACTGCTCAGTCAACTGTTAAATAAATTGCAAATTCTACAAAACACAGCCAGCAGAGCCATTTCTAACTGTAACGCCACAACTTCGAGCAAAATTACATCTGGCTACAATACTCTTCATATGCATAAATTATACCGCCTCTGATTATCTTAAAGAAAATTCAACCATTAAACTTATTTTATAGGCACAGAACCAGGGGGAGTGCCAGAAAGAATCTGTATATCCTGAAAGTCACGGGGAAAGCAGAAAGAAACAAAATATAATTGGCAAACCTTCTCTGCCTGCAGTTCTGCCTAATGGGCTCTGCCTCTCTCCTGATTCTCCATCACCCCCCACCACCGACACCACAGCAGGAGAAGAAGGGGGACTGGGGAAGGGGGCGGTGGTGGCATGAGGCTACGTGTGGTTAGGACGGCTTGGGGAGGTTTCCTGGCTCCACGTGTGCCCCCAGAAGGGAGAAGCGCTCTGGGTGCATAGCTGCAGGACACTCAGATTTCACACAGAAAGCAACCTGCCCGGGAAGATGAACAAGATAGCTTCTGAAGTGATGTGGAGCTTCTTTGCAGTAAGAGTCTAAACGAGATCTACAGAGTCACCTTTCCCAGCCATACTGAAACTGACTGGCGTCATTTCAGGGGAAGCTCCGAAGAGTCCCCGTTCCATACCCCTTTATGTCGCAGTGTAGAGAAGAACTCAGTGAGAGCAAAGTGGTAGATGGGAAGTGATTTATAAGAACAGGACACTTGTGAGGCTTCCAGACAGGTGGGCAAGAAACGTCACCCCCTGAGAACTTACTGGGCTAAAGTTTTATCCTCCAAAGAAAACTGGAGAGGAGGAGAAGACCTTCTTGGTCTTCCCTGAGTAGCCATCATGTTTTTATCATCAGCTCCTCCTGGTTGAGCAGGGGCGCTTTCTTGCCCCTTCTTGGTCAAGCTGGGTCCACAAATTACTGTTGTTCTTGTGTGCAGAGAGCATGTGCTAGGGATCACTAACTTACTGAGCTCACTGAGCAGGATGTGGGTCTCATGCCATCATTGTTTTATTGTTTTGGGGGGCATGTACCTTGCTTCTGTTGCATGGTTCTGTTGCTATGCAAGCCTGCTTTGGTTCTGGGTTAAGCTTTCTCAAGTAATCTTTACGAACTGAGCCACCAGGGAAGCCTAACTTACAGGGATCTCCCATTTTTTTTTTTTTTAATTTACAATCCCCTAGTGGGATTAACTATTTAATCATCTATTTTGTCCCTTCATTCTGTCCCTATCAATATGGTTTACATATAACTAGAAAAATAAAAGTAATAATAAAGTGCTTACTATTGCTGCATACTTATTATGTGCCACCTATGACCCATTTAACCAGAAGAAGAACCAGTGGGATAGGAATTCTTTATCACATGCCTTCTAAGCATGAGGAAACTGATGCACAGAGAAATTAAGTTATCTTCCCAAAGACCTGCATTTAGGACGTGGTAGGGCTGGGACTTGGACCCAAAGAGTCTACCTTTGGAGCCTGTGACCCTAACTACCACACTGTTCTATTTCCAGCAGGATGAATTGGGTGTTAAGAGTCACTACCCAAGCTCTGAGTATAACTTTGTCTTTTAACCATAGCCCTCAAACCTCCATACTTGCTCTGGGATTAGAGATGAGGTCAGGGATGGAAAACTGATTTCAGCCGAGCCCATCAGATTATTGTTCCCAGAAATCTGGACCGGGAAGCTTGACCTTGTACCTTGGTGGTGGGGGCCATTTTCAGACCATCATGATGGGTCATTTAATGTAGTAGAGAGGGGCATAGCCTATTTTCTAGGAAAGGAGAATAAAGCAGATGAAACAGATATGAAAGAGATGATGATGAGAGAGAGAGTGCCCAAACCAGCTTGGTTCCAGTGTAGCTTTTCGGTTCCGGGAATCCGTAGTTCTCAGTAAAACTTGGTGGCACTTCCTGCCCTTGAATTCTGTCCATGGAAGCCCCTCAATCCTATTTCGTTGTGACAATGCTCAGTTCACCGAAGTTCACTCAGCGGGTTTGTACACCCAAGCCAGTCCTGAATAAGTGCCTGCTATGTGCCAAGCAGAGCTCTACTCACTTGATGATATTAACCCACAGGTGCGTGCTAAGTCACTTCAGTCATGCCCAACTCTGCCACCCCATGAACTGTAGCTTGCCAGGCTCCTCTGTCCATAGGATTCTCCAGGCAAGAACCCTGGAGTGGGTTGCTGTGCCCTCCTCCAGGGGATCTTCCCGACCCAGGGACCAGACCCCCATCTCTTGTGTCTCCTAGGCTGTCAGGCTGGCTCTTTACCCCTAGCGCCACCTGAGAAGCCCGTTAACTCATATAGGTCTCAGAAAACTCTACAACAGCCTGTCCATCTTATCATCATCCCCTTTTCCAAGATGGGCATTTCGGAGAGCTGAAATAACACACCTAAATTCACACAGTGGCACAGCCTGAATCTGAACCCACACATTCAGGCACAAAAGACCCAAAAGGCACATTCAGGACCCTTATAAGCTCCCTGCCTTCCCACCCCCACCCTCCAGCCCTTTGCTTTGCAGTGGGAATGACTGCTCTTATTTTATACCTGTCAGTGGTCCTTATTGGTTGTACCCCCCCACCTTTTCCCCTGCCACCCCCCCTCACATTTCTCTGTCTCTCTCCCACTCTTTAAGAATATTAAAGATGATAAATCTAAGTTGAAAACATACATTTTTGGGGTGAGATGGTAGACTTTCTCCCTTTTGGTGAAGATAGACACGACAATTTATAAACCCTGACACTGCTCTGATGGAATGGAATGGGGCCTTTCCAACCCGCCCCGTGGCGGGCAGCTTAGCACCCCTTCCTCTGACCTCTGGTGTGTGATTTAGGAGGAAATTGGGTCGGGAGGGGGAACTCTCTGGTGGGTGATTAGAAAAACTCTCTCTCAATTTCTGTAAGCAGTGGATTAGATCTTATCAGTCCTCATCCACCTCCTCCCCGCGCCGCCCTCCAGGGAGTGCGTCCTGGGTGAGAGAAGGCTAAGACTGTCAATTTGTTAGTTGAAAACAGTTTTAAAATCCATTTCTCCCTGTGAAATGTGTCAGCCACCGAGAAGTTTCTCTCGACTTCCCCGTTGCTATGTGTATGTCATTTACGATAACAATGAGGGATGCTCCAGGGGGGAGACTCAAGTGCTTGTCCAAGGGGCTAATCTGAAGCGAAGAAAGTCTAAGGGATTCTTTTTTTTTTTTCCTCTGTGGGGCCACTCCCCCCACCCCTCCCAGAGCCTCATCCCAATCTTACAATGGGATTCACTTTACAAAACATGATGGTTAATTTTCTGTGTTAACTTAACAGGTTAGAAGATGCCCCAGAGAACTGGCCCAGCATTATTTCTGGGTGTGTCTGTGAAGGTGTTTTCAGAAGAAATTCAGATTTAATCACTGGACTCATTGGGCTTCACTGGTGGTGATCCCTGGATAGGGGAGACTCCTTGGAGGAGGGCATGACAACCCACTCCAGTATTCTTGCCTGGAGAATTTCATGGACAGAGAAGCCTGGCAGGATACACTCCAGGAGTCATAAAGAATCGACTGAGTGACTAACACACGCGCGCGCGCGCACACACACACACACACACACACACGCACGACTCACAAATGCAGATGGAGTTCAGCCAATCCATCTGTTAATGCAAGTTCGTGTGCCCAACCCACAGTGAGGCCAAACAAAATGAAACATCAGAGTTTGCAGCAGAGAAAGGTTTACTGCAGGGATATGCAAGAAGACAGGTGGCTCATGCCCTAAAAAGCCCCAAGGTCCTCAAAGGGTTTTAAAAGCCAGGTGAGGGAGGGGAAGAAGGGCTCACAGGGTCTGTGATTACCTAGTCCACAGTTCTCTGATTGGCTGATGGTGATACCACAGGGGGGTGTCACAGGGGGTAATTTATCAGTCCTTAGTCTCCAGGAGGCCCTGGGGCTGTGTACTCAGGTTAATCAAGTAGTTAACATCTTCTCTGTGGTGGGGGATTTTCACATCTGCAAAACCATTCAGGAAATTGGCACTAAATACTATTATCCAAGTACTTCAGAGAGGAGCTAGAGCTAGGATGTAGGGGAAGGCCCGTCCCCAGGAAGGACTCATCGGGTCCTGCAGGGTTACACGTTGAGGATCTGAATAGAACAAAAAGACAGGGGAAAGGCAAATTTACTTTGTTTGTTGAGACATCCATCTCTCCTGCCCTCAGACACTGGTGCTCCCATCCTTGGGCCTTTGGACTCAGATTGAATTACACCCCAGATTTTCTGGTTCTCCATCTTGCCCCCGGAGCTCCCGCAGAATTCCAAGATATTGTTATGCGAATTTCTTGAGGAGGAACCAGGATTCTGCTTTAATGGCTGCACTCCAGTTTCCTTCCCTGATTAGCAACTGTTTGAATATGCCCTCTGGGACTGAGGGAGGTCTAGGAGGCCGAAGTCTATATCACGCAAACAGGAAATGGGGGGCCCAGAAAGGCTTTGGTGCCCAGGAGGGCCCCTCAAAGTCCTGATCAGTTTCGACCCATTAATTAAGGCAGTTTACCTTCATCTTCCTCTAGTTATTTCTCCAGACTCCTCTCCTCTCTGCCCCACCTGAACTTTAAACCCCAGGCCAATTGAACCACAGTGAGTTCCGTGTACTTTCCCTTCTGTCTGGGATGGTCAACCAGCCTTTCCGATTTCCTCTACACTTCTCCGTTTTTGGCCAAGTACATATGGTAAAGTGCGTGCATGCTCAGTGGCTCAGTCATATCTGAGTCTCTATGACCCCAAGGACTGTAGCCAGGCTCCTCTGTCCATGGGATTCTCCAGGCAAGAATACTTGAAAAAAGTGGGTTGCCATTTTCTTCTCCAGGGCATCTTCCTGACCCAAAGATCAACCCCATATCTCCTACAGCTCCTCCATTGCAGGCCAGTTCTTTACTACTGAGCTACTGGGGGCATCCTATATGGTAAAACATCCTTAGAGATCACCTCCTTCAAGAAATTCCTAAATTCCTCCCTAAATTCCTGTCCATCCCCCACACGATTAATTGGACCACCTCAGAGCAACCAAACTACTCTGAATTTACTTCAATTACTCTGTAGGGATTTCCCTACAGCATATTAAAAAGCAGAGACATTACTTTTGTGACAAAGGTCCCTCTAGTCAAAGCTATGGTTTTTCCAGGAGTTATGTATGGATGTGAGAGTTGGACCATAAAGAAAGCTGAGCACTGAAAAATTGATGCTTTTGAACAATGGTGTTGGAGAAGACTCTTGAGAGTCCCTTGGACTGCAAGGAGATCCAACCAGTCCCTCCTAAAGGAAATCAGTCATGAATATTCATTGGAAGGACCGGTGCTGAAGCTGAAGCTGAAGCTCCAATACTTCGGCCACCTGACGTGAAGAACTGACTCACTGTAAAAGACCCTGTTGCTGGGAAAGATTGAAGGCAGGAGGAGAAGGGGATGACAGAGGATGAGATGGTTGGATGGCATCACTGACCCAATGGACGTGAGTTTGAGCAAGCTCTGGGAGTTGGTGGTGGACAGGGAAGCCTGGCGTGCTGCAGTCCATGGGGTTGCAAAGAGTTCAGTTCATGACTGAACTGAACTGAGGGACTTCCCCGGTCCAGTGGTTGAGAATCTGCCTCACAATGCACTGGACTCAGGTTCCATCCCTGGTTGGGGGAATAAGATCCCACATGCCAGGGTTCAGCTAAGCCTGTGCCCCACAACGAGAGAGTTTGTGTGCTGCAGCCAAGATCCTGCGTGCTGCAATTGTAACTGAGACCCAACACAGTCAAATAAATAAAATATATTTCTTAAAGTACTCAGCAGAGTGCAAAACCATTAGCAGTTGGCTTACTCACCTCTCCCACCCAAAGGGCAGGGATGTACTAGGTGTTAAAGGCTGCTTTATTTTGTCATCTTCATTCACAATCACTCATTCACTGATAATTGTCTAGCACTTGCCATGTATCAGAATCTGTACTAGAAACATGGAATATAGAGGAAGACAGACATGGTCTTAGTAGAGTGACTGAGTGCGTATTAGTCGTTCAATAGTGTCCGACTCTTCGTCCCCATGGACTGTAGCCTGCCAGGCTTCTCTGCTCCATGGAATTCTCCAGGCAAGCGTACTGCATAGTGGGTAGCCATTCCCTTCTCCAGGGGATCTTTGAAACCCAGGAATTGAACCCATGTCTTCTTCTTTGCAGGCGGATTCTTCACTGTCTGAGCCACCAGGGAAGCCCCTGGTCTTAGAAGGCACTCATTAAATATCTGCTGAATGAATACATTCCTCTGAAGTTTTTAGAAAACATCGAACCTAAACTTCTCCTGTTCAGATTGAAATGCAGAATTTCCCAAATAGGGTCCAGCAGCTCAGATCTGGTAACGTGGCTTCCTCCAGAATCCAGTCCCCTGACTCTGGGTCCATGACTTTCCCCACAGCACCAGGCTCCTCCTTGGCTCTCTCTAAGGGGCCCAGTATCCGGCTCCCTCCAGAACTTCAGGAGGAGGGAGGCGAAGTCTGCTGGCTGCGGTGACCTGGTCTGATTACTCCACTGATTGTTCTAGGCGTCTCCAGCTCTGTGTTTCCGCATCAGTGACTGGATGAGTGACCTTGAGCAAATCGCTTATTCCCCCTGAGCCCCATTTTTTCATCAACAGAGCAAAGTCTAATGTGAAGATCAAAGGACATCATGGCTGAAAAAGCTGTTGAAAAGAATCAAAGGGAATCATATTTTTCTGTATCCTGTTTGGGCAGCTCACTCTGATGTAAAGCAGTATTATACAATACCTGAGTCATCCAAGCCCTGGGCCCATTTCCTGCCATCCTTGCAGAAAAGTTATAATGGTGAGGAGCTTGGGCTTGGAGTCAAATGACAAAATCCCAAACCCTGACTCTTTCTTTCCAGAGGTGTGCTTTCCTCATGATGCTTTATCCCACTACACCCCCATTCCTTTGTCAGGAAATAGGAATAATAGTCATAAACCTATTACACAATTACATATATAAAGAACTTAGCACCCTTGGGGATTTCCCTGGTGGTCCAGTGGTTAAGACTCTGCGCTTCAACTGCATGGGGTGCAGGTGTGATCCCTGGTCAGGAAGCTAAGATCCCACTTGTTTCAGGGTGTGGCCAAAAAATAAAATAAAAATAAAGAATTTAGCACCCTCCCTAGTGCTCAATTCGTCTTAACTATCCTTTCATTCATTCATTCATTCAATATTTATTGAGCACTTATTACGTGTTAGAAACTGTCTAGGCATGAGGAACATAGACGTGCAATATACATGAGCCAGACAGATGCTCTCTGCTCTTAGCAACCTTTCTCTACCGGCAGGAAAGCCTGGCATGCTGCAGTCCACGGGGTCGCAAAGAGTCAGACACAACTTTGCAACTGAACAACAGCAACAACTCTACTGAGGGGAATAAATACTAGCAGCGAGTTATTTCCACAAATTAGTATAAATTAAAACTGTGACAAGTGCTAAAGGAAAAATACAATGAGCCAGGAAGATATAGAACGGTGTATGTTGCAGACACTGAAGGATTGACAGGAGAAGTTAAAGCGCAACTTCCTTCAAAATAAAGCAGAAATAGAAACGTCAAAGCAGAAATAGAAACATGCCCTTATGGCAGAAAGCGAAGAAGAACTAAAGAGCCTCTTGATGAAAGTGAAAGAGGAGAGTGAAAAAGTTGGCTTAAAACTCAACATTCAGAAAACTAAGATCATGGCACCCAGTCCCATCACTTCATGAAAAATAGATGGGGAAACAATGGAAACTGTGAGAGACTTTATTTTGGGGGGCTCCAAAATCATTGCAGATGGTGACTGCAGTGATGAAATTAAAAGATGCTTGCTCCTTGGAAGAAAAGCTATGACCAACCTAGACAGCATCTTGAAAAGCAGAGACATTACTGTGCCAACAAAGGTCCGTCTAGTTAAAGCTATGGTTTTTCCAGTAGCCATGTATGGATGTGAGAGTTGGACCATAAAAAAGCTGAGCACAGAAAAATTGATGCTTTTGAACTGTGGTGTTGGGAAAGACTCTTGAGAGTCCCTTGGACTGCAAGGAGATCCAACCAGTCCCTCCTAAAGGAAATCAGTCATGAATATTCATTGGAAGGACTGATGCTGAAGCTGAAGCTCCAATACTTTGGCCACCTGATGGGAAGAACTGACTCACTGGAAAAGACCCTGATGCTGGGAAAGATTGAAGGTGGGAGGAGAATGGGTTGACAGAGGATGAGATGGTTGGATGGCATCGCCCACTCAGTGGACATGAGTTTGAGTAGGCTCCGGGAGTTGTTGATGGACAGGGAGGCCTTTGCTGCAGTGCATGGGGTCGCAAAGAGTCGGACACAACTGAGCGACTGAACTGAACTGAACAAGGGAAGTCAATACAGGCAGGTAAGAAAGTAAAGGAAAAATAATAACTTTATTAAACCCTTTCTTCCTGACAGGCACTGATCTTATCTTGTTGAAAATAAAAGTGAAAGTGTTAGTCCCTCAGTTCCTGTCCGACTCTTTGCAACCCCATGGACTGGAGCCCACCAGACTCCTCTGTACTCGGAATTCTCCAGGCAAGAATTCTGGAGTTGGTAGCCATCCCCTTCTCCAGAGGATCTTTGAAACCCAGGGATCGGACCCAGGTCTCCCACATTGCAGATTCTTTATCTTCTGAGCCATCAGGGAAGCCCAGGAGTGGGAGTGGATAACCATTCTCTTGAATAATTATCTTATTTAACACTCATGTCTATACCACAAGGTGATACTATCATCATTTTCTGCATGAATAAAATTGAATCTCACTAAATATGTAATTTTTCTAGGAATGTGTGGCCTATATGTGAGGGAGTCAAAATGTACACCCAAGTCAGTTACTTTTTTATAATTAAGTATACTTGATTTACAATGTTGTGCTAGTTTCTAAAATATATATATATATTCTTTTTTAGATTCTTTTCCATTATGGTTTATTACAGGGCACTGAATATAGCTCCCTGTGCTATACAATAGGACCTTGTTCTTTATCTGTTTTATATAGAGTAGTTTGTTCATCCCAAACTTCTAATTTATCCCTTCCCAACCTTCTTTCCCCTTCGTAACCATAAGTTTGTTTCCTCTGTCTGTGAGTCTTTTCTGTTCTGCAACTAAGTTCATTTGTATCATATTTTAGATTCTACATATAATTGATATCATATGATATCTGTCTTTCTTTCTGACTTCACTTCACTTAGTATGATAATCTCTAGATCCATCCATATTGCTGCAAATGGCACTATTTCATTCTTTTTTATGGCAGAGTAGTATTCCATTGTGTATATAGATCACATCTTCTTTATCCATCTGTTGATGGGCTTTTATTCCATGTCTTGGCTACTGTAAATAGTGATGCACTGAATATTGGGGTACATGTATCTTTTCAAATTATGGTTTCCTCCAAATACATGTCCAGAAGTGAGATTGCTGGATCATATGGCATTTTGCTTTTTAATGCCTGCTATCTTCCTGGTTCTGTAATTCAGAAGCACAGAAAACTTGTTTGAAATGTAACTTAGAGATCACTCAAAATGGAGTAGATGATACTTGTAGGGAAATAGTAGTTGGTAATGTTAGGTAGTTAGAATAGGGAAAAGGAGTCCAAAATGGCAGTGGCTAAAAGACAAGGAAGCAAAAAGCCCGCGAAAATAGAACAGAAGAAGGTCAAAGGAAGGTCCAAGGACCAGAGTGAGGACTTCGGGTAGAACAGCGCTCCTGGCCAAGCCCAATTTGCATAGGGCAGGCCCAGGGGGAAGAAAAAAGACATAAAAAGAGGAGCCAGAGGGCTCTCTCTCTCTCTCTCTGCCACGCGTGCATATGTTCTTTCTCTCTCCCCCCCCACCCACCCCCCGCCCCCGCATGATGGGGTGCTCTTCTCTTCACGTCTTTGGATTGACGTGCCCTCATGCCTTGAAGATGGATTTTCCTGCTATCTTCTAAATAAAATTGAGCTGTAACACTGATTTCTCTAAGAGCTATAACACGGTCTGTCCAAGACCCGAGAGCTGTGACCCACTGAGGGGGCTTTAATGTCCGTCACTCCAGATCTTCGTTGTGACGAGACAAAGAACTGAGGCGCATACTCTCGCCTGACAGTAAGAAAATGCTGGGTTCAGTGTTTGAGGGGCAGGCTGTGAGAGTCAGGCTCAGAGTTCTGAATTTGTCCTATGTGTAATTGGTAGCCTTTGAAGGCATTTATGGGCTTCCCAGGTGGCTCAGTGGTAAAGAATCCGCCTGCCAAGCAGGAGACCTGGGTTCGATCCCTGGGTCAAGGAGATCTCCTGGAGGAGGAATTGGCAACCCACTCCAGCATTGTTGCCTGGAGAATCCCATGGACAGAGGAGCCTGATGGGCTACAGTCCATGGGATCATGAGGAGTCAGACATGACTGAGCAGACACATACCCTGAAGACTTTTGTAGATGAGTATCCAATAGCCCCACTCCACTTCACAGAGATGACCTAAAGGCTAACCTTTGGAGCTTAGCAGTATCCCCAAGGCAAGTGTGAGAACAGTTAAATAGGAAAATGGGAGTATCTGCTTGATCATGAAGATGCTGCAATACAACTCTTTTTTCACCTTTAATGTAGAATGCTTGGTGTCAGCATATGTCCCTAGATAAGGTTCCTCCTGCTGATAAGATTATTTAGACAAGGGAGAGGGAGCTTTGCCCAGAATGTCTCAAATCCTGTTGACTAGTCATTGAATTCTGGGCTTTGCACCCTCCCTGGCCAGTTATAAGTCACATGGTAGACTCAAAGCTTGCCTGAGGCTCTGAATGCTGAAGCTGCATGTCAAAAATGCTTTGGCAAGATATATATGGCTTTTAATTTGCAAGAGGGAGTGTACGTGTATGTGTGCGTGTGTAATGCATGGGGGAAGGATTTATGGTTCAGAATTCCAGGCTGGGAAACAGTGTGAATTTCTGTGAGTAAATCTACTCAGATGTTCCACGGGAACCGTTTCCAGTGGGAACAAGTGATTTTATTATGTTTTTGTTCTTGCAAAAGCCCTAGTCATCTGCCAAAAGTTAATGACCAAGGAATGACAGAGGTGGAGAAAGCATAAAAAGGCTATGTCCATGCTAGTTTGTGTATGGTCTTCAGTTAAGGAAGTCAGAGTAGGACTTGAGTGTTTATTCACCCACAAATAGTTTTTCTGGGGTTCTGGGAAAGAAAAGGCGGCTTTCTTTCCTCTGAACATGATCATTTGCCCCAATTACTGATGACAGCCAGGAATCAGCCTTAACATGAGCTGAGGCTGAAAAAAAAAAGTGTAGAAAAGGAGAGAATCAGGTCAGCATCTTAATCACCCAGCCTGGTAGCCACACCTTCTTCTTGATTTCCAGTTAGGGGAGATAATACATGGATGCAATATTTAAGCCAGCTTGAGGCTATTTCCTGTTGCTTGCAACTCAAGGTATCTTTTTCTTTTTTTGACTGCGTCAAGAGCTTCTGGGATATTAGTTACCCAACCAGAGATCGAACCCGAGCCCCCTGCAGTGCAAGTTCAGAGTCCTAGCCGCTGGACTGCCAGGGATGTTCCACAGAGCATCCTTCTAATGCAAGAGATAAGTAGTATCACATTGTCCGATGGTCTGACCTTTATCCAGACTGACGATTCTGAACCTTGGAGTTTTTGACATTACGGGATATTGTGAGGCACACTGTGGAATATTTAACAATGTCCTTGGCCTCAACCCACTAGGCGCCAGTAAGATCCCTTCCCCTAGTTGTGACAACCACATGTGTCTCCATATATTGCCAAAGGTCCTCTGGCGGGTAAAATCGCCCCCATGGAGAACCACTGATCAAGACCAAACTTGTTGGCCTTCATCAGTTATATCAGTTTAGAGCAATGATATTCTTAATTAATCTGGCAATAATGAGCATCTATGGGACACTGGGTCTGTGTTCAGTAAAGACAAGTTCATAATTATGACTCTTATGCCCAGCATGATCCCTGTAA
Source organism: Cervus canadensis (assembly GCF_019320065.1). Classification (NCBI taxonomy): domain Eukaryota; kingdom Metazoa; phylum Chordata; class Mammalia; order Artiodactyla; family Cervidae; genus Cervus; species Cervus canadensis. The sequence continues at coordinate 7,067,375 of NC_057417.1, read as the reverse complement.
TCATCAAAGAAAGATGTGATTATGTCACTCACATCTGCTAAAACTAAACATGGTTATGGGCTTGTAATCATTTTACAAATTGCAAGGCATTTGGTAAGCTACAAAGCGCTTTGTAATTATAATAGGGCTTTATAAGATGCCAAATACTTTGAAAATGATAAAGTGGCTTATACAAAGGAATGTGTAAACCATAAAAGACTTTGTAAACTGTAAAGTACCTTAGAAAGATACACCATATAAATTATAAAGTCTACTGTAAACTATACTTATAAACTAAAAAGTGCTTTGTGAAATGTGTAGTACTCTGTAAACTACAAAAAAAGATTTAGGAAGAAAACACTTTAAATTGGTGTTACTCAGACAGAAAATCAATCCAGACATTTTAGAAAGATTTGCAACTTAAAATAAAGATGCACTTTTTTTTTTTTTTAGCACCAAGAAAGTCCAAAAAAGGAAAAAGAAGTAGTCAGAACCTTCTTTACCCAAAGCATGTATTCCATTCTTTCATTTATTTATTTTTATAGCAAATGAGTTATCGTCCAGCTTTTGGAAGACTCCAGTGTGCTTGCTATAACTAACTTGGCATATTTAAAAGCAGAGACATCACTTTGCCAACAAAGGTCCATCTAGTCAGAGTTACGGTTTTTCCAGTAGTCATGTACAGATGTGAGAGTTGGGCCATGAGGAAGGCTGAGTGCCGAAGAATTGATGCTTTGGAAATGTGATGCTGGAGAAGACTCTTAAGAGTCCCTTGGAATGCAAGGAGATCAAACCAGTCAATCCTAAAGGAAATCAGTCCTGAATATTCATTGGAAGGACTGATGCTGTAGCTGAAGCTCCAATACTTTGGTCACCTGATACGAAGAGCTGACTCATTGGAAAAGACCCTTATGCTGGGAAAGATTGAGGGCAGGAGAACCGGGCGACAGAGGATGAGGTGGTTGGATGGCATCACTGACTCAATGGACATGAGTCTGAGCAAACTCCAAGATATACTGAAGGACAGGGAAACCTGGAGTGCTGTGGTCCATGGGGTCGCAGAGTCGGATACTACTGAGCAACTGAACAACAACAACAATGTCTTTGCATTGTTTTGTTTGAAAAACAAATGCTCCAGAATTTACTGGAGTATGGAACTGATAAACACTAACCCATTGGCCTTTAGCAAGCATGAAAGCTTTCAAATTTCTGACGGTAAATATTTGGATGATAATTCTCATGTGAATTTTTAACAGCTCCCACAAGACTCTACTGTATGTTTTTGCCTTATCCATGGAGCAGGAGAATTACCCCTGGTGAACAGTGGCAATGAAACCTTGGGAGCCTGGCTTTGTGGAGAAGACGCCTGTCTGCCCCTACCCCCCGACAACAGGCACATCATCACCGTGGAGGAAAGGAAGGCCATCAGAGCTATCCGACCATTTCACAGCTTATATTGATTGTTTCAGGAGCAGACCAGCCCCAGAACCAAGGTGTATTCATAGCAGATGGATCCTTAGAAAATATTCAGGTTAGTAATTCTCAAAGTGTATTCCTGAAACCCTAGAGTTCTATAGAATTAGGGCTTCCCTTGTGGCTCAGCTGGTGAAGAATCCACCTGCAATGCAGGAGACCTGGGTTCGATCTCTGGGTTGGGAAGATCCCCTGAAGAAGGGAAAGGCTACCCACTCCGGTATTCTGGCCTGGAGAATTCCATGGACTATGCAGTCCATGGGGTCACAAAGAGTTGCGCATGACTGAGCGACTTTCACTTTCATTTTCAGAAGGTGGGGAAATGTAAGAAGAAGCTCTCTGCTTTGGCTGGAGCCATTCTGCTTTAGTCTGTGTTACAGAATGCAATTTTGTATAAAAGTGGAAATGTTAGTTGCCCAGTTGTGTCCAACTCATTGCGACCCCATGGACAGTAGCCCACCAGGTTCCTCTGTCCATGAAATTTCCCAGGCAAAAATACGGGAATAGGTTGCCATTCCCTTTTTGAGGGGATCGTCGTGACCCAGGGATCAAACATGGGTCTCCTTCATTGCAGGCAGATTCTTTACTATCTGAGCCACCAGGGATATCATGTATCTCAAATGATGCATTTCGCAGAAACACTTACAAAGAAAAATCGCTTATCCAAACCAGCCATTTTACAGATGGGAAAACTGAGGCCCCAAATCATGATCTGTTTTGCCAAAGGTTTGCACAGGTTGTGAAAGAAGTGAAGTTGGGGTCTGCGTCCCTAGGTCAATGACCAATGTGCTCTCATCAAGGCTTTGATGGAGACGAAGAAGAGCCAGTTGTACACGGTCCTCACCAGACCCTTGTCATTGACTTATTGCGGCTTTGCAGTTGCCAAAGTTTTTCTCTCTTTTTCCTGTTTCCTCTTCTGTATTGGAAGACAGATTTGTTTTGTTTAGAACATGTACAAGCACCACAGAAATGTTCAGAATCTGTAAAAAGACGTGTGTCCATAATTGGGGTTTCTTCTTGAAGTTTCAAATCCAGAGAGGATAGGATGTTTGGGCTCCGGGGAGAAAAAGAAGTCAAACAGTACCGTGGCAGGTCTACACAGCCTCCTGGGGGTCTGCGCCTGCCCCCCATCACCGGAGTTTTTCATCTTGCCTCTGTGGCATCCTGTCAGCCAGCCGAGAGACGTTTTAAATGGGACTGCTGTCTCCCCACCAATCCACTGACAGATATGAACGAATAATATAAATTCTCTAGCCATTCCTTGGCATTTATTTCAATGTAAGTGTATTTTTTCCCGAGTATAAAGCCCAATAGTAATTTATCAAGAGACAAATCATTTTTTTCTTGGCAGTGAAGTCTGCAAAATTCCCATTTTTAAGGCCTTAAATCTCCCTATTTTGACGGGAGTAAAAAAGCATTAGAAGCTTTGATTTAGCTGGATCATACAAAATAGTTTCTCATAATTATCCTTTTGGATGATATATGCGTGTCTTTCTCCCCTTCTTATTAAACCCGAGGTCCCCATTTTTCACCCAGCTGTATTACTAAATTAAATTGCCTTTTGTTGTATTCAAGTTAAACACTTTGCCGAAAGCTTTTCTTGTTCGGGGAAAATAACATTTACCCAATGTGTGCCCGTGTTTTACTGTTTGGATTTACTGTTCACAATTGTTTGGTTTGCCGGGTAATTTGAGGATACTGTTTGTTTTAATAGGAATAATGAATCACTGTAATTTAGGATAGTATCTTGGAGTACAGTATCTAGGAGGTAGGGAAGGGGGTGTTGAAGACCCATCACATGGAGAAAATGATTTTTCCTACTGCAAAAGCAGATGGGGAAAAGGTTAGAAAAAGTTACTGGAAGACATAAACAGCTGTGAGGTTGTTCTACAGTCTCTGCTCTTTCTCAAGTGAAAAACAAGCCTCCAACAGGGTAGATTGGGTGGAACTTGCCTAATTCCCTCTTGATTAAGTTTTTCAGAGAACTGTTTGTTTTTGTTTTTAATTTTACTGAAGTATAGTTAATTTATGTGGATGCATGCTAAGTCTATTCAGTCGTGTCCAACTCTTGGCGACCCTATGGACTGTATGAAGCCCACCAGGCTCCTCTGTCCATGGGCTACTCCAGGCAAGAATACTGGAGTGGGTTTCCATTTCCTCCTCCAGGGGATCTTCCTGACGCAGGGTTTGAACCTGGGTCTCCTGCATTGCAGGCAGATCCTTTACCACTGGGCCACCAGGGGAGTCCCCTGAGTCACCAGGGAAGCTCCTAGCAATACTGATCAAGAATAGAGAAAAAAAATCAATATCAGGAGTGAAATAGAAGATATGAGTACAATCCTGCAGATATTAAAAGCATGATCAGGAAATGTTATAAATATTTTTATGCATGTAAGTTCAGCATTTTAGATGATAGAAATACATTTCTTGAAAGCTCCAAATAGCCAAAACCAATTTAAGAAGAAATTTTAAAACTTGAATAGTACTTTATCTATCACAGAAATTGGATTTGCAATATAAACAACCTTCCTTCCCTGGTGGCTCAGCCAGTAAAGAATCTGCCTGCAATGCAAGAGACCCAGATTCCATCCCTGGGTTGGAAAGATCCCCTGGAGAAGGGAAGAGCAACCCACTCCAGTATTCTTGACTGGACAATCCCATGGAGAGAGGAGCCTGGGCTACAGTCCACGGGGTCACAAAGAGTCAGACATGACTAAATGACTAATACTTTCACTTTTCCCACAAACAAAACTCTAGGCCCAAATGACTTCACAGGTGAATTACAGCAAATATTTAAGGTAGAAACAATACCAGTACAATTATACAAAAGCTTTTTTTTCAGAATGTAGACAAGGATGGAGCAATTCTTGCCTTCTTTTACGAGGTCAATATAATTTCAATACTAAAATTCCAGAAAGACATTACCAAAAGAGGAAAAAATTACCCACCAGTATCCCTCATGAACATAAAGGTAGAAATTCTCAATGAAATATTATAAACATAAATCCAGCAATAATTTAAAAAGTATAACATGTCTTGATCAGGTGAAGTTTATCCTAGGAATACAAGGTTGATTTAACATGTGAAAAACAATTAGTGTAACATCATATTAGCAGAATTATAGACAAAAATTATATGAACCTCCCAACAGATGTAGAAAAGCATTTAACAAAATCCATCATCCATTTTATGATAAAAATTATCAGTAAACTGGGACGGCTGCTGCTGCTGCTAAGTCACTTCAGTCGTGTCCGACTCTGCGCGACCCCATAGACGGCAGCCCACTAGGCTTCCCCGTCCCTGGGATTCTCCAGGCAAGAACACTGGAGTGGGTTGCCATTTCCTTCTCCAATACATGATAGTGAAAAGTGAAAGTGAAGTCGCGCAGTCGTGTCTGACTCTTAGCGACCCCATGGACTGCAGCCCACCAGGCTCCTCCATCCATGGGATTTTCCAGGCAAGAGTACTGGAGTGGGGTGCCATTGCCTTCTCTGAAACTGGGACTAGAAGAGAATTTTTCTGTCTGATAAAAGGTATCTGTAAAAACAACAGACAACAACCACACACACACAATCCTGGGTATTAACATCATTCTTAATAGTGAAATACTGAATCTTTCTGCCTGTTTCAACATATAAGAGGTCCTCGCCAATGCAATAATACATGGAAGAAATAAAAATCATAAAGGTTGGAAAGGATAGAATAAAAGTGATTTTTTTCCACAGATATAATTATTTACAAGATAATAAGGAATAAACAAAACAAAAAGAGATAATAAGTAAACCCTCCAAACCCACAGATTTCAAGGTCAATATGCAAGAAGTTGGGGATTACCGGGTGACTCAGTAGGTAAAGAATCTGCCTGCGATGCAGGAGACAGAGACGATGGGGGTTCAATCCCTGGGTCAGGAAGATCCCCTGGAGGAGAGCCTAGCAACCCACTCCAGTTTTCTTGCCTGGAGAATTCCTGGACAGAGAAGCCTGGTGGTATACAGTCCATGGGGTCATGAAAAGTCAGATTCAACTGAGTGACTGAGCAAGCATGCAGGAGGCAGGAAGTTATGTTTCACAGACTGTCAAGAAAAATTTGGAAAATATTTTAAAATTATATTATCAAATTAGAAATATCAAAATAGAAATTCTATTATCAAATTATTATCAAATTAGAATTATCTAATATCAAAAACTGAACCTCAACTCCTCTTTTACTTCATACATAAAAATTAATTTGAAATGAACCACAAATCCAAGCATATAAGTGAAAACTCTGCAACTTCTAGAAGAAAACAAAGGAAAATATCTTGAGATAGTTTGAGAACCTAAGGATAAAGACTTGTTGGAGACAACATGTAAAGCACTATTCAGGGCGATCCCTGGTGACCTAGTGGCTAGGATTCCAGGCTTTCACTGCTGTGGCCCAAGTTCAATCCCTGCTCTGGGAGCTGAGATCCTTCAAGTCATGCAGCACAGACCCCCCGGCCCCAAAAGCACCACAAATCATAAGAGAAAAAGATTGTTAGTTGGGCTTCAGATTACAAACTTCTCATCAAAGGACACTTTAATATATATAAATATATATATGTACATATATATATATATACATATAAAAAGCAAGCCAACAACTTTGAAAAAATATTTGCAATAGCTACATCCAAAAAAGGCCTTGCATCCATAATATATAAAGAACCATAACCTCATAATAAAAAGACAACATGGCTTTTTTAAACAGACAAAAGACTTCAATGGACCAAAGCAAGATACATGATTACATGAAAAGTTCAACATTCCAGTCATCAGGCAAATGCAGATTAGTATTGCAATGAGAGATCATTACATATTCATTACACAGCAAGTCACCTACCTGTGAACCATCAAGTCTTAAACTTTCAAAGACATAAATGTGCATTCCATCAACGTCAGGCGTGAGGGAAACTGCAGCCCGCCCTCCGTCTCCTATTGCCGGTGGTCCTTCAGCTCTACCATCTCGCAGCTCCTTTCCCTCCTCCAGACAGGAATTCATCTTGCCTGTTCACTCGATGGCAGCTGTTGTATTGGGCTACTTCACTTTTCCAGGGACTGTACTATAAGATTTAAAATGTTTTCCTTATTTATTGTGCTTGTATTTTATGTATTATTCCTGAGAAAAACATTATAAACCCATTAAGTATAGGACTGCAGCCTGTCACACTCCTGTGTCCATAGAATTCTCCAGGCAAGAATATTGGAGTGAGTTGCCATTTCTTTCTCCAGGGGGTCTTCCCGAGTCAGGGATCGAACCCAGGTCTCCCGCATTAAAGGCAGATTCTTTACCAGCTGAGTTACAAGGGAAGCCCATTAGGTACAGGACTATATAGCCAACTGCGCTAGTTGGGTACCTCGGCTAACTTTGTTGGACTTAGGAACAAATTCGACTTACCAACGTGTTCTCACTTGTTGCAGTGAACTTACTGTACTGGAATGACTGACTGTACTAAGTGTTGGCAACGGTGAGGTTTCTTTATAGATTGCTCATTCATTACCGGTTAGGGTGCAACATTAGTAGTTTCACTTTGTAAAACTACTTGGTATTTTTTTTTACAAAGCTAAACATAAATAGGACTCAACAACCATAGTCCTGGGTATTTATCCAAGAAAAACGAACACATATATCTTTGAAAATGACTTGTACTGTTATTTTTCCTAGCAGCTTTATTCATAATAGTCAAAAAATTGAACATAAACCAAAGTGCCCATCCATCAGCGAAAGGAAAACATATTATGGGCTATATATCTTTGAAATTAAACTATATATATACATATGTAAAACAACATATAGGAAGATCAAAAACATCTTGATTGAAAAAATACAGATGCTACAGTTTTACTATATGAAATCCAGAACAGGCAAAGTAAACTATGCTGATGGAAATCAGATTAGTAGTTTAGGGGGGAATAGGGGTGGAAAGACCGCAAAGACTCAAAAGGGAACTTTATTGAGTGACAGAAATATTATTTATCTTGATGGGATGGTGGTTACATAGGTGTATACATTGACCAGAAATTACTGAAGAGTAAATATATATGCATTTTATTGATTGTGCAGAGGCAGGGGGAATATGGAAAACCTCAATACCTTCCTCTCAGTTTTGTTGTAAACCTAAAACTACTCTAAATCAATAAAGTCTTTATATAAGTAAACATGTATGTACTCAGTTATAAAGTCAGGTCCGACTCTTTGTGACCCCACAGACTTAACCCACCAGGCTCCTCTGTCCACAGGATTCTCCAGGCAAGAATACTGGAGTGGGTTGTCATTTCCTTCTCCAGGGGACCTTCCTGACCTAGAGATCGAACCTGGGTCTCCTGCATTGCAGGCGGATTCTTTACCACTGAGCCACCAGTGCAGTCCTATAAGTGACAACTATAAATAAACAAACTCGAAAACTAGATAAAAAGCATGGGCTCTAAAGTTATAAATGAGAAAAATTCTTTCTGGAAGAAGTAGAAAAACTCATAGCATAAAATTTAAATGATAGTCCAAGACCCTCTCCATTGAAAAATACACCAAGCCCATTTGATTTTCAGATCACTACTCTCTTCCCTTGAAAAATGCATGTAAATTTTATAATACAAATTGTTGATTAAACTAATACAAACAGTTAATTAAACTGGTTGGCAAGTGATAAAATGATGTTTTGAATTGTTTGATTCCACCTAGAGTTGCTCATGCTTTAGGAAAATGTGTTGTACTTATTCTGAAGTCTTGCATAATCTCAGACAAACCATCCACTTAGCCTCCATGGACACACAGCTCCAGAACCGTCAGGGTGCAGTATAGACGGTATTGGGCAGTTTCATCCAGTTCAGCCTTGCTAGGTAATTGTCAAGCGCCCCAGACAGGTCCCGTGATCCAAAAAACACATATGCTAGGGATGTGAATCCACCTGTGTGGGACGTGACTGATAGATGGATCCTGAAAGGTGAGTCCAAGGAATGAATGGAACTCTGTGATAGCAGAGCAATTTTTAATTTTTAAATTTTTCGGCCTCATCACGTGGCATGCAGGATCTTGTTCCCCAACCAGGCATTGAACCCGTGCCCCCTGCAGTGCAAGTACAGAGTCTTTACCGCTGGACCACCAGGGAAATCCCCAGAGGAATTTTTCATGGAGTAACTCCCCAGCATTCTGGAAGAAGATGTGCCCATCAGCTCTGTTTGGCTTCCAGACTTTCATCTCAGCAGCAGGCTGGACCAGGGGCCCCAAAAGGTGTTTGATCTATGTAGTATATGGTTTTGCCCATGAATGTGGTTGTGCAAAAACATGTGATTTTGTTTGCCATCTATAGTGGAAGAATTTGTGTGCATCCATGTATAGCTGTGTGTATGTACACGTACATTCTGTGTATGTGTGTCCATCTGTGTGCATGAACAACTCCAAGAGTGTACATTTCTCTGTGTGTGTGTGTGTGTAACAGATACTCAGAATTCACAGACGATGATGCCTGCTTCTTCCAGAGTGATGCTGAGTGATGCCACCTCTGACAGAGGGCTTGCCTTTTCTCCCATCCCCATCTATCTTCCAAAGATCTCTCAGATGCCATGGTCCTCCCGTCATCCCAAGACTAAAAGATCAGTCCCTCGACAACATTTTCTTTTACAGCCTCCATAAAAGCAGTAGAAGAAAATGCACCAAACATTGTGGGGGGGGGGGGGGGGGGGGGGGGGGGGGGGACTACTTTCAACGTGTCGGTGGTTTCCACAAACCAATAAGCTGACACATGGGGGTGTTGATTTAAAAATCAGCAGATTTTTATACTTCACAATGTATTGGGGCTTTATCAGTGTCTCCTCCCCCCTTTTGTTCTTGATGTTTCATTACGCTGGCGATCAGTTCTGACAGCCTAAACAGAAGTTGATCCGGACAGCTTATTTTTTAAATGAATGAGTCTCACATCTTCTGACATCCCTTTCCATCCTCCCTGAAATGGGCTCTTCAACATCTGGCAGACCCAGTTGTAGCTGCCAGAACTTTCTTAATTTAATAATCAAAACAGGTGCCAAAGAAGTAAGTCTATGACTGTTAATTTTTCAAGTCCCACTCTTCCTTTCCACCTACCTAAATTGTTTGGAAGTGAATGTCAGCTTTCTGCTCCCCAGATTAAAGGTTATGGGCTCCTTGCATCAGAAAGAAAAAAAATGAAGAAGGAAAAAAAGTCCACAGCTTGATCCTCTTAAGGAATATTTTCAAACCTCTTCTTGAAATGAAATTCAACTTTATTTTATTCTTTATTTAGAATGAATGAAGGTTAGGCAGGGCTCAGAGGGGCTGTCCTTTTTTATTTTCTAACACCATGATTCTCAGAGCATGCTGAAAGAAATTCCTGCATCAGAACCACCCAGAGATCTTTAAAATTATATAAAAGATTCAAAGTGCACTGATTCAAAATTGGGGTGAGAGAGCAAAAATGTGCATATTTGGCCAGCCCTCTGGGTGAATCGATGTCCAGTAAAATGTGAGATCAACTGATTTAAAGATGTTTACTCGAAAGGGATAAACAAACAAAGTCAAACCGAGGTCACTTACAAAAGACAATTCAGTCTCCCTTTCTCTCCCCCTTGAGAAATGTAAAACAGTTGGGTGAGTTGATTTAAAATTAGAATGGGGGGCTGGAAAACTTTATTCGGTAAAGACAAGAAATCCTGAAAAATAAATTCCAGTTTTACTCTGTGTCCAGTTAGGGAGTGAATGAAAAAGGAATGGAAAGGAAATAGTGAAGAAGAAAAGAAAAGAGAGAGGGAGAGAGGGCAGCAGCTTTTTCAAGTAGTCTCTGTAAGACAGGTGCAGTTCTAAACATTTCACATGAAGTACCACGGATAACCCTAGGAAGAGAGAGAATGGTATAGCAGAGAAACAGGAGAGGGAAAAAGACAGGGGGAGAAATAGAGAAAGAAAGAGAACATGCAATAAACAGATGAGAGAGAAACAGAAAGAGAAAAGCTGAAATACAGAGTCAGAGACTATAACCCAGGGAGACTCCGAGAGGCACGGCGAGAAAGCAAGAGCCGCAGAGAGCCAGGGAGAAGGACAGTACAGAGGAGCGCTGTTATTTTGCTCCAGCTGCTGTGACTAAGTCCCACACACTGGGCAGCTTAAACCCCAGAAATGCATTTCCTCAGTCCTGGAGGCAGGAAGCCCAGGATCAAGGTGTCGACAGGGCTGGTTTCACCCTCTCTCCTTGGTACTGGATGTACATCTTCTCCCAGTGTCTGCACATTGCCTTCCCTCTGAACCTACTGATGTCTGAATTTTCTCTACTTATAAAGACATCTCTTATCTAAGATTAAAACCCACCCTAAGGACCTCTTGCTAACTTAATTACCGATAAGGACTCTACCTTCAAATACAGCCACATTGTGAAGTACAAGGGCTTGAAACTTCAGCATATGAATTCAGGAAAGGAAGACACAGTTCAGCCCAAAACAGATACTGAGACAGAGGAAAGCATAGAGAAAACTAAGGCATACAGATAAGACCACTCAGAAAGAGAAAGATGAAAAGGGAGGCAGACTAAATGGAGAATTCTTGAAAAAATTTTGAAGCCCCTTTTAGTTGGGGGGTCCCACCTTTTGGTCAACTTTTTTGTTGGATTAGTCAACATCGTTCAGTTTTATTTAAGACTCATAAAATGGTATGCTGCTGACTAATCATTTGTTGTTCATAGATTTCCATCAGCTCTCATATTTGATTCATTGGCCCCATCAACCTCTAACCATTTGCAATTCTATTACTGCAATTTATTATTCTGTTATTTCAATTTATGCTTCTCAGTCTAACTTATCAGTGGAAAAACTTCGTTATCTGATTATCAAATTTTATGTAAAGAGGACATCACTGACTCCTAGAGACAACTTACTTCAATTACAAGCATAGCATTTTAAGTGAATTATCTTAACTTAAAAAACCCCAAAATTTATGATTTATCAGTTTTACTTTGTGATAATCCTAAAGACCTCTCTGTTATTTTGAAGTTACTTTCAAGTGTACTATTTTCAGTGATTTAAAGGAGACATAGAACCATATACTATCAAAATTTAGAAAATTTTTGAGACCACTGTGTAATAAAGTCACTAACGTCATATGATTACTTATCCACCAGGGTAGAGAAAAAGAAAAACTGTGCTGTCTTCCATTTCCTTGTCTGGAGGAGGAGTAACAGTAACGGAAAACCTAAGGAACTCTGCAGGTTCCCATATGCCTAAACACAGGGTAAGAATACTAGGTGAAAGATATCTTAACAGATAAGAAATTGTAGTGCAGTAACTCTCAAACATTTCTGCATACAAGACTCCCCTGGGGAGTTCACTATTGATGCAGATTCCTGGTAGAAATTCTTAATCAATAAATATGAGGTGGGCTGCAATAATCTTCATTTTTACCAGAAGTCGAGGGAATTGGGCACAGTTCAGTTCAGTTCAGTTCAGTCACTCAGTCGTGTCTGACTCTGCGACCCCATGAATCGCAGCACACCAGGTCTCCCTGTCCATCACACTCCCGGAGTTTACTCAAACCCATGCCCATCGAGTCAGTGATGCCATCCAGCCATCTCATCCTCTGCCGTCCCCTTCTCCTCCTGCCCCCAATCCCTCCCAGCATCAGAGTCTTTTCCAATGAGTCAACTTTTCACATGAGGTGGCCAAAGTATTGGAGTTTCAGCTTCAGCATCAGTCCTTCCAATGAACACCCAGGACTGATCTCCTTTAGGATGGACTGGTTGGATCTCCTTGCAGTTCAAGGGACTCTCAAGAGTCTTCTCCAACACCACAGTTCAAAAGCATCAATTCTTCAGCACTCAGCTTTCCTCACCATCCAACTCTCACATCCATACATGACCACTGGAAAAACCATAGCCTTGACTAGACGGACCTTTGTTGGCAAAGTAATGTCTCTGCTTTTAAATATGCTATCTAGGTTGGTCATAACTTTCCTTCCAAGGAGTAAGCATCTCTTAATTTCATGGCTGCAATCACCATCTGCAGTGATTTTGGAGCCCCAAAAAATAAAGTGTGACACTGTTTCCACTGTTTCCCCATCTATTTGCCATGAAGTGATGGGACCAGATGCCACGATCTTAATTTTCTGGAAGTCCAGGGAATTGGGCACTAATGGTCTTCAAATCAATGTTAAGAAACTCGAGAATGCTGGGGAGGTGGACAGCTTTGGGTATCAGTCAAATCTGGGCTCAGTGACATTGTGTGGCCCAGTTGCCTCCTGATAAATTCCCTATCTGAATGGTGAGATATGGAAACAGCTTGAAGGCTTGTTGCAAGGATTATATAAAATGATGTAAAATGAAGTGCTTAACACAGACACACAATGAACACCAGGCACTCCAGTGTTCTAACACCTAAATGCAGCTGCCCACTCCAAACCCCATTTAAATAGACATTTTATTTTAAAATATATAACAAAATCCTATGGCCTTCATGCTTGACAGACACAAAAACTCATGGAGGAAGAAAAAACTCATGAAGGAAATCTTCCAAGGCTTGAATATATCTTCTTCCAGACTCTAAGTGAGAGGCTCCGAGCCAGTCCCCTCACCCTAACCACTCACAGGCAGGATGGATGCCCTCTGTGGTTTATTTGTCACCATCATTCGTGATGTATTTCCTTTGTATGCTCAGGAAGTCAAGAGGCAGTCTTTGGGGTCTCCCACTTGTCCCGTGTTAGACTATAAAGTAATATATTCATTTTTGCTTGACACCGACTATACTTACTCTTTTCTTCTGTTAAAGCACAAGTGGAATGATATCGAATGGTCCTTTTCCAAACCACAAATTTCAGAATGATGGGTAAGGACTTTCAAAGAAATCTCATGACCCTAGAGGTCTGAGTTTGGGTGCTTAAGAGAAAATGGGTCTTTAGGAAAACTGCAGTGGATCAGTGGTATCTCAATTAAGTCACCAATTGTCCAGAATATTCACCTGTGACATCCTGCTACTCTCATTACCTTCAATAGCTCTTGATACTTCAGTTTTATTACCATTCCTGCTCCTATTTCTGTACTATAGTAATAACTATTAATAATCATCATTTCAAATATAATAGCTAACATTAATATGTGCTTCCTGTGTGTCAGGCACTATGTTAATTGCCTTGTCTATATTCCCTCATTTAATTCCAAAAATAAAACTAGGAACTACTTAGCCATTACCCTATATTACTAATAAAAAATAGAGGGTTAAAAGGGGTGAACACCTTGACCACAGGCCACAGAGCATGTGAAGGACAGCACCAGATATCCAATCCAGGGTTGCCTGACTTCAAGTGCAGCATTTCCAACCTTGGATATGAGAACACTGAAAATTGAGCAGACCCACATGAAGCTGAAATTGCATTTTTAGTGTCTCTTGATTGAGAAAATGCATTGTGGCAGAAAAAAAAAAAAAAAGCTATGAATTCTGCAAATGTTTAAATGACTTTGCATTTTGCTAATCACAGCAACAACTGCATGCAGATACCCATGTGACATATCTTGCTGGAATTAAACTGATACTGAGATTGCAATGCATGATATCAGGCAGATAATTTCTGGGAAACGGTCCAGTTACCCCGATGACTCTCTGAGGTCTGCTGCCCTCAATTTGGAATGGGCTAAAGATATGGTAGCCAGAAATGGACTTTAGAATTTAGCTAATCCAATGCCCAAGTTGCCAGGGGAGATAACTGGATGCAAAGGTGTTAAAAGACCTATTTAAGGCCACCTAGTAAGTTAATGCCAAACGGTGGAAGCTAATCTCCTAATTCCTAATTCAAACATTCTGGTTTATCACAGTTTATCAAACCATTAGCTCATATTTTAGAACTCTCTATCTTCCTCCATCATTCCCTGTCCCATGGAGTTTTTATATTCCTAAGGGCAAAGGTCAACAATTTCTATGCAGAGTATATCATGTAAAATCCCATGATGGGTGACTCACAAGCTAGAATCAAGATTTCCAGGAGAAATAACAACCTCAGATATCCAGATGATACCACTCTAATGGCAGAAAGTGAAGATGAACTAAAGAGCCTCCTGATCGGGATAAGAGAGGAGAATGAATAAGTTGGCTTGAAACTCAACATTCAAAAAACTAAGATCATGGCATCTGATCTCATCACTTCATGGCAAATAGAAGGAAGAAAAATGGTAGTGACAGATTTTATTTTCTTGGACTGCAGAAATCACTATAGATGGTAACTGCAACCATGAAATTAAAAGATGCTTGCTCCCTGGAAAGCTATGACAAAATTAGACAGCATATTAAAAAGCAGAGACATCACTTTGTCAACAAAGGTCCTTCTAGTCAAAGCTATGTTTTTTTCAGTAGTCATGTACAGATGTGAGAGTTGGGCCATAAAGAAGGCTGAGCGCCAAAGAATTGAAGCTTTGGAACTGTGGTGCTGGAGAAGACTCTTGAGAGTCCCTTGGACAGCAAGGAGATCAAACCAATCAATCCTTAAGGAAATCAACCCTGAATATTCATTGGAAGGACTGATGTTGAAGCTGAAACTCCAATACTTTGGACACCTGATGTGAAGAGCTGACTCATTTGAAAAGACCCTGATGCTGGGAAAGATTGAGGGCAGGAGGAGAAGGGGCTGACAGAGGATGAGATGGTTGGATGACATCACCGACTCGATGGACATGGGTTTGGGCAGACTCTGGAGTTGGTGATGAACAGGGAGGCCTGGCATGCTGCAGTTCATGGGGTCGCTAAGAGTCAGACACGACTGAGCGGCTGAACTGAACTAAACTGAACTTACAGAAAGTTTGCTATCCTATGATTTAAAGTGCTATGAGAAATTTGCCTTTGCATCACCCATTCTCCCAGAAACCTCAGGAACATTCCAGAGATTTATTGCATTAGCAACTTGCTACAGACAAGTATCCAGCCCTTCCAGAAAAGTCGGGTGAGAGGAGATAGAAAGAAGAATAAAAGTAAACGGTCTGAGAATGGACAAAAGGGAAAGTAAATGAATGCATGCATTAAAGAATGATCTACATCTCAAGGAGGTAGAGAGCATCTTATAAGATAATGCTCTGTGAGCTGTTATACAGTTGTAACCAACAGATCGTCATTTTATCCCAATGCCCATTTGAGAATTGAAAATGCCTATGCAAGCTGCCAGAATCCCCTGCAGGGAACACTGAGGGTCTTAAAAGACCATTAGCCCCTCTGGGGAAAAGCTATGGTCTCCTTCTCTTTATGAGTTTCCATGGCTTGTACCATTAAAGAAACATTACATGTTCTATCTATCAGCCTCATCACTACCCAAAATGACAACCGCTGAAGTTTAAATAATAAAAAATGGAATAAATGGAATAAATATTATAGCATCCTGGAATCCTGCAATATGAATACTGGGCCAGAGATCATTGAGAAGATAACAGGAAAATAGCCCTTGACTTAAACACTCTGTGTAGAATCTTCAGCAAACCTATCCTTTAGCTGCGTGACTCTGGGAGAACCACTCAACTTCTCTGAGATTCCCACTGACATTGTCTCTCTCTGGATCACTCTTACTGGGACAATCCAGCTCTTCCTAGCTTCCCAGGGCCAAGCAAGTCCTCCTTGCCTTTCAAATATCAGTTCAAATGTCACCTCCTTGGTTTCACCGCTTCCCACCCCCAATCACCCACTTATCCACCCACTAGCTATCATCTCACATCATCCATTTCCTTTATTCATCTGTTTATGTTTCAAGCATCTACCTTCCCTCCTCCCCCCACCCTAGATTTCTAGCTCCACAATGACAAGAAGCTTTTCTATTAGATGTGCACTTATCTCAGAACTAAAAAAAAACATGACTGGCAGACAGTAGGAGCTTGAAGGATCCTTGTTGAACAAGTAAGTAAATGAATGCATGCATTAAAGAATTATCTACCTCTCAGGGAGGTAGAAAGCATCTTACAAGGTAATGCTTTGTGAGCAGTTATATGGTTGCAACCAACAAATCGTCATTTTATCCCAATGCCCATCTGAGAATCGAAAATGCCTACCCAAGCAAGAAAACAAAAAACCGGAAACTTCTGACCCAAGATATTCACTAGTTCTTAAAAATGACAATATGAATACCGTTCATCTGCTTTATTTGTCCCCTTTCCAATGCTGCAGAGAAATCTGAACGTATAAGCCATGAATATATATTCATAGATTTGTTACCTCTCTCCCTCTCTCTCTCTCTCTCTCTCTCTGTCTCTCTCTCTCTCTCTCTCTCTCACACACACACACACACACAGTTACTCTGGCTTTAGAGTATGCAATTACACTGAACGCCTGCCTGTTCTCCTTAAGCACAGAGGAGCTAACAGATGACAGAGGGTCTCCACCAGCTTGAACACAGTTGTGTCTGTCCTTCCGTCCAACCTGATTTGTAGAATGGGAGAAGATGCGTATAGGCGGAAAGGCAAGCTGTACACCTCTGTGTTTATGTTCAGAGTTCTCAGAATGGACCTTTCTCTTCCTACCCTGACCCCACCGCGGTCTGCATGTGCGTCCAATGCTTTGATCACCTCTCCTGAGCCCTGCCCTGCTTCTACTTCTTCATTGCATTTCAGCTAAAGACTTTTCTGATCTCCACTCCTAGTCTGGGTCTGATCCCTTATAATTTACCTGCCTGCCATGCTTCAGACTAATCATGAATTTAATCACTGATGTAACCCAAACATGGGCTGTGTCTCCCTGCCCTTTTTCCCAGGGACTTGCTTCAGTGTGGATGGATCCCCAGGACCACGAGCTTTGATCACCCACAGTTCTCCCCTTGATTCTTGGAGTTCCAGAGAAAACTTGCTCAAGCAGATTCTCTCTGCTTCTATGCAAACCTGCCACCTGTCCTATTCCGCATCCATCCTGCGCAAAGCACAGCCACTTCTCTGGCGGCATGCTTCCAGCGTCCTGGGCGAGCTACTGGGGGGAGCTAGGGAAGATGTGGGGGTGCCCAGGGGTGTTCTGTGAGTCATCACCTGTGCTTCTGGTAATAAGCAAACCCATCTCTCCCTCCCCACTCTCTCTTCCCCTTCTTTTCTTGGCACGAAGAGAAAGTCTTCCCTTGCTGGAAGGGCAGGTCATCCCACTTGCAGGTCCCTTCTGCTCCAAAGACGAGTCATCAGGGGAGTTTTCTGAGTAAATATAGAGCTCATAGATTTAAGTTATAAAAAAAAGAAAGAAAGGAAACTCCTTTAAGAGTTTGCTTTGCCCTGGGGGTCTTGACACGTTGCCAAAAAGTGATGGTCAAAGATACTATTCCTGTTTGTGAAAGAGGCAATTAGCTCTCTAGGGTGGATCGTAAGAGGCATACAAAAGAACCCCTTTGCCTTCCAAAATCCAAAGTCAATACTAATGTGACTGAAGTTACCATGCCCTGTTTTTTATTTATTTTTTTATCTTTTGGCCACACTGGGTCTTCACTGCTGCACACAGGTGTTTGCTACTTGTGGCAAGCAGCGGGGCTACTCTCTAGTTGTGGCGTGGGAACTCATTTCGGTGGCTTCCCTTGTTGCGGAGCACAGGCTCTAGGTGGGCAGGCTCAGTAGTTGTGGCGGATGGGCTTCATTGCCCCTCAACGTGTGGAATCTTCCTGGACCAGGGATCGAACCCATGTCCCCTGCATTGGCAGGTGAGTTCTGAACCACTGAACCACCAGGGAAGCCCATGCCTTGATCTTGTCAGTGCCTCAAAGGCACATGAAGTAAGTTAACTAACCTCTCTTAGCCTCTGAGGTTCTGACTCTGATTCCACTTCTAATCACCAGCTAAGGTTCTGGAACCAACTACAGTGAATGGTGGGGAATGGGCGGGGCATTGGGGGGATTTCCCCATACCCCCAAGAGGTTCTCTGACACCAGCTGGGTGTCCTCCAACTCAGCTCCACTCTGAAGCTGTCTAAATGGAGACAGAATCAGATCCCACAGGTTAAGGGCTCAGTCCTACAAGACTGCCCCCATCATTCCCCTACCCCAGACCCTCAGATGCCAATCTGAAGTCCAGATTATCACCTGTACCTCTGACCACCTAGCTGTAGATCTGAGATTCCAATGACCCTCTCCTTGGGTTTGATTAATTTGCTTGAGCGCCTCAGCACTCAGAGAAACATTTTACTGACTAGATTGTCAATTTATTACAAAAAGATGTAATTCTGGACAGCCAGATGGAAGAACCTCTAGAGCAAGGGGTGGGGAAAAGGTATAGCGTTTCCATGCCCTCTCTTCCCATCTCCATGTGTTCTCCAGCTCAGAAAATCTCCAAACACTATCCTTTTGAGTTTTTAATGGAAGGTTCATTACATAGGCATGATTGATTAAGTTATTGGCCATTGGCAACTGATTCAACCTCCAGCCCAGAGGTGGGGCTGTGTGTGGGCAGAGGATTGAAAGTTCCAACCATGTGGCTAGTTCTCCTGGCAACCAGCTCCCATCCGAAGTCATGTCCAACTCCTTGCGACCCCATGGACTGCAGCATACCAGGCTTCCCTATCTTTCACCATCTCCCAGAGTTGGTTCAGACTTGTGTCCACTGAGATGGTGATGCTGTCTAACCATCTCATCCTCTGCCGCTCACTTTCCCCATCTTGGGTGAGGTCCCTCGAAGTCACCTTATTAATATAACAAGAGTCATCTTTAAAGCTCTCAATCAGGAGGAAATTCCAGGGGTCTTAGGAACTCTGTGCCAGATGTGGGAAGAAGACCGTATACATATTTCTTATTATAAATCACAATATTACAGCCTCAGTTTCCTCGGTGGGGGCAATAATGCCAGCCTTATAAGGATTAAGATCCGTTTCCTTTTCCCAGAGTCCTCATTCTATCCTACTCCGCAAAAAGACAGATGCTGAGTACGTGAAGTCGGAATTGGTCCCCGAGTGCCTTGAAAGGTCATATGCCAAGTTGGATTTGATTTTTTTTTTCCTTGCACATGCTTTGACTCAGTGGGAAGGGGTACGCCGACTCAGACCCCAGAAGGCTGGGGAGGAGAAAAGACAGAGATCGGGGGGTGTGAACCCTTAGAAGAAAAAGAGATCATCCCGCAGAGCGAAGTGCCCTGCCCCTCCTTTCCCCTCTGGTGTTTGATTTGAGCCACCTGGAAGGCTCTCGTCTCCTCTATAGGAATCCATTCACCCATCACTAAGTCTGAAAAGGATGTCTTTAACCTTCAGCCTTAGGTAGCAGCTAGTTGCTTTCTTCCAGCTCACAGAAGACACCTTTCTCTGCTTTTTAAAAGAACCAAATGGTGACACGTTAACCAGGATTGCTGTGCCTCCAGCCCACCTGGAAAACGGAGAGAGTCTGAGTTTCCTTCTCCCTCTCCACCCACCTTCCAGCATCAACAGGATTTGAGCCCCGTCATTGTCCTCCTCAAGTTTCCCAAGTGGCCCTAGTGGTTAAACAGCCTGCCCGCCAAAGCAGGAGACGTAAGATACGCTGGTTCAGTCCCTGGGTCGGGGAGATCCCCTGGAGGAGGGCATGGCAACCCACTCCAGTATTCTTGCCTGGAGAATCCCATGGGCAGAGGCGCCTGGCGGGCTACAGTCCACAGTATCACGAAAAAGTCGGACACAACTGAAGTGATGCTTGCATGCACGCATTGTCCTTCTGGAAACAGTCTTTCAGCCTCAAGCCTGATTCATTAATTTCGATGCTTTGGCTGGGTCATTTATCAAATTTCCCTCAACAGTTCAATTAGGAAGGACCAGCCTCCCAAATTGGGGTTGGTTTTCTCATCTCCCCTAGCCAGCTTGCAGTCTGCATTGCCGCCCCAGCCACCCCGGGTTTGGGGAGCACCAGGTGAAATAAATCACACCTCCCACTTATGGACTTCACAATTTTTGCAGCACAAAAGCACTGCCAAGGAGACGGGGCAAATAAATGCTTTCCCTTCTCCTTGGCACCTAATTGTTGCTTCTACAGAACTGAAGGACAGGTCTTCATCCTTCCACTCACAGCCACCCGAGCAGCCCTGTTTCCCAGGCCCAGAACCACCTTGGGGAATCAGGACTGTGGGGAGATCTTCCTTCTAGCTCAAACCCTCCTCATCTCTCTTGCTGGTTTCTTGTGACTATGCCTCCCACCTCCATCTCACCCCTTGAGTCCCCATTTTCATACTGCAGCCACAGAAATGAGTCTGAACTGCAAATATGATGTCACTGCTCTCGCTCTTAAACCATCCGTGGCTCCCTATTGCCCCATGAGAAACTACAAACTCCTAAGCATGGCAGTCAACTAACTCCCTTTGGTGTCTAAGCTCCGTGAGATCTCCAGTTCCTAGACAAGTGCAAGGCCCAAAGGACCTGCAGACGGAATAAAATCAGCCTGTTCTCTTTCCAGCGTCACCTCCTCCTCTCTCTATCATTTTATTCTCAGCAGCACCAAGTGTTTAGAATTCCTCCCATGAGCCATACTGGTTCTCACCCCCTCCCCCTATTTTATAAGTGTAACCTCCCTGCCTGAAGTGTGCTTACCCCCCTCTTCAGCTGGCATCTGCTTATCCCTTAATTCACAGTCATCACCTCCTTCTGGAAGTTTCCCTAAACATCCCTCCCCGGGGCACACTGCCATATTGAACTAGAGACCCCCATCTCATTCCCCAACGCTGAGAACTGCCCGACCATGTGGGACCGCCATCAGCTGGAGGGCAGGGGCCACTCATGCCTTATCCATCTGTGTCTCCCCAGCGTCTGATATACAGCCCTGATCTCTGTTCCCGTCACTGGGCTCCAAACCCACCCAGGGGCCTTGGAATACTTCTCCACAGTCCTTAGCTGCTGTCTCGGTGCTCTGCTTCTGAAGAAATGGCCACAGAGAAGAGTTTCCTTTCAAATTATTACTATTTTAATTCTACTCAGAAGGGCAGCCTACCCTGGTCCTTCTACACTGTACTTTTCTTTCTCAGAAGATACAGGAAGTGGTTTTCTCAGAAAGCAAAAACTCTGAGAAATATTTCCTCTGCCTCTCCACTGACCACTTCGTTGTTCAGTCATGTCCAGCTGTTTGCCACCCCATGGACTGCAGCACACCATGCTCCTCTGTCCTTCACTATCTCCTGGAGTTTGCTCAAACTCATGTCCATTGAGTCAGTGATGCCATCCAACTATCTCATCCTCTGTCACCCCGTTCTCCTGCCCTCAGTCTTTCCCAGCATCAGGGTCTTTTCCAGTGAGCTGGCTCTTTGCATCAGGTGGCCAAAGTATTGGAGCTTCAGCTTCAGCCTCAGTCCCGCCAATGAATACACAGTCCACTGACCCAAAGGATACCAGACCTGTGTCACTGTGTTCCCGCCCCACAGTTGATGTTCATCTGCTGGAGTTTGGTGGTCTCTGGCCCCTTTATAAGAGTGCAGTTAATTAGCCTTTTAGGAAAGCTGGATGTTGGCGCCAGAGCTCCCTGCACCCTTTTCCCACGAAGCCTCCTGAGATACGTACATAAACAGACCCCGGATGATTAATCCAGGCATTCCAGCCACACAGGCTAAGTCCCACTGTGACCGTCATCGTAATATTAACAATACTCCACACACCATGCTCTCACATTGTTTCATTCATTATTTTAATAACTATTTATTGAAAGCTCCCTAAGCAAGGCATTGGCATTGACAATAAGGAATCAGCGATTCAAACCAACCAACCAAGAAAGCAGGTGTGGACTCACGGGCTCCCCTGATGTCAAGAATTGGTTTAAGGTTCTTGGTCTGGAAGCATCTCTTAATAAACCCTGATCTGTTGGCCAGTTCAGATTCTTTGATCTGAACTGCAGCTGTGTGAACAACATCCCTGTTCTTGAATTCTAGTTGCCTCCACTCTGGTTAATTTCTCCCTCTCCATCTCCACTGGTCCCTAACTTCACTTAACCACTGGCAGTGATATTGCCGGTGAGAGGAGACCAAATCTCCAAGGAATAGCGACATGAATTTATCAGAATTAATTAATGAACCATGCAGTCTATTTTCAAATCCCTGTGTTCTCTGCTGGAGGACAGAGGCCAGCCAGGTCTGTCTTCTCCACCCTCAGAGCCTAGCGTTGCACTGTCTGGTCTTCATTAAAGAAGGACTGAATGAGTAAGCAAAGGAATGAATCCCTGCGATCTGGGGCTCTGGGGCCCAACCTGACTCTGACACATCTCTCTTCCTCACTGGAGTTTATTCCATTTTGACCCCAACAGCAAAGATCCCCAGAACTTTATTTATTGCAGAGCAAACAGTAACACTGATGCAAGTAGTAACGGTCCGTGTGTTGGCAATACCCCTGCAGGTTGATGGACTTCCATAGTAATTCAACATTATTATGTGTCAAATATAATTTATGGTTTAATACAATGCCAGTTTTATAACTGCGTTATTGTTATGTATTTACATCTGGAAAAAAAATAAATCACAGTGAAATTTTCCACTTTGAAGGACTTCATCTGCGATTAAGTGCCGAGTCAACCGAGGCAGTATTTACTCAGGCTCAAATTGGGGCAGCTCCAGGCCCTGAGAACAAAACCACTTAATTGCTTTCAGATTATACCATTTTTGCAAGTTATTTACACCCTTTTGTCTTAAATTTCTGAACCTGTGCTGGGTATCTGCCCTCTATCTTTAGGAATTCAGGAGGTATGTGTTGCTCAGTCGTGTCTGACTCTTTGTGACCCCATGGACTTGTACCCCACTAGGCTCCTCTGTCCATGGAATTTCCCAGACAAGAATACTGGCATAGGTAGCCATTCTCTTCTCCAGGGGATCTTCCCAACCCAGGGTTTGAACCCAGGTCTCCTGCATGGCAGGCAGATTCTTTACCATCTGAACCACCAGAGAAATCTCCTTGGAAAATCCAAACACCTGCCCAGAAAGAGTCAGTCTCTCTCAATAGCATAAGATATCAAAGAAATGCCTAGGACATTATATAAATGGTCTTGTGCCACGCATACTCTTCGGCTAGCTTGGTTTTTGTTATTTCTTTGCATGTGTGTCAGTTAAAAATTTATCAGTGATTTTTCTATTGTGGTAAGTATAGAACTGTATCATTTTAATGTAGATACTTGATTTACATACATATCATACATACAGTTCTCAGTCCCATTCATGAGCATTTTAGGTTGTTTCTAATTTCTCATTATAAACAACAGTGCAAAGAACATCTTCGGACAACCATTTGCACACTTGTGCAATTTTTGTTTTATTGAGGAAAACCCCTAAATAAATATCAAGGTCAAAGGAGAAATCTTTAAAATAAAAAACATACCTTGCAGCAGCCTTGATTAACATAAAAACTTCCATTCAACCTCAGACACCCACTCAGATATCACCTCCTCTGTAAAGCCCTCCTTGATTCCCCCAGGGCTATACCATTGGCAGACTTTATCTCTATTTCCACTCAGCTACCTCATTACTTTATATAAATTTTTGTGCAAGTATTAAGTTGCAGTGTCAATCAGTCATTTACACATTTGTTCATGTTATTGGATTATCATCCTATAGGGCATGTATTGTGTCATTTTTCATCTAGGTAGTTCCAGTGTCTAAAACATTGATGTTAATATCCATATGCAATGAATCAAAATGCCCTTAGGGAATTGTTGGAAGAGCTAACAAATTTTGAGTTTTCAATTCATTGTCTTAGGGGTTATAGAAAACCCTTTGAGAAGTCATTAAAAGGTTTTAATTGGGTTTTTCTCTGGGACAATTTGTGTGTGTATGTTCCATAAATTGTTAGTCGCTCATTCATATCTGACTCTTTGTGACCCCATGGACTGTAGTCCACCAGGCTCCTCTGTCCGTGGGATTTCCCAGGCAAGAATACTGGAGTCGGGTACCATTCCCTTCTCCAGGGGATCTTTCCAACCCAGGAATCAAACCCAGGTCTCCTGCATCACAGGCAGATTCTTACTATCTGAGCCACCAGGGAAGCCCTGGACTACAGACGGTCCCTCATACTGTACTGCCCAGGAGGGTGGGTGGGTGGCTGCCCAGAGACTTCTCCCAGGCCCTCTGCACATGGCCGTGAGAGCAGCCCCCAGGGTGGGTAGCAGCAGCTGGACTTCAACACATCTTCGCCTCCTACTTTCCCCTCCTCCTTCACATCTACCTCCCCAGTCTAGGCAGGCATCTTCCCTCACCTGAATGTCTTTGATGGGCTCTCAACTCATCTTCCTGTTTCCTACTCCCAACTCCAATTAGTTTCTCACAACAGAATCAGAATAAACTTGAGAAGAGATGGGAAGAGAAGGTCAGGAAACGGGTAGGAAGGAAAGAGAAAAAAAAATGAACAGGATTGGTGAAAGAATTTTAAGAGGTAGCTTCTACCGGCAGTTTTGTTCTTTCTCTCCATTTATCCTATTTAACCAAATGCATATTTTCCATCAATAAACATGTTGTAGTGTATTGGGCAGTTCACTTTCCTGCTTGTCTTTTGATCAGTCAGGTTTATAACCTAGTGTAATAATTTTAGATATTTTTACTTACTACAAATGCCCAACTTTAGAATTGTGTAGATCCTGCTTTTCAGAGTAGAAGGGTTCCCAGGAGAAGATCTGTAGATGAATCCATTTTTCCATTGATTTCTGTTATGAAATTGAAGAGGAATTCCCAGATAGGGGTAGAAATCTTCAAAAGACCAAATTGAAAACTTCTATACAGTAACAGTTTATAATAAGAGAAAAAAAAAACTGGTGGTACAAAACATCCTTAATTCCAGGACAGTTCCGAGCTGTATATATGTTCTTTTCAACCTAATGTCAGGAGCAGTGGTGGGTTTTAGGAAACCAAGGCTGGTCCAGTTATTCTAAGGATTCAAGATGTGAAAAGAACTAGATTTCATACATAGTAGAAGGGTAAGATCTGGATTTCAAGAGGGACAACTCTGGAGAAGATGGAAGCCAGGAACAGATATTGAAGCCATAGCATCAAGTTCTTGGAAAAATATACAAGCAAGCAGGGATCCACCAATGTCTGGTTCTCAAATGCAGCTCATCTGATATCATGAACTGGTTGAGTGGTCCTTGGGCTGGGCTACATCATTGAAAAGTTTCCACATTCTTTTCTGTGATTAGTTTTCTTCCTTCTAGAAAGAATGCACTTGGTTAGTTCAGGGCTGTTCTAACAAAAATATGCCACAGACTGGCTGACTTAACAGAAATTGTTTCTCACGAGCTGCCTGAAGATTCAATACCTGTAGGAACCCACTAGAAGGTTTGCAGATGGCTGTCTCCTTGCTGTGACCTCACATGATGGAAAGCAGAGAGCAAGCAAACCCTTGGGTCTCTTCTGATAAGGGCACTAATCCCATTCGTGTGGGCTCCACCCTCATTACCTAATCACCTCCCAAAGACCCCACATCCTACTACCATGCATTGAGGGTTAGAGTTTCCACATATAAATTTTCAGGGGACACAGACATACAGTCCATAACATGCACTTAGCCAAACATGTAATATTATAAGAAAAAAACATCTAGCTTCCCTTTAAGATCTCAACTAGCAAAACCCACACCACATCTTTGGGAAGGTATGCAGTGGCTTATCCTTACAATTACCATGAACACAGCCTTTCTTCTCTATCCCAAATCTCCCAGACTATGATTTAAACCTGCTTTACTATTTATTATAACCAGCAATTAGATGTGGTTCAATTGTATCACCATCTTAAAAATATCTTGTCTTCAATGTCACAAATGAATTTTACTTTGAATCCCGGAACTGGGGAGTTAGAAAAGACTTGAGAAATTATCAGATGCAGCATTGTACTTTTTCCAACAAGAATCAGAGAAGGAGAAAGGGAGGTTTAGGAACACATGACCCAGCACACCAGAGTCTCTAGTCCAAGTCCCCCTGGGAGCACAGCCCTGATTCTCCCCTTTGTCTCACCTCTGTGAGAGACATAGAATTGCCATAACTAACTGGAAAAGGCATCAGCTTCATTTTATGATGAAAAAGGACAGAAAGGAAACTCATTGCCACTGCACGATTTATGAGGTCGTTGTTAGATTCATTACTTGAAGATCAGTGGGTGTAATTAGTGACCCAAATCCAAGCAGATAAAACAGTTTGGCCCTTGTTTAAAATCTTGTCCTAAAATTGAGTAATTTCCCCTCCTCTAGACATAGTGCCTTTGAGGGTCATATTTAATGATCATACATCCCAGTGTGAAGTGACCCAGGAGGACAAGGGAGGACTTTGTAAATTGCACTCAAACTAATTTGCCCATCATTTGGCATTTCCTCACACCTTGAAGATTATTTTATAAGCTGCTAGTAATGATTCCTATATTTACCTGGTATTTTGCACTATCCAAATTGTTTGTCAACATACAACTCACATCTGGGACCTCATTCTCAATCAACAAATGTTTATTGAAACTATTTGGGTAATATCTCATTTAATCTTAACAGCAACTCTGAGTGGCAGGAAATATTAATAGAATAAATGCTAAATTTCCCATTTTGCATGAAAACATGGATTGGAGAATCCTTGGCTCTTTAAATCTCGATTTTCAGATTTTTGTTCTTGCTTCTAGTCTTTTTTCTTCATTTTCTCCTGGGTAGTGAGGTTGAGTTCAGGCTATTGAATTTCAGAAGAAAAAATGTGAAACAATACTTTCTCCACAGAAAGAACTTATTGCCCTTGCATTTAAAGTCCTTCTGCATGATGGAAAACTTTTCAAAATAATTTTGAGGGTCAAGCCATCTGTAAGGGAAGTGCCTGACATGTTCTCTCTTCAAAATAATCTACAGACTGGACTGAAAGCAGATTTCTTACAGATGATGAGGAGACCCTAAGGGCAGTCACAGATTCACAACGTTTGAGAATTGGGAGAGAATTGAGGATCTAGAAGTAACTCCAGCCTTCCCAGGTGATAAGTGAGGACCCCTGAGGTCCAGAGACATTCAATGACTTATGAAGAGGTCACACAGGGAGTTAGTGTCAGAGTTGGACTCAAATCCAGTCTTGGGGTCTTTTTTTCTCTAGTATACCATTTCCTCTTTCTGAAATGTAGATCTCGGCGAGGGTTTCTCAAACTTTGACACTATTGACATTTGAAACCAGATAATTTCATCTTGAGAGAGGCTGTCCTTTTTAAAAAAAAAATTTACTTTTTAATTGGAAGATAATTGCTTTACAATGTTGTGTTGGTTTCTGCCATACATCGACATGAATCAGCCACAGGTACACACGTCCCCTTCCTCTTGAACCTCCTCCCACCACCCCCATCCCACCCTCTAGGTTGTCACAGAGCATCAGGCTGAGCTCCCTGTGTAGTACAGAAACTTCCCGTTAGTGATCTGTTTACACATGATAATGCGCATATTTCAATAACACTCTCTGAATCCATCCCGCCCTCCCCTTCCCCTGTTGTGCCCATAATTCTGATTTCTGTGTCTGAGTCTCTGTTCTGCCCTGTGGATGGGTTCATCAGTACCGTCTTTCTAGACTGAGAGAGGCTGTCCTTCACACTCTTCAGTGGCATCTCTGGCCGCTATCAACTAGAAGCCGATGGCACTCCCCTCACCAGTTGTGACAACAGCAAAAGATCTCCAGACATTGTCAGAGGTCTTTTGGTGGGAGCGGGCAGTGGCGGGGGGGAGGCACAGAATTGCCCCTAATTGAAAACACTGGGACAGATGCAGACGGAGGACTCCCTAGGCTGTGTCCCTTAACGTGGGTCACTGTTGTTTCTTACGTTCATTCTTCTAAGACATTCCCAACAGTGATTCTTCCTTGACGGAGTCAGTTTCAGGATTGCAAACGAAAACTTACAGTCAGTTCCTTGGAATATTGTAGAAATAACAGAGCTAGTTTACTATGGAGAAACAGCCTGACTAGTCATCTTAAGAAGGTCTGATATTCTTAAGCACAACAGCTCACCTGTGGAGGTACACAAAGTTGCCCCATGACCTGATCCTTAAAGGTTCCATGTGGAAACCAGATGTCAGTGCATTCTTATATAAGAAGAAATAAAGAACTGCATAGCACAGGAAACACTGCTCCATACTCTGTAATGATCCATAAGGAAAAGAATCTAGAAAAGAGTGGATGTATGTATATGTGTAACCAATTCACTTTGCCAGACCGCAGAAACTAACACAACTTTGAAAATCAACTATATTCCAGTGAAAATTAATTCAAAAAGGGAAGAAATAAGACTTTCCACACCTCATCACTGAATGCTAGTTAATAAGTAAAATTACAAACCAGAAAATTACTCCATAAACATGGCATCCCGGAAGGACTGATTTTTTTTTGCGGGGTGGGAGGGTATGTTTTTAAGTCATCTTAGCTGCTTTATGTTACTAAACTGGAATAACTTGATATCTCCATCTCCAGTCTAAAGATCTAGCAGTTCATGGCCCTAACATTCATTCTTTCATCCATTTACTGCAAAAGTGTTGACCTCTATGGGATGCAGTAAAAAAAAAAAAAAAAAAAATACGGTAATCAATAAGACCTCATGATGTCAATCAACTTCCATTTCACCAGCAAAATCTCTCTGTTCCTCCCATCTTCCCACCCCAACTATCTTTGTCCTTTACCAATATCATCTCTCACCTGTACTTGATGCATCTCTGGTCTCCTCCGCTCTTCCTCTCCAGTCTCTGCCCAAGCCAGCCCCTAAACGACACAGTGATGTTCCTGCCACGTGAAATTTGATCATGAGCCACCACTGTCGTAAGCCAACTGGTGGCTTCCCACTGCCTCTCTAAAGACCAGGCTCCCAGACTTTTGTCCACATTGCTCCATCTGCCTCAAACACCCTTCGCGGCTCGCCATGACTTACCAACTTCCAGTCTTCAAGACTGAGTCAGCATCCTTTGTTCCCCCAGGAGTTTTGCTTCCCATCAGGCTTGCTTGTGTTCCTATTCTGCCTTTCTAAACACAGCACCTTGGGTTCACTCCAGTATAAAGTTCACTCCAGTATAAAGTATACAATCCTGACATGTATTCCCCAAGCCCAATTCAAAACTTGCCTCTTCCCAAGAAAGTAGATCTACACAGCATCTTTGGTAAAGAGTCACTCAAAACAAAACTGGTCATTCAAGATGAAACTTGGGGGAATATCTTAGAAATTCCCATACCCACCTACTTCTCTATCAGGCCTGAGATTTCTCTCTTTGTTATAAAACTCTGTTACCAATGAGGCTCTTTCCAGAAATCGATGTGACAGAACCATTAAGAAGACTTAGCACTATGACCACCACCGCTTTTATCAGGAATTCACTGTACCTTTCTTTAAAATCAATTGTTATTGGAGTAAAGTTGCTTTACAATGCTGTGTTAGTTTGTACCGTAGAGCAAAGTGAACCAGTTATGTGTATACATATATGTCCTCTTTTTTTGGATTTCCTTCCCATTTAAGTCACCACAGAGCGGCAAGTAGAGTTCCCTGAGCTACACAGCAGGTTCTTGTTAGTTATCCATTTCACGCGTGCATGCTCAGCCTCTCAGGCATGCCCTTTGTGCCTGTGGCCCCATGGACTGTAGCCCACCAGGCTCCTCTGTCCTTGGGATTCTCTAGGTGAGAAGACTGGAGTAGGTTGCCATTTCCTCTTGCAGGAGATCTTCCTGACCCAGGGATCAAAACCACTTCTGCTTCGGTTCCTGCACTGTAGGCAGATTCTTTAGCACTGAGTCACCTGGAAAGTCCTATCTATTTTATACATAGTATCAGTAGTGTATATAGTAAACATAGTATCAGTAGTCAATCCTAGTTTCCCAATTCATCCCACCTCTCTTCCTGTCTTGGTGTCTTTTGTTTGTTCTCTACATCTGTAACTCTATTTCTGCTTTGCAGATAAGATGACATATCGTATTTCTATATTCCACATATATGCATTAATATATGATATTTGTTTTCTCTTTCTGACTGACTTCACTCTATGACAGTCTCTAGGCCCATTCATGTCTCCACAAATGACCCAATTTTGTCCCTTTTTATGGCTGAAAAATATTCCAAAAGCTATGACCAACCTAAACAGCGTATTGAAAAGCAGAGAGGTTACTGACAAAGGTCCCTGTAGTCAAAGCTATGGTTTTTCCAGTAGTCATGTATGGATGTGAGAGTTGGACCATAAAGAAAGCTGAGTGCAGAAGAATTGATGCTTTTGAACTGTGGTGTTGGAGAAGACTCTTAAGAGTCCCTTGGACTGCAAGGAGATCCAACCAGTCCATCCTAAAGGAAATCAGTCCTGAATATTCATTGGAAGGACTGATGCTGAAGCTGAAGCTCCAATACTTTGGTCACCTGATGTGAAGAACTGACTCATTGGAGAAGACCCTGATGCTGGGAAAGGTTGAAGGCAGGAGGAGAAAGACATGACAGAGGATGAGATGGTTGGATGGCATCACTGAGTTAATGGACATGAGTTTGAGCAAACTCCAGGAGATAGTGAAGCAAACAGAAGCCTGGCGTACTGCAGTCCACGGGGTCTCAAAGAGTTGGACACAACTGAGCAACTGAACTGAAACTGAACTGAATATCTGTACATCTTTATCCAAGGAATTCACTACATTCTTTATGTAGGTCATCACCTGCAAGCTCTGGACCCATTCAGGGAAAACAGACAGCCTAAAACTAGGAAAACACAAACCAACTCAAGTTCCTGGGTGAGAACAAACACTTACACAGTAAGTGTGCCCAGTGTCTCCTGGGCTCCCGTTTAGTGCAACAGAGAGCATTCCAATTACATAGATGCAGAAAAGAAGTGGGAAGGTTTAAGGGGAGAAATTAGTCTCCATATGCTTAACTTTGTAGCTTTGACTTACAAGTAATTTTAAGTGTGTTGTGTTAAATTGCTGATACATGCCTCTGGTGGATGTTCAGTACCCTCTGATCTTCCAGAGGGAGGAACTCACTGCCCGTTCTCCACCCTGGCATCCATGCCAGTGATGGATACACAGTAGGTACCTAGGGCCTAATGTGTGCCAAGATTTGGAAATAAATTCATTAGGGAATGTTATGTTCACCTGTGTCTGGTCAACTGGAATTGGGTCTGTGTTTGCCTGCAGGGACCTTGTATTTATTGTAGTTCTTATTTTGTTTCTGTCTGAGAAGCATCAGCCTGGAATTTCTTTTCTCCGAATGTAGTCTTCATAAGGGGTTACACCAGTACTGGATGAGTATTCTTCACTGGAACTTTTATACATGATCTCTGCCTCCCTTGCCTGAACACAGATGTCTAAAGTAGTAAATTTTTATCCATACAGAGAGGATGGGGGTAAATAATGATGGTCCTCACAGTGTCCCCTTTTTGAGAGTAACACCCATTTTTGGACACTGGGAACAGGATGCTCAGGAGAGGGAAGAAGGAGGAGGGAGGAGCCTGCATCGCACGGCAGGTCTCAAGTCTGGCTTGCTTTCACATCTGTCACTTACCAGCTGTAAGTTATGAAACATTCTAACCTCTGAGCCTCAGTTTTCTAATCTGTAATTTGGGGATAACCATAGTACTGAGCACACAGTTCATTTCAGTTCAGTTCAGTTGCTCAGTCATGTCCAACTCTTTGCGACCCCATGGACTGCAGCACACCAGGCTTCCTGCCCATCACCAACTCCTGGAGCCTGCTCAAACTCATGTCCATTGAGTGAGCAATGCCATCCAACCATCTCATCCTCTGTCGTCCCCTTCTCCTCCTGCCTTCAATCTTTCCCAGCATCAAGGTCTTTTCCAATGAGTCAGTTCTTCACATCAAGTGGTCAAAGTTTTGGAGTTTCAGCTTCAGCATCAGTCCTTCCGGTGAATATTCAGGACTGATTTCCTTTAGAATGGACTGGTTGGATCTCCTTGCAGTCCAAGGGACTCTCAAGAGTCTTCTCCAATACCACAGTTCAAAAGCATCAATTCTTTGGTGCTCAGCTTTCTTTATAGTCCAACTCTCACATCCATACATGACTACTGGAAAAACCATAGCTTTGACTAGATAGACCTTTGTTGGCAAAGTAGTGTCTCTGCTTTTTAATATGCTATCTAGGTTGGTCATAACTTTTCTTCCAAGGAGTAAGCATCTTTTAATTTCATGGCTGCAGTCACCATCTGCAGTGATTTTGGAGCCCCAAAAAATAAAGTCTGTCACTGTTTCCCCATCTATTTGCCATGAAATGATGGGACCAGATGCCATGATCTTAGTTTTCTGAATGTTGAGTTTTAAGCCAACTTTTTCACTCTCCTCTTTCACTTTCTTCAAGAGGCTATTTAGTTATTCTTCGCTTTCTGCCATAAGGGTGGTGTCATCTGCGTATCTGAGGTTATTGATATTTCTCCCGGCAATCTTGATTCCAGCTTGTGCTTCCTCCACAGGTAGTGCCCAAAGGCTAGCTTCATTTTTCATTAGAAGAGAGGATGAGGATTGGGATTTAAGACACCATGTCTCCTTTTAGCATTTTCTGAAATGAAAGATGTTCATGCTTTCCAATTCTGACTTACAGCATGAACAGGAGGGAAGGAAACGGTCAAAAAGAAGTGACTAAAGAGGCTGTCTCTTTATGGAAGAAGGATTAAAATTGGTACAGCACCCTACCCCCTCCACAATAAGGAAATAAAGATGATGAATCCCAGCTACGCTATTGATGAATTATGTGGCATTAGAAAGGATGCTGAACCTCTCTTATCCAGTTTCTCATTTCTAAATGGAGGATTAAAAAATAGCTACCTCAACTTGTGAGATAAAATGCCACTCTTTAAAAGAGATTAAGGTTGATGAAGTTTTTATTCCCAGATGGGAAGATTCACCTTATTGCTTGTTAACTAGTGAATGGGACGTATTCACTGGATTATATGAGAGTTGGAACCTTAAATTAAAGCAGGCCAAACATTTTGAGGGCTTCCCTGATAGCTCGGCTGGTAAAGAATCCACCTGCAATGCAGGAGACCCTGGTTCAGTTCCTGGGTTGGGAAGATCCGCTGGAGAAGGGTTAGGTTAACCCACTCCAGTATTCTTGGGCTTTTCTGTGGCTCAGCTGGTAAAGAAGCTGCCTGCAATGTGGGAGACCTGGGTTTGATCCCTGGGTTGGGAAGATCCCCTGGAGAATGGAAAGGCTGCCCACTCCAGCATTCTGGCCTGGAGAATTCCATGGACTGTATAGTCCATGGGGTTGCAAAGAGTCGGACATGACTAAGCAACTTTCACTTCACCTCTCGGGGAAGAGATGAGGATTCAACAAGGGCACATAGAAGGCACACAGAATAGAATTTCAGGTTAAGAGCAGAGTCTCAACTAATAGGAGTCCTGCCCTCCAAGAAGACAGGGAGCAGGTTACTCAGTTCTCTGAGCCTCAGTTTCTATAATAGAGAAGCCATAGCTACCTGACAAGTATATAGATTGAGAAAGAGAGACTATAGATAGATAGGAGATAGATAAATAGATAGAAAAGAGATAGATAGATAATAAATAGATGAGAAATGATAGCTATATATTAGATAGATAGATGATACATGGATAGATAGACAGATGAGAGAATGATAGGTGATAAACAGATGAGAAATGATAGATAGGTATTAATAGATAATAGATTATAGGTGAAAGATGGTAGATTATAATCTATAATAGATTACAGAAAGATTACCTGTATCTGCACAACAAAGCACCCCAAAATTGAGTGGCTTTCAACAACAGTCATCTGTCTTCTTCAGCTCTGTGGGTCAGAAATCTGAGCACAGGTTAACCGGCATCTCTGCCCCAAGAAACCTCACAGGACTTACATCAATGTCTTGGTCTAAGCCACAGTCTCAGCCTGAGAAAGGATTCGCTTCCAAATTCCCGAACAGGGTTGTGGTCAGGACTCAGTGCCTGGACTGGTGGACTGAGGCCATTACGTCTTCCTTGGCTGCCAGCCAGAGCCCAGCCCCAGTTCCCAGCCACACAGCCTCCTGAGGGCAGCTCACCGCCTGGCAGGTGGACACGTGAGCCCTTAACGAGGGCTCAGGATGGAAGCCACCATCTCCGTGGAACCTCTTCTCAGAAGTAACATACCATCATTTCTGCCCTGTTCTACTAGCTAGAAGTGAGTCCCTAGGTCACATCCACAGTTGAGAAGAGGAGATTACACAAGGGTATCAATATCAGGAAGGGGAGGTCGTTGGGGGGCAACTTAAAAGCTGCGGACCATGGTGCCAGGGACTATGGGAAAGTCTTCATAAGTCTATTAAGCTCATTGGAGCCACATGTTAGCAGGAAGCAGTTTATTCTTGCACATCTTCCCATGTCAATTGCAAGTATGATTTTTTCCCACCCACGCTTGTTTCCTCTGACTTTGGGGTGCGGTCAGTGAGGTGGGGTCGGGAGAGTGAGCCCAACAGGACATGAGGGAGGGCAGTGAGCTTTGGATGATCGACAAGGCAGAGGCCAGCCCTGGCTGTCATAACACCTCAGCGTTTCCCATTGCATATTTCCTCTATGTCTAGCTGCAAGATGGAGCCACCCCTTTGGAAAATTACATTTCATAGAAAATTGGCTGTGGTTCCACTTTCCTCTCCCTGTGGAAGCAAAAGATGGGAAGACCTCTGATTTGTCACAACTGTTGAATCTTTCTCACGCAAGATTTGGGTGAGGCCTGAGCTCTTACTCTAAGAGAGGTCCCCAAATGCGAGACCTTAAATAAGCAGCCCAAATGAGGTGAGAAGCTCTCAAGAGCAAAGTCCAGTACCCATGTGATCTGGATAAAGTGGAAATCAAGACACAGGCAAAAAGATGCAAGCTCACAGATAGAAATGAGATGTTTCCCAGAAATTAGGGTAGAGGGTGGGGGCCATTTTCACTGGGGGAATGCTCTCCCAGTGAAAGAGGATTTAGTACCTTGAGCTTTGCCATCAGCCTTCTACAACGGACTCCTTCATCACTTTATTATGATGCTCATAAAATAAAGGTTAGTCCCATCCTAAGGAAATCTTCCACCTTTTCCAAACCATACTATTAAGTAGCATTAGCTCCTTGGGGTTAGGCCACCATAACACAGAGTATGTGTGCTCCTGTGGTTCGCCTGGAATTGTGCTCATTTAAAAACCTAGGATATCATGGAGAAAGTTCCCCAGGGGCTAAGATAAGTTTAACAAATCTAAATCTCAGCAATGAACTCATCTGCAAAGTTTCCAAAATAATTAGCCCCGGGAAGGGCACTACTTGTTCATTCTAGTCCCCACCCTCATCTCAGCAAATTGAATGCTTAGGAATTGAAAGACAGGGACCTCCCTGGTGGTCTAGTGGCTAAGATTTCACCTCCCAATGCAGGGAATAAGCGGCTAATCCTTGGTCAGGGATCTAAGATCCCTGCCGCACGGTGCAACCAAAAATTAAAAAATACAGGAATTGAAAGACAGAATGAAAAATGTGTTTCTCAGTTCTGTGTGATTGAAAGGGTAAGTCTCCATAGACACTCAAAGGTGTTTATTCATTCATTTGGTCCAATGAAGAGGGTTGAAGCGCTTGATCTCTTGGCTCTGTGTATAGCCAGTGTTCTTATCAGCCCAGCATCACTTCCTCCTTTCGGTAACAGCGCCCGCCTCTTATTTCAGGGACCGCACTTTGGGAACTCCACATTATCCCTGGGAAGCTGTGAATCCTGGCATCCTTCTCTGCCATAGCCCCACTAGAGAGTGGTCATGTGACTGAGGTTGACCAATCAGAGGACTTGTTTCTGCAGGGAGTTGGAATCCAAAAAGGGTATAACTCAGGCCAATTAGAGTTTTCTTTAAAATTTTTCCCCATTATAGTTGATTTTAAGTTATTGAGTATAGTTCCCTCTACTATACGGTAAATCTTTATTGATGGAACACATGGTTGCATCTTTGAAAGTTCACAACTTAAAGATTTGTATGTAGGGGACTTACTGTACAGTGTGAGAAGGTAGACCACAATTGTATGAATAGAAGGAATTGTGATCCTTGGGGCCATCTCAAAGGCTGGCTTCACCTCTCTATAGCCTCAAAAGTCACACTGCGAACAGTCTGAAATACAGGCTTGCCAACAAGAAACTAGGATGACTTTGTCCCAGCCCTTGTGCTTAATAGAAATAGGAAGACCGTGTCTATGGTATCCCTGCCAAATAGCAAATGAAAATGGCATTTGAAAACTGCAATTAGTTCTCCTTTCAGGGAGAAGGTCTGTTCTGCTGAATGATCTACATATCGGTGCATTCCAAGTAGAGATATTAAACGCCTTAGTAGATGCAGACGCTCAGCAATGCAATACCATCTTCAAAAGACATCAGCGAAATGATCATTACTTGAATTGGCTTTAAGGAAAACTTCAGAAGGTCCAGGTTGCCTTGAAATGCAGCGCCTCCCAGTTTCAAGAGGGAAGGGTTATGGTTTCTAAGAGTGTACACCCCTTAATTAACAGGCTTGCACTATCTGACTCCAGCCCAGCTCTCCAGCCTTAGTGCCCACCCTTCCCTACTGAAACCCCATGCAAAACAGAAACAGTGCTTCCCAAAACTTGAAAACAGAAACACTGGTCCTCAAGACCAGAAGCATCACCAGGGATGCGCATTCACAGTGAGGGGCTCGGCTTGCCACGATGAAGGGACCTCAGACATAGACATTCCAATCCCAGATTTCATGAGTGAGGTTGGCACAAAAAGGAGAAGCAAAGTGAAAGTTTGTGTTATACCAAACTTGATCAAGTGCTGCAGGAGCCTTCATCTGGGATTTATGATTGTCCCCTGTCTGTTTTCCAAACTGTGGCCAGATAAATTGCTCTGAAACCTTATTCTCCTCATGCCATTCTCCAGCTTTAAAACACTTCAGAGACTTCCCATTACCTCTAGGGGAAGGTATAAACTATTTAGCTAGAAGCTCCAAACTCTGGATCTCCTACTTCTCTTCCTCCTTCTCGGGGCAACAGTTGCACTGAATCTCTTGATGGGCCAAATTCCTTTTGCCTCAGGACCTCCCTTGTTCTTCCACATCCTCACCGCACCCCACACACACACACATTTACCATCCCTTCTAAGCCCCATATCTCCTGTCACTCACTCCCAACCCAGCTTGCTCTTTTTTCTTTCCTTATTTGGCTGCATTGGGTCTTAGTTGTGGCACGTGGGATCTCCATTGCGTCACGCAGTATCTTTTGTTGGGGCACATGGACTCTCTAGTTGGGATTGGTCACTCTAAGGTATGTGGGATCTTAGTTCCCCCAACTAGGAATCAAACGTGAGCCCCCTGCATTGCAAGGCAAATTCTTAACCACTGGACAACCAGGGAAGTCCCATGATTAGTTATTGATTACTTGTTCCCCGTTATCCAATGATAGACTCCAGGAGAGAAGAAACCATATTGGTCCTGCCCCACTGCTACAACCCCAGAGCCTGAGATGGTGCCTGGCATGTGGAGATGCTCAACAAATACTTGTGGAATGAGTGAAGTTGAATAAAGATGGAATAGTCTACAAACTCTGGCCCATGAACCAAATCCAGTCTACCATTGGAAGTTTGATTACAATACAGTGACACCCACTTCTGTTTGCCTCATTGCCTGTGGCTAATTTCATGTTATGATGGCAAAGTTGAGTGTCACATGGGCTGTCTGGTCCACAAAGCCTAAACTATTTAGCCCTTTGCAGAAAGTCTGCTGATCCCTGGGCTTGATGTCTGTGCTTCTCGGGAGGTAAAATGGATAACCTGAAAACAAGAAAGTCTTATGAAGCATAAATGCATTCTCCCTCATATCCATTTTATGTCCAGCAGAATGATGTAGATGGGCTAGGAGGCTGTGTTTCAGAGACTTCAGGAACTCGGCACTGTTGAACAAGCTGCAGTGAGCACTGAATATAATGACCTCATACCTTGGTTGCGGTGTAAGTGACTAGGTACTCAAACCTGTGACGACTAGTGATGATAGCATTCAAGGTCAAATTCAGAGGCTGGACTCTGACCTTATCATAGGTAGGGCCTTATCAAGCCATGCCTTGGCTTCTTGTCATTCTTGGTCTTAATCAGACCTAATGGACCTGTCACCTTCCAAGGCTAGGTGGACCCACTGCATGTTATGATTGATCATCTGTGTCATCTCAGGGTTTCTCAGAAACATCAGCTCATTTGTTTTGCCCTAAGTGGACAAGGGCTCTTTGACATCCAAGAATGACTTCATCGACGCACAGAGCAGAGCATCAACGCAACGGGGCCCTGCAGACCAAGAGGCAGGTGGACTGGAGAGCTTGGCAAAGCAGCGGGGGTCTGTGGAGTGACAGTAAGTGTCCATTCCATGTTGGAAAGAACTGGTGGGGACTGCAGCGCACACAGGAAGACAGAACTCAGAACATCGAGGGCAGAGAGGACTGTGATGGTGAACAGCTGGTCTCTGAACTTAGGGCCATGCCTCGAAAACTAAGGATCACCAGCCTTGGGCTAGCAGAGCTTATAAAAAGCTTGGGCTTCTGGGGCCAGCTCACATGCCCAGAACCAGAATCTCTTGGGGGAATCTGGGACGCTATATTTTTAACAAAGACTCCAGGTGATTTGGGTGCCCCTGAGGCTTTGAAATGTTCTGAACTAAGTCCATACTATTTTCCTGTTTTAGTTTCTACTACCTAGACCCACAGATCATAGTTGAGGGAGGAGAAAGATTTAGGTAAACACTTCTCTTTGGAACAGAGGGGGAAAATTCAGGGATCAGCTTCACACTAAAGAAGACAGTTCACCTATAGACCTCATATGGTGTGTTTGAATGAGCCGGTCTGGCCATGTATTGGGTCCACTCAATAGCATTGCCTTAACTACTGCACCAACCTTGAGTCAGTGAAGTCTTTCCTGAGAGGAAACTGAGTCACAGGTTAGAAGAGCAACATGCTAAACAGCTCCCAAGTGGCAGAGCTGGAATTGAGACGTGGGACTGCTAATGACAAATCAAGGATTCTTCCTATTGCCCCTCAGATGTCTTCCTACAAAGAAAGCATTTATCCCTCCCATCCTGTCTTCTTGCCTCCCTTCCTCCCTCCCCTTCCCCCCTCCCCTTCCCTTTGCTTCCTTCCTTCAGTGCTGGACACTAAGTCGTGCCCAACTTTTTGCAGCCCTGAACACTGCAGCCCACCAGGCCTCCCTGTCCTTCACTCTCTCTCGGAGTTTGCTCAAACTCATGTCCATTGAGTCAATGATGCCATCAAACCATCTAATCCTCTGTCGCTGCCTTCTCCTCCTGCCTTCGATCTTTCCCAGCATCAAGGTCTTTTCTAATGAGTCAGCTTTTCACCTCAGGTAGCCAAGGTATTGGAGCTTCAGCTTCAGCATCAGTCCTTCCAATGAATATTCAGGGTTGATTTCCTATAGGATCCACTTGCTTGATCTTCTTTAATATGGTGGGTCATTGGACTGTCTTAGATCAGGTCACTCAGAAGCAGACCCTAAATGAAGGATTCAAGAACACATGATTTTTTTTCAAGGAACCAGTCCAGTAAGGGAGTGGAGACATTACAATAGGGAAGGGGAAGAAGCTTCAAGGAGCAGTTGTGGGAGAAGTTCCAAATTCAGCCTGAAACCATACCTGTCTCTGGACCAAAACTCATCCCCAGACCTTGAGGGGAAGAAACTAGACTTCAAACTTTCCTGCTAGTCATTGGCAGGAGCCATTGGTGTGAAAGGTGAAACCCCCAGACATTTCTGGCTTTCAGAATAGAATCTTGGGAAACTCCAGCATTGAAGGACATGGCTTCCAAAGTCAAAAATTTTGGATATATCCCACAGTTCCCAGTCTGATTCTCTTCTCCCAGCCTTTGCCT
This sequence comes from Cervus canadensis, assembly GCF_019320065.1. Lineage (NCBI taxonomy): Eukaryota > Metazoa > Chordata > Mammalia > Artiodactyla > Cervidae > Cervus > Cervus canadensis. The sequence continues at coordinate 7,027,237 of NC_057417.1, read as the reverse complement.
GTGTTCATGTTAGTTTCTAGGGTCCCTAGAAGGTTGACATGGATTATAGGATTTAGGATTGTAATAAAATAGAGAAAATGTATTGCCAACAAGGGCATCTTTTATTACCTCACATCCGTTCTCTGCTCATTGCCAAGGATGCGATGCTTGCCTTAAAGCGGAAAGGTTTGAATGCTGATGCATTTGCATACAAATTTTCCTTTTGTTCCTTCCTCAGCCTAGCTGTAGCTCATTTGTTAAGGACTTGTCTGCTGATTCCCTATAACCTTCTTGCTTCTAGTCCTTTATGGCCTTGATGGGTACCTGAATTTCCCTCTGGTTTGGAAAAATGATTCAACTTGGGTTGTCAAAGACAAAATGCTCCAGACGATAAAGGAGATGATTTCAGTCAGGCTATTGCAATAGGAGGAACATTCATTAATGAGAATGCCTCCGTCAAAAGGAAGGGGGTCTCGGGTTTTATAGAGGCAGGGAGGCAAGGAAGTCATTGACAAGTCTTACGGGGAATCATGAGAAAAGATGGGAACTGCCATATTTGAGTCATTGGGGGAAGTAGAGGTGAGTCTTATCTTGGGATATACAAGAGCAAGATGGTCCTTTGTGCTTTTTCATTTCCCTGGGAAGCTAAAAGGTGAGGGTACTTCCCTGGTGGTCCAGTGGTTAAGAATCTGCCTTGCAATACAGAGGACTGGGGTTCAGTACCTGATCTGGGGAGTAAGATCCCACAAGCCGTGCGGCAACTAAGCCCGCACCACAACTAGAGAGAAGCCCGCATGCTACACCAGCAACAAGAAAGATCCTATGTGCCTCAACTAAGACCCAGAGCAGCCAAATAAATAAATATTTGGGCTTCCCAGGTGGCATTCCTGGTAAAGAACCTACCTGCCAATGTAGGAGACACAAGACATGGGTTTGACCCCTGGGTTGGGATGATTCCCTGGAAGAGGACATGGCAACCCACTCCAGGATTCTTGCCTGGAGAATCCCATGGACAGAGGAGTCTGGTGGGCTGTGGCCCATGGGGTCACAAAGAATCAGACATGACTGAATCGACTTAGCGCAGCACACCTCTTAAGCACCACTGTTTTCCAGGGACTACAGGGCTCGTGGAAAGTTCAACACTGCCAGGATCTTCATAAACTTGACACAGGCATTAGCCCCAGAAAGTTGGAAATGATTACCAAAAAACCTTGAGGGACTTCTGCTGTGGATACTCAATTAAGCTGATATTAACATCTAAACATCCAAAGCACTGCTGTGCATTGAAAAGAAGGGATTCCTCAGCCTAATCTCTATCCTTAGGGAAGAGTTGGAGTCATCAGTTGACTTTTTTTCCCTAGAACTTCTTGCTTTGGTAAGGACAACCTCCTCAAGTTTCAGTAGCTTTGGGTTTGACTTTTATTGGTCTCCCTGGGAGCTAGAGGACATAGCTGAATGGAAAGTCAGGGCAGGAAGAAAGCGGGTGTGGAAGACCAAGAGTGACCATCATGCAAAACAGCTCATACGGTTAGGCTGTTGTGAACAGAGACCTTGACCTCTTATTTACGGCAGGTCAGTAATCTTTTATAACTATTCAGCAGTCTAGATGAGGGAGGCAGTGTCTGAGCTTTTGGGAGAGTGAAATCCAAGGAAAGAAACTACACCTAAATTTAATTCGGTGTAACAGGCATAAGCCAGCCCTCTACTCGCCAGAAAGTAGGAGCAGTCAACCCGCACCCCCGGCTGGCCTCCATCTGTTTGTCCATGCTGCATGCTCAGTCATTTCAGTCGTGTCTGACTCTTCGTGACCCCACGGACTGTAGCCCACCAGGCTCCTCTGTCCATGGGATTCTCCAGGCAAGAGTACTGGAGCGGGTTGCCATGTCCTCTTCCAGGGGATCTTCCTGACCCAGGGATTGAACCCAGGTTTCCTGCATTGCAGGCAGATTCTTACTATCTGTGTCACCAGGGAAGTACCTGCCTCTAATTGCAGGCCTTCTCTTGCCCCTTCAGGGCCACAGACAGCACCGTAATCACAGCTGCATATATTTGCACAGCATGCTAGACTTTTCCCACCTTTTCATCAGTTGATTCTCAAAGCGAAGGGGGCGGGGGTGTCTATCCCATTATACCTGTTTTTGCAAAGAAGTCAGGTATGGGAAGTGACCCACCACGCATCTCACAGCTGGAAAGTAGCATAGCTAGAGAAACCCAGGTCTCCTGGGTGACGTTCCTGACATCCTGTCTCGTTGCCATGTTTCTCACTTGAGTTATTTGCATTAATAAGTGGGGCTTGGAGACAGAAATTATCTCTGTCCTGATCGTGGATCTCAGCTACCCCGTAAGGGGTGTATTTCATGGTCCCCCAATTGCTTCACCTCTGGGCATGGAGAAGGCTTCATTGGGTTTTTCTAGCCTTGCCCTTATCTGCAAAGGATGCTGCCCATAGAGAAATCTATTTTCCCCAAAGGTAAAAGAGAAGAAAAAGAAGGAAAAAAAAAAAAACTTTAATTCTGTTTTCATTTAAATAGCCATGAGAATTGGAAACTCAAGATAACCAATCAGTTACTTGCTAGTGGAATTTTCCTGGTAAGGGAAAGCACTTAGACCCAAAATGTATACATTTCTTCCGAAATGTCATTCAACATCTATCTCTTTCCCAGATAGTGACAAACGCTCCATGTTCCTGTCAAAATGCCAGCTTTCAGCACCAGCCTTAATAATAAAAGCCAGATCCAAAATCCAACAGAGAAATTGCAACTTTGCCAGCAAAGAGTTTATCATCACATTTTATTTTAAGGTCCCAGGCTCACTTTTTTTTTTTTTAAAGGGCCTTTACTGTTTTCTCTTAATTAAAAAAAAAAAATCAGCGTATGGAACTTGCCAGGTGGTCCACTGGCTGAGGCTTCACGTTCCCAATACAGGCAGCCCAGGTTCAATCCCTGGTCAGGTCACATGCCATGACCTGATGCAGCCAAATAAATAAGTAAATATTTTTAAAAAACTTCTACCCAGAAGTAATGCCTCTACTCACATTTTTTAAAAATTGTGAGTTTATTCCTTTCAGTTGAACTTCCTTCACGAGAACCTTTCACAAATACACATTATTTTTTTACTTCCTGAAGTATGATTGTTGGGATGTTTCAAAAATAATTTGATAAAAGAGGACCAACACAGATATCATGTGTGATTCCAATTTGGCTAAAGCTGTTAGCAACTAGATGACACTAAATAATAAGCATAAAATAAAAATAGATAATTGCAATTATTTATTTTTTATTTGAGATAGAGGATCCATTTTTCCCTGATCTTTCTTTTATCTCCTTCACCCTGCCCCCACTTCTATCAGAGTCGGGGGTGGCAGAGCTGGGGGAGCTTATGAGCCAGCCATGCACTTAGGTTATGCGCTCTGTGTGTGTGTGTGTGTGTGTGTGTGTGAATTGCACAATTGTGTCTGACTCTTTGTGACCCCATGGACTCTAGCCCACCAGGCTCCTCTATCTGTGGAATTCTCCAGGCAAGAATACTAGAATGAATTGCCATTCTGTTTTCCAAAAGATCTTCCCGACTCAGGGATCAAACCCATGTCTCCTGCGTTGCAGACAGATTCTTTACCGCCTGCCACACCAGGGAAGCCCACTCACTCTGTTTATGCTATAAGAAGTTATCAACATTATTAAAAGATTTATCCTTCTTGCGTTTGCATCTCTCTGAAGAAACTCTGGGGATCCCAGCAATGAGACTCATTGGCCTGAATCCAAGCTGAGAACATCAGGATGAAGTGAGGACCCTGGAGAGGTGGGAATGCAAAAGAGAGAAGATGAGATACTGGAGGAAAGGAACTTCTGAAGGGGATTCACTGGGGAATTCCTAGGTACTGTGCACTGTCCTAAATGCTCTACACAAATTATCCCGTTTTAACCTCACGAAAATACCACACAGTGGGTATTAATCTTGCCCCCATTTTATATATGGGAAAACTGAGGTTGATGGAGAACAGACTTGCCAATGTCACACAGTTATAAGTGACAGAATCAAGAATCCAACCGGGATAATCTGACCTCAGAGCACAGGCTCTGAAACCTTTGCTGTCCTTGTTGTCCTGGGGTAGTCCTCCTAGTCCCGTGGGGTTCTGGAAGTCTATATTTTTCTGGAAAGAAGGATGAGCTCTGGTCGGAGGTATCCTACCCTCCCGCCTTCCCCTACCAGAAGCCAGTGGACAGCTCTCTCTGGGACAGTGGAGACAGGGGCTCTTCAAGTGACTCTTGCTGGTCACAAGGGTCTGCTGCCCTGATTCTTGGCATTTCTGAATCTTCATGGCATCCAAGTGTTAAGTACTTAACACCAGAAATCCTGCAACTGCTGCCATGGCACCTTCCTGGCCCCTTCCCACTGTCTTCCTAGACCCACACAGTAAAACCCCAGCCTTTGGAAATCACCCACCTGGGTCGGTCTGTGGTTTCTCTGGCCCAGCCCCAAACTCACTCTTCAGCCTCATTTCCTACCAAACTCGGCCCTACCCAGTGTCCAAACACGCCTCGCATGCTTGTGAAGCCCAGGCTAGGAACCACATGGTGCCGTTTAGAAGCACTGTCTTCTTCCATGCCCCAGCCACACTTGATGTGAGGCTTATCATTACCTTCCTTTGCAGATGGAGAAGTGAACCAGAGCGTACATGACAGAGCAAGGATCTGACTCCAGGGGTGCCAGACTGCTGAGTCCACGTTCTCCCTACTGGGCTAAATGTCTATAGGGGGTTATCACAGTAACAGGAACAAAATAACCTTTTGGTATCCTTTGGGAAAAAGAAAAAAAAAAGTTCACAAAATTAATTCAGCTCTCTGGGAACAGATAAGCTCTAAGAGAACAGGGAGGGAACTTTTCTTAGATGCCTAGACTAGAATTCAGCACATAGTAGATGCTCAATTAAGAACTTTGAATGAAAAAAAAAAAAAGAACTTTGAATGAATGAATGGTTTGAAGGCTCACTTGGTTCGTTTATTCTTTCAACACACACATCCTATGTGTCAGACCCAAGGATAGGAGCTGTGATTACAGAGATGATCCCCCAAGGAGTTCAGGGTCCAACGAAGGAGACAGGCATGTCTGACGCAGATTTCTAAGCTAGAAGGAAGCCCAGAGAGAAGTCTACATTGTATATGTCTCACCACTCTGGGCAACTTGCATTCACAGTAGGACAGGTCTGTAATTCAAGCTTTGACCGTCAAGGGTTGCCATTCCCTTGTTGTGGCCTGAGCGTCAGAGAGTGACTCTGGGAATGTGAAATGTGTAGGGTCCCTCATCCCAGGAGGCTGTACTGGTGGACTGTGCACATCGGGTTTAATGAATTTGGTTCATCTGTCTGGTGAATGACTGTGCACATCAGGTTTAATGAATTTGGTAGATTGCTGTTTACAGGCAGCCAAGAATTATTCACCAGCTGCAGCAGACAGCAGCTGATAAAGAGCCCTGGCTCTGCAGACTGCAGTAGTCTGTCAGGCCTTTGCCACCTTACAAATTACATAAGAATAGGCAAATTAGCATCAATGAAGAATAGGTACACACAGACCCGGGATCTTTCTTTTCTTGAAGTACCAGCATGGAGAGAACTTAGAATAGGCAACAGGCCAGCCACTCTTGGACTATGAAGAAAGATGGCTGGGGGAGGGAACCCCCAATTTATAAATTACTGGAGTGAGGAGATGCTACCTGGTGGGGGGCTGGCATCAGGGGGGCATGGGGAAGAGAGATGTACTCCATAATTTTTGGGTCCTGACATAACCCTGATGATTAGTCTTGGACTCAACATCCTTTCATTCAGCTGTCCATCACTCACCTCTCAACACATAGTTTTATTTTCTGAGCACCTCCTGGGTCCATGCACTGTTCTCTTTGCCCATCACACAGAAGTAAATGCCTTTTGGGATTTACATCCTGTTGAGAGAGACAGATCGTAAAAAGAAAAATGAACATACAGCAATAGCAAGACCAGCAAATACAGACACGTACCATGTAGGCAATTAAATAGGATGATGTGATGGCAGACACAGAAGGAGTGAGGGGTGCCGTTCTGGCTGGGGGTTCAGGGAAGGCTCTCTGAGGGGCTGACATGAGTGGAGAGGTCAACCTCCAGACCTGAACTGTCTGGCCACGTGTGGTCATGAGCACTTGACCTATGGCCAGTTCAGATGGAGGTGGCCATCAGTGTAGGATCTACACTGGATCTCAAAGACAACGTATGCAGGAAAGAATGTAAACTATCTCATTAATAATTCCTAATACTGGTCAGATATAGAGACAATACTATCTGGGATCGTTGGGGAGGGAAAGACGAGGAGTTTGGGATTAGCAGATGTAAGCTACTATATATAGGATGGATAAACGACATGGTCCTACTGTATGGCACAGGGAACTATATTCAATATCTCGTGATAAATCGTAATGGAGAAGAATATTTAAAAAAAGAGTGTCTGTATGCATATAACTGATCTCTTTGCTGTATAGCAGAGATTGACACACGCTGTAAATAAGCTATATGTCAATAAAAATAATAAAAAAGATTAAGGTCATATGAGATCTAAGAAAAGCTGGGCAACGGAATACATGTAAATCCATGGCTGATTCATGTCAATGTATGGCAAAAACCACTACAATATTGTAAAGTAATTAGCCTCCGACTAATAAAAATAAGTGGGAAAAAAAAAAGAAAAGAAAAGCTGGGCAACTATTCCAGATGAAAAGATAATTGATCGGGACTTCCCTGGTAGTCCAGTGGTTAAGGCTGTGTGTGTCCACTGCAGGGGGAGTGTGTGTTCAATCCCAGGTCGGGGAACTAAGATCCCACCAGCGCAAAAATGAAAGTGTTATTCTCTCAGTTGTGTCCAACTCTTTGCAACCCCATGGACTGTTGCCCACCAGCCTCCTCTGTCCATGGAATTCTCCAGGAAAGAATACTAGAGTCGGTTGCCATGCCCTTCTTCAAGCCACAAGGTATGGCCAAAAAAAAAGAAATTCTTTTTTTTTTAAATAAACAGACTTAGTAACTAAAAAAAAAAAAAGATATGGCTAAAATGAATTTTCTGGGTTTTTTTTTAACATGATGCCTACAAAATGTAAACATTGCCTTCATGGCTCTCATTCGTGGGTCACATTCTGTTTCCAATGGACAGCACAGCTCCACCCAGAGAGGAAAAACAGGCATAAGGTATGAGAACAACAGAGGAAGGAGTCCTTGTCCTGGGTTGGCCGCTTGCTGGTTATGTGATCTTGGGAAGTTTGGAGCATCCTGGGCGGTGAAAATGATGTTGATGTCCCCGAGTGGACATTGAAAGAAATACGTGCGATCACGCATTTGCATTAAGGAATTTGGCTCACCTACCACTAATAATGAAATACAGTGGGCCTCCTGACGGTCTTTGTGGCCCTGGACACACACTCCCCAGCATTCTGCAGAGTCAGAGAAAGTCTTCCATAATCTACAGGTCTCTCTGGGCTGTCAGCCCATCACCCCCTCAGCCCAGGAGAGTGTGTGCATCCCCTTCACACACACCCTCACCCCAGCCCTGGCTCCAACCAGGAACAGAGCTATGCTAATCCCCTGGGCCTTGCCTCTGACACCAGCACACATTTCGCAGTCACTGTAGCCCTTTCTAGATGCAAGCTCGCTGAAAAAGACAAATTTCGTCACAGAGACTTGGGGAGATTTTACTTCAGCGAGTGGCTGGAACAGAATGAAGTTATCCAAACTTGATTGAAGTGGGTCATTCTGAACTAGCTGATGGAAGGGGAAAAAAAGACATTTCTATGGAGACTTTTAATCTCTCTCCATAGCGGCAGAGCTGGGGATGGGGGCCATTGGCCTTCTGTGGTACCTTTTGGACTCAGAACCAACTCAACTAGGTCTCCCCTGCTTTTTCTGCTGGAGAGCTTTTTGGTGTTTGTGTAGTTGGCAAAATGGGGGTAGTGATAACAACTGATAAGGTTGATGTGAGCTTTTAAAATTTTACTTATTTTTCATTGAAAGATAATTGCTTTACAATATTGTGTTGGCTTCCGCCATATATCCATCTGATTCAGCCACAGGTACACGTATGTCCCCTCTCTTCTGAACCTTCTTCCCACCTCCCACCCCATCCCACCCATCCAGGTTATCACAGAGCGCCGGATTTGAGCTCCCTGCATCATACGGTAAATTTTACTGGCTATCTAGCTCAGTTGGTAAAGAATCCACCTGCAATGCAGGAGACCCCAGTTCAATCCCTGGGTGAGGAAGACCCGCTGGAGAAGGGATAGGCTACCCACTCTGGTATTGTTGGGCTTCCCTGGTAGCTCAGCTGGTAAAGAGTCCGCCTGCAATGCAGGAGACCTGGGTTCGATCCCTGGGTTGGGAAGATCCCCTGGGGAAAGGAAAGGCTACCCACTGCAGTATTCTGACCTGGAGAATCCCATGGACTGTAGAGTCGGTGGTTGCAAAGAGTCAGACACGACTGAGCAACTTTGACTTCACTTCCCTTCAGTCTCGCATACGGTGGTGTATACATTTCCAATACTACTCTCTCAATGTGTCCCACCCCTCCTCCATGTCCACAAGTCTGTTCTCTATGTCTTCATCTCCACTGAAAATGAAAGTGTGAGTTGCTCAGTCATGTCCGACTCTTTGCATCCATGTGGAATGTAGCCCAAGAGGCTGCATTCTTCCATCCATGGAATTCTCTGGGCAAGAATACTGGAGTAGGTAGCCATTCCCTTTTCCAAGGGATCTTCCCAAGCCAGGGATTGAACCTGGGTCTCCCACAATGCAGGCAGACTCTTTATCATCTGAGCCACCAGGGAAGGCCCTGCATTTCCATTGCTGCCCTGCAAATGTGTTCATCACTATTATCCTTCTAAATTCTATATAAATGCATTAATATACAGTATTTGTTTTTCTCTTTCTGACTTACTTCACTCTGTCTATAACAGGTTCAAGGTTCATTCATCTCATTAGAAATGAGTCAAACGTGTTCCTTTTTATGGGTGAGCAATATCCCATTCTGTATACGTACCACAGCTTCTTTATCCATTCATCTGTAGATGGACATCTAGGTAGGCTCCATATCTAGCTGACTTTAATGAACAATAGGTCCTCAGTGCACTGTATTTGTATTTTATTTTATCATTATCATTTTCTCTGACTTGGGAAGAAGGAGATACCCATCTCTGACAGTTCTGCCACTGCTCCAGGGGAATCAACCGAATTCTTTTCCAGAACGTCCCAGGCTCCTGGGGCTAAAGACAACTTGGATGACCCTGCCCCAAGCCCCATCCTCACTGGAAAAATATCAGTGACCACCAGTCTCCAAGAGCCTTCTATGGGGAGAACCCTCCACCCTGTGCTTTATAGACATTATCTCTGTATTTCTCCATTTGACAGAAGGGAACTAAATTTCATAGCTCGTGAGACTTGACAAGCTCCCATGAAGAGTGAATGGGCAGAAACAGGACTCCAAACGCAGCCTCCTAAACATTCCATCACTGTCTCCCAGGCTTGTTCCAGAAAGGCAGCTCATCCTCTGCTTAAAACCTCCGGTGATGGGAACTCACTCCCTCACAAGATTATTAACTAGCGTTCGCTGTGTACAACAGGGTGCCCCACTCCGTTCTAAGAGCTCCCTGCACGCTCATTCAAATCAGTCCTGATTCTACTTCTGTGCATGGGTGCTCAGTCGTTTCAGTTGTGTCCGAGTCTCTGTGACCCTATGGACTGTAGCCCACCAGGCTTCTCTGTCCATGGGATTCACCAGGCAAGAAGACTGGAGTGAGCTGCCATTTCCTAACCCAGAGATCGAACCCGCACCTCCTGCATTGGCAGGTGGATTCTTTACCACTGAGCCACAGGGGGACCCCTCTACTCTGGTGAGGCAGGTACAATTATTGTCCTACTTGCCAGATGAAGTGTCAAAGTCTTGGTCTGCCAATGTGCCCACAAGCTAATAAATGACAAAGCGGAACCCTGTTGTTTGCTGTTGAGTCGCCAAGTCGTGTCTGACTCTTCGAAACCCCATGGACTGCAGCACGCCAGGCTTCCCTGTCCCTCACCATCTCCCGGAGTTTGCCTAAGTTGTAAACTAAGTCCATTGCATCAGTGATTGATCTACCCATGTGTCCATAAGCTAATAAGTGACAAAGCGAAACCCTAATTGATGCCAAAGACCAGACTCAGAACCACTGCACGCTCCTGCCTCTGTGGTCCAGGAGGTATACTCATCCCTGTAAACACCGGCCACAGAGTTTGAGCATCTCCGTCAGTCTCCATCAGTAGAAACCACTCCAGGCCACGGGCATGCTTACTACGGCTGTGTAAGGACGCCCTGAGGACGCCTGTGACCCTCGACAGACAAAACAAACCCCAGCCTGGAACAAAAGCTGTCTGGGAATGATCCATCAGCATCCCTGAAGTAGCCCATGCCTCCCTTCATGATCGCCTCCTACTGTCCGTGATAAGCCGTGACGTATGGGGTTCATTTACTCCCGCGTCTCTGCAGAAATATGGTGGGCCCCATCAATTTCCCTGTTTGTTCTCTGACCCGCTGTTGCCGGGTTAAGCAGCCTGCTTTGTCTACATTTGTCAGTGGATACAGGCTTCTCCCTGCCATAGGCATCGCTATTGATGAACGTCGTCAGAATACCGGAGCCTTGAATAATGTATAAAGATTCAACATGCAAAGTCTGCGGCAGAAGGGGAGGGGGAGGGTGGGGGCGGGGAGAGGGAGTGTTATATGTTTTCTCTGTTGGAGCGCCTTAATTTACAAAGCATATTTGTCAAGTCTTTTGCTAAGAGTAATGCTGGGCAGCAACTTCCCATCATTCTTGTTAATGGGACTGTCTCTGTGTTACAGTAAACAGCTATAACTCTTCTGTTGGAGCCATTGTGCGGCAGGAGGACTTTTTTCAGCATCCAATTAAGGGTGTCTCCAATTTGCCAGCCGGGATCATGAGAGCTGTGACTCAGCCATCAGGCAAGCCGGGTATGGTGGAGGCTTCTCCAAGTGGAGAGTGACCTGGGACGGCAGAGCTGCCCTTCCTCCACTCGGATGAGGGTTCTGGAGCCCGGTTCTCAGCCTGGGCATTCTCTGCTGGCCTTTAAAGGCCACCGTGTCCCTGCAGCTAAGTGTTTGAAAGATGTTAGCCTAGGTGTTCAAGTCTTTTCTCAGACTCTTATAGAGGTGGGAGAACATATATGCCCAGTTACTGGTCCACACGCAATGTTATCTCAGTTCAGCCATGTGCTTGCTGTGTGACCTTAAGCCAGTTACTTAAATTCTCTGAGCCTTGGTCTCTCATGTGCAAGGTGACAGGTGTCACTCACGGTGACAGGTGAAGGCTAGATGCCAGGCCTGCCTGGATCCAGAGCCCTCTGCTCCCCACTTCTCTCAGATATAGGCAGACCCCACCCCAGGGTCAGCAACTCTGGCACAAATTACAACCTTTGAAACAACAAAGTCCTACTATATAGCACAGGGAACTATATTCAATATCCTATGATAAACCATAATGAAATAGAGTATGAAAAAGACTATGTGTGTGTGTGTGTGTATAAGGGCTTCCCAGGTGGTGCTGGGAACCTTCCTGCCAATGCAGGAGACATAAGAGACACAGGTTCAGTCCCTGGGTCGGGAAGATCCCCTGGAGGAGGGCATGGCAACCCACTCCAGTGTTCTTGCCGGGAGGTGCCTAGTGGGCTATAGCCCATAGGATCACAAAGAGTCAGACACGACTGAAGTGACTTAGCACGCGTGTATGTATAACTGAGTCACTTGGCTTCACAGCAGTAATTCACACAACACTGTAGTTCAACTCTACTGCAATAAAAAATGAATTCAAAAAATTATGACCTTTACTGATTGCTCTCTCCCATTTCTGAGTCCCAGGGAAGATTTTGAAGTCCTTAGAACCACAGAATATCTTGTTTTCATTCTACCATTTATTTCCTTTTTAAAACATCTGAGCTGCTAAGGACCCGAGCTCTTGCTCAACCTGTCCTCTGGGGTTTTATGAACTGAGAAGCTAACACCTTGTTTCAGGAGCACTCCCAAGGCCTTTCAGAGAATCTATAACAAAAGCAGGATTAGAACTCAGATCCCCTGACTCTCAACCCTCAAAACGTGCAGAGAACCAGCCTTTACAAAGATGCTTACTTATTTGGCGGCATTGGTTTTTGTGGTTTGGGGGAGAGCATTGGCAGGTCTTGAAACACTTCCTCTTTTCCAACTTGCATTCTTTCCACTGCAGCCCTACCTCCTCTTCCTCCCTACATCCCACCCTTCCCAGAAAGATGGGGAGTCTCTGGTACCTTTTCCTGCAAAAGAAAACTTTCTTGTTAACTCACTCAGTCCTTAGCAAACTGAGCATCATATTTGTGCCCCATCTTAAGCTGGGAGCTGGGGAGTCAGTGATGGACAAAGTATGATAGTCATTGGTAGACTTTCCTTAGAGCATTAAGGAAGAAAGAAAGATCACTAGGTAGGTGCAGTTCAGAGGGGTGCAGGCTGCAACCACTTCCGCCAAATCCTGCATGCAGTGCTCCATTTCTCAATTGGTTCTCAATGTTCGTCTGAGTGTTATACATGCATTCACCCACTGACTCCTCAAAACCAGAGTCAAGCAGGTTATCATTTCTTTTGTCTGAGGACGAAATTAATGCCCCAAAAGGCTTTAAAAATGTTTCTTAGTTCATGGAAGTGTGTGTCAAGTGCAACGGGACCATGAAAGAAAGTGTCCAAATTCAGGAGAGATTTCCAGAAAGAAGAGAGAAAAGAAAGAAAGAAAGCTTGTTCATGTTTTTAAACATAACCTTTTTGAAAAATGATTTGCCAAGAAAATAGTTGAGCAGTGGGAGTGGAGGCCTAGATGAAGGCAGGCAGATGGCAGATGCAAAAAACTGTAAGACATTGGGACACAAAAGAACATGGCTTGTTTGGGGGACGGCAAGCATCTTTATGCTGCTGATGCTTTAGGAGAAGGTATCAAGGCAGGAACAGGCTGAGGGCATCTCTCAGCTTCCTGTTCCTCAGGGCATTTGCCCCTTCAGCAGTTTTTTTTGAAGTATAGTTGATTCATAATGTTTATTAGTCTCAAGTGTATAGAAAAACAATTCATATTTATAAATAGAAATATGTTCCTTTTCATATTCTTCTCCATTATAGGTTATTACAAGATATTGAGTATAGTTCTCTGTGCTATACAGTAGGTCCTTGTTGTTGATCTATTTTACATTTAGTCGTCCGTATCTGCTAATGCCAAACCCCTAATTTATCCCTCCCTGCTCCTTTCCCCTTTGGTAACCATAGCTTTGCTTTCTATATCAGTAAGTCTGTTTCTGCTTTGTGATCAAGTTCATTTGTATCATTTTTAAAATTCCACATATAAGTGATACCATATGATGTTTGTCTTTCTGTCTGACTTACTTCACTTACATGATAATCTCTAGGTCCATCCATGTGCTGCAAATAGCATTATTTCATTCTTTTTTTAAGGCTGAGTCATATTCTATGGTATATATACACCACATCTTTATCCATTCACCTGTTGATGGGCATTTAGGTTGCTTCCATGTCCTGCATACTGTAAATAGTACTGCTATGAACACTGGAGTGCATTTTTATTCTTAAATTAGAGTTTTATTTATTTATTTTTTCAGATATATGCCCAGGAGAGGGATTGCTGAATCATATGATACCTCTATTTTTTTTTAACTTTTTTAAGGAACCTCCATGCTGTTCTCCATAGTGGTTGCCCCAATGTATATTTCTGCCAACAGGTTAGGGCCCCTTCATCAATTTTACTGAGTGTTTACTTTATGCCAGGTTCTGAGATGTCAGAGTGAAAGAGACCCAACCTAGGAACCTGGCAGGCTACAGTCCATGGGATCAAAAGGAGCCAGACAGAAGTGAGCACACAGGCACGCATCCACTTGCAAATCGCTCCCAGTCTAGTGGGACAAGCAGATTATCATAAGAATGACATTGCAAGTGCAGTGCTTGGCGTATGCCTGGGGCACTGTGAAACTGCGGGTGTAAAGTAACAGAATCAGGGTGACCCTGAGAATGTGGTGCCTGGGCATCTTAAAGTCTGAGCGGGGAGTGAGACAGGTATTACCTGAATCTGAGGTCAGGGGATGACAGAAGAAGATGCGGCAGAAAAGCACAAGCAGGAGCGAAGACTCAGAGGTGTATAAAAGCTGCCTCGTGTAGCAGCCTCTGCTGGTCCAGTAGGCATTTCCTGCTTAGCTCTGGTCCAGGTATCAGCCAACAAGGTGCTCTGGGAAGACGGTCCCAGTCCTAGGACATGAATTATGATTCATCTGGAACAATCAAGGCCATGGTTATGCCATGCAGTGATGGCTTTAGACATGCAATCCAGTGGTAACCAGTAGGGGAACCTGGGGGAAGGCGGGGAACATTCTGCCCATAAAAAGAAATAGACATAGAAAAACATCTCCATCCTTCCTGTGGATAGAGCCATGGAGAACAGGATCCCTAAAGCAGTTCAGTTTCTTACAATGGTAAGGAGACAGGTTGGGGAGGGGAAAGTCCTAGATTCAAAGAAGGATAGAACAGAGAGATGGAAAAAACCTGTATTCTTAGTGAGGTCATGTGTGTGTACGCATGCGTGCTAAGTCGCTTCGGTCATGTTCAACTCTGTGCGACCCTATGGACTATAGCCTGGTAGGCGCCTCTGTCCGTGGGATTCCCCAGGGAAGAATACTGGAGTATGTTGCCATGCCCTCCTCCAGAGGATAGCACCTTCAAATCAGGGCTTCCCAGGTGGTGCTAGTGATAAAGAACCCACCTGCCAATGCAGGAGTCATAAGAGACGTGGGTTCGAGCCCTGGGTCAGGAAGATCCCCTGGAGGAGGAAATGGCAACCCTCGCCAGTATTCTTGCCTGGAGAATCCCGTGGACAGAGGAGCCTGGCAGGCTACAGTCCATGGGGTCACAAAGAGTCGGACATGACTGAGTGACTTAGCACGCATGCACCTTCAAAGCCATGAGCCCAAGAACTGTCCACCTCTGGACATTTTACTATGTGAGCTATGAAAGTCCTGTGTGTTTTAAGCCTCTGTTGGTTTCGATCACCTCTTCCTTGAAGCCCAAAGTAACATCAAAGTCTATGAGAGACCACAGATAGCCAAGTGCTGCTAAAGCATAAGGCAATAGTGGCTGGTGGGGATGGGAAGGCAGGCCTGGTGTAAGGAAAGTTGACGCGTTCAAGAAAAGTTTTATCATAAGGTCAGCAGAGAGAATGGGGTGGGTGGGGGAAAGTGTGGGGCTGCCGGAAATGGAGGTTTAATGTTTGTGTAAATTGAAAGAAGGAACCTACTCGGAAATGAGAAAAAGCAAGATTAAAATGGAAAACACAGCCCCAAAGCCATTAATACCCAACAGATCCAAATTGAAAAATAAAAGCGATGGGTGAAGCATATAGTTCTCAAAATGAGTTCGTGTCATAAACCATTAACATCATCTCTACCTTATTACCTGTAATTCCAGAGAGAGGGGTTGCCAGCGGTAAAGGGCGGCTGTCTGATCGGAGACTGGCTACAGCTCTGCTCCCAGGCCAGCCCACTCCCCACCTCCTGTGACCACCCTGCTCTGAGCACCCCCTTCTCAGCCCTTCCGAGAAACCCCAAGCCACCCTTGTCCCCAGGAGGCTGGCAGGCACCAGCAGATGCTGGTGCTGAGAGAGTCCAAACTCAGAGAGAACTCCGGTCAAACCACTGTTTCTTTCCTCCTCTGAGTGTCTCCCCAGTAGGGGCCTCCAGAATTGCCCTGTCCGTACATTTTTAAAATTTTTATTGGAGTCTGTTGCTTTACAATGCTCTGTTAGTTTCTGTTGTACAGCAAAGTGAGTCAGCTATATGTACACATACATCCCCTCTTTTTTAAATTTCCTTCCCGTTTAGGTCACCAGAATATTGAGTAGAGTTCCCTGTGCCTTAGAGTAGGTTCTCACTAGTTATCTATTTTATACATCGTATCAATAGTGCACAGGGCAATTCCAACCTTCCAGTTCATCCCATCTACCCCTCCCCACCCCCTTGGTATCCATATATTTATTCTCTACTTCTGTGTCTCTATTTCTGCTTTGTAAATAAGATTATCTATACCAATTTTTTCAGGTTCCACACACATGCATTAATATACAGTAATTTTTTTTTCTCTTTCTGACTTGCTTCACTCTGTGTGACGGCCTCTAGGTCCATCCACGGCTCTACAAATGGCCCAATTTCATTCCTTTTTGTGGCTGCATAATATTCCACTGTGGGACTTCCCTGGTGGCATAGTGGTAAAGAATCTGCCTGCCAATGCAGGAGACCCAAGAGATGCGGATTCAATCCCTGGGTCAGGAAGCTCCCCTGGAGGAGGAAATGGCAACCCACTCCAATATTCTTGCCTGGAAAATCCCATGGACAGGGGAGCCTGGTGAGCTACAGTCCATGGGGTCACTGGGAGTCGGACATGACCAAAATGACTTAGCACAGCATGCTAAATAACCAAAGCCCCTCTTGCTCCAAGTGGAATACTAAATAGCTCTTTGCTGTCTCTGCTTCCACTCTTTCCCTGCTCCATTTCATTACCACATAGGGCCATACTTTGTCACCTCACTGTTCAAGACTCATCAACAGTTTCCCACTGCACTTAACAGCAAGTTCAAAATCCTTCCTCAACCCAAAAACTCTTGACTCATCTCACCCATCGTCTCTCTCACCACTCTCCTTGATTGCGTGTCTTAGGCTAAGTGACAGTTTCCTCACCTGTAATGGTGATGGCAGAAGATGATGGAAGATGAAACAGGATAAGAGACAGAGGGCGTATGGCACCAGGCCAGGCATCCCCCACAGTTTGTGGGGTTTCCAAAAGGCAGCCTCTTACCCAGCAGGTGGGCTTGGTCTTCTGTTGCTGGGTACCCTCTGCTCTTCTCAAATGGGGCTCTCTTACCACCCTCTCTGCCAACCAGGCTACTCAATACACACATACCTACACACACACACCCCTAACAGACAGCCAGACGTGCTAAATTATATCCTGAAGAATTAGAGGACCTTAAGCACCATGCCATTAGCAGTAACCAAGCACTCCTTGCACAGAGCTACAGAGCTTATTAAAAGGCTGCCAAAGCCCCCGGAGTTTTGCATGTCTCCCCTAGAAGGCCCTCTGCCCTGAGGACCACCGCCTTCCTCCACAAGCCCACCCTCAGAAGCCAGCTCGAGGCCATGCTCTACTCACTAGCGGCGCCGTCTTACCCTCCAGGATACAGACCCATGATCATCTGAGCTCCCTGGGGTGACCCCCAAGGGGGTCCATGCACATCCCTGTCCTTGTCCTGATGCTAAATGCCTAATGTTTGGTCCAAGAAATGCCTCCAACCAGCCGCAGTTAATTGATCATCAATCTTCAGGTCAGAAGAGCTCTTCAGTTCTTTCTACAAACTCCCCAGCAAATGTGAGTCCCATTTATTCTCGCAAGCGAGCTCTTCACATGTTCTGTGTAGCCATCCCAGCTTTAGGGCCTCCTTTGCATTAGGCAATTCTTCATAATCACCTAAATTTATGTCCCAATGAAACAAACCCAAGACTGAGATGGAATGCCTCTCTGATCAGTGTCTCTATATCCCTTGGTGCATTCATTTGGGTCCCTCAAGCCATCCCATATTACACTACTGGGTTTATGTTATCATGCTTATTTCTTCTAGCGCACTTTGAGCTCCTTGAAGATGGAGGCCATGTCTTCTTCATCTGTCATTCCATTAAATAATGTTTTTTTTGTTTTAAAAAGCAAAACAAACCAACAGACACTGTAGAGCCTCAAAGATATGAGTTCAAATTCTGGGTCTTCTACCCATCAGCTATATACCCCAGAGAAGAGACTTGATTTCTTTATGTCCTTCTCTTGTCTATAAAATGGAGATGAGGGACTCCCCTGGTAGTCCAATGGTTAAGAATCTGACTTGCAAGGCAAAGGATGCAGGTTTGATCCCTAATCAGGGCACTAAGATCCCACATTCACTGGGGGTAACTAAGCCCGTGAAGCACATCTGCTGAGTCCAAGTGAGCCCCAGAGTCACAGCTAGAGAATCCGAGAGCCACAATGAAAGAGCCCACTTCACACAGCAAACACCAGAGGCAGCCAAAGAAATAAATACTAAAAAATAATAAAAATGTTTATGGAGATGATCACTACATAATGTTGCAATGTTGAATACAGTGAATGAAAATATCCATCAATTGCTGAGTGTCTACTAACCTACTATTATTCCTGACACAGAGCAAATGCTCTATCAAAGTTCATTCCCTCCCATCTTCCCTTGACACTCTCTCTGCCCTGCAGGTGAAAGGGGCTCCGTCCTCACTCACTCAACTCCGCTCATAGTGTTCCTATCAAACATCACGCTTCATGCTGGGTACTGTGGATGCAGCGCTGAAGCAGGGTCACTCCCCATCTTCCAGGATTTTGCAGGTTGTGTTCAGTTGCCCAGTCATGTACGACTGTCTGGGACCCCACAGACTGTAGCCCGCCAGGCTCCTCTGCCCGTGGGATTCTCTCGGCAAGAATACTGGAGTGGGGTGCCATTTCCTCCCCCAGGGAATCTTCCTGATCCAGGGATTGAACCTGAGTCTCTTAAGTCTCCTGCACTGACAGGTGGGTTCTTTACCACTAGCGCCACCGTTTTGCAGTTTATAGTAGGATGAACCGAAGGAGTCCGGGAAATCATAATGAAGCATTAGAGGGGAGTATAGCAGGCTGTAGAAGAACAGAGGAGGGACCCCATCGTGCAGGGCGATCAGGGAAGACTTCTCAGAGGAGATAATGGCAATGTGATCACTGGAGCTTGAACTAGACTTTGCCAGACCAAGAAGAGGGCTGAGGCACGTCCAGGGGACTGCAAAAACTAGAAGATACGAGAATGCAGAGATTAGCCGAAATCAAACCATGCTTCATTACTCACGATTATTGGCCAGGAGTATTCTGGTTGCAAAGGACCAAGACTAAACTCAAACTATATTAATCCAATAGAAGAAGGGAGTAAGTCAGAAAGAGAAAAACAGATAATTTTAACACATATATATGGAGTCTTGAAAAATGGTACCGATGAACCTATTTGCCTGGTAAGAATACAGATGTAGACACAGACAGCAGACTCGTGGACACAACGGAGAAAAGAGAGGTAAGATGGATTAAGAGAGTCATGCTGAAATACGTACAGTACCACTTGTAAAATAGCTAGCTAGTGGGAAGTTGCCGTTTAACAGAGGCAGCTCAGCTTGGTGCCCTGTGATGACCTAGAGGAGTGGGATGGGAAGGTGTAAGGGAGGTTCAAGGGGAAGGGAACATGTGTGTGTGTGTGTCTGTGTGTGTGTGTTAGTCGTTCAGTCCTATCCAACTCTGTGACTCCATGGACTGTAGTCTGCCAGGCTCCTCTCTCCAAGGAATTCTCTAGGCAAAAATACTGGAGTGGGTTGCCATGCCCTTCTTCAAGGGGATCTTCCTGACCCCAGGACCAAACCTCGGTCTCCTCCATTAGCAGGCAGATTCTTTACCATCTGAGCCACCAAGGAAGCCCAGATATATGTATACTTACGGACAATTCACATTGTCGTGTGGCAGAAACCGGTACAACATTGTAAAGCAATTATCCTCCAGTGAAAAATGTTTTTTAAAAAAGACATCCAAGAAAAGGAGAAACGAGTTTACCTAGCCTGAAAAAAATACTAGGAGAGCTGCAAAACTAGAAGAAATAGCTTCAGGAAGCAGAGCCTCGAAGGCTGGAAGGATGACGCAAAGCCCCAATGCATTTTCCCCTCATCCATCTTTCATCTTTGCTTAACTTTGTTCTTCAGAAGAGCTGTGTACAAATCCTAGGGGAGACCAGTCCCAGATCCCCAAATCCATATTCTCCCAGTTTATCAAGCCCAGCTGAAAAAAAAGGCACAATTTTTCAAGGTCCGTATATCTTGCCCAAGGCGGGATTCTACTGGTTCTGTTTGAGGCCCTCTTCTTTACCCACTTCCTGTGGCCTGGGCATGGGGTGCTATAATTGACTGATTCTGGGTTGTATGCCAAGTGGGATGCAGGTAAAATTGAAATCAAGCATGGAGCTACCAAACCATGGTAAGGAGTTTGGTAGGCACTTGGTGACTGAATAAAATTGCTTAAATCTCTGACAGCTCAAGAAATCATGGTTGAACAATGCTATCTTTTTTTAAAATTTTTTTAAGGTTTTTTTTTTTTTTTTTAATGCAGACCATTTTTAAAGTCTTTATTGAATTTGTTACAATATTGTTTCTGTTTAACGTTTTTGTTTTTGGCTGCAAGGCATGTGTGTTCTTCCCTGGAGATTTTCATGGACAGAGGAGCCTGGCAAACTACAGTCCATGGGGTCAGACACTACTGAGCGACTAACACTTTCCCTTTCCTGAGGGGTCTTAGCTCTCCGACCAGGAATCAAGCCCACAGCCCACACATTTGAAGGCAAAGTCTTAACAACCAGACCACCAGGAAAGTCCCAAACAATGTGATCTTAAGAGGGAAGGAGAACTGGGCAGCTCGGGGAAATTCTAGATTCTTAAACTAAAATACTCCTGAAGTATATCTTCATTTACTCTTCTGAAGACTTTTCCCTCGGGTATCCAGGGCTGGCTCTCTGACCTTGAAAAATATAAATTCCTGGAGGTTTCTACTGCCATGGGGGATGTCGAGGGGGAACACACTCTTCTCCAGACCCCAGAAATTAGGAGACGGAGTCTTGAATCAGTTGACTGTCCAAGTCGAGGAAGAGTTAGTCAGTCACCTTCCCCTGTGTCCTACCCTGAGTAGACCACAAGCTTTTCTTCTCTCTCTTTGTCAAGAGAAGAAAAAGCATTTATGCTCTGCCCTGCCACGTGGCCACATTCCAAGGACTCCTTGTGACTTTCATAAATTTTCCTTTTTTTTTTTTTTTTTCCCATCAAGCCATCTGGGGCTCTGAAAAGGAGTCTCACTTTGTTTCAAGTGTTTTTCCTTAAGGCAAAGGATGAGTGCCCTGGGAAAGAGCCTTGTCAGACTCCTCAAGGTCATGGGATGTTGGGAATCTAGATTCCTGAGGCTCATGCATCGAGGTGCAGTGGATTGTGTCTGGCGCCTGCTCTTGTGTTGCTATGGAGATGGGCAGAAAGATGCACAGACCCCAGAGTCACATCCTCCAAGCCCTGGACAGCCTCCCCAGTGTCCTCCCCTTACTCTCTTCTGGGCTGGACCATTTTAGAATAAAAGAGAAGATAGTTGCTCAGTCATGTCCAACTCTTTGCAACCCCATGGACTGTTGCCAGCCAGGCTCCTCTCTCCATGGAATTCTCCAGGCAAGAATACTGGAGCGGGGTGCCATTCCCCTCTCCAGGAGATCTTCCTGACCCAAGGATCGAATCTAGGTCTCCTGCATTGCAGGCAGACTCTTTGCTATCTGGGCCACCAGGGAAGCCCCTAGACTGAAAGTCTAGATGTGAATTCCAGCTCTAAAGCTGAGCAGCATCAAGCCCTTCTGACACCTTAGATGAGTCACTTGACCTCATTAAGTCTGGGCTTCCCTGGTGGCTCAGATGGTCAAGAATCTGTCTGCAATGCAGGAGACCTGGGTTCAATCCCTGGGTTGGGAATATCCCCTGGAGGAGGAAATGGCAACCCACTCCAGTATTCTGGCCTGGAGAATTCCATGGACAGAGGAGCCTGGCAGGCTAGAGTCCATGGGGTCACAAAGAGTCTGACATGACTAAGCAACTAACATACACACAGTATCTGTAAAAAGAAGGAAGAATCACACCTTGCAATGTCATCTTCTTACCTTTTTTTATCCTATTATTTTTTATCTCTATTAGCAAACACCACACACAAACGTCACACATTTCACGTTTACCAGACATCACTATTTTGTAGCAGAAATGGAGGATGGCAGGGACAGCCAACAAGCATTGAGTTTTATCATATTTGGGGAACATGGTTCTCAGTGACTGACACAGTTGGGCTTGATGAAGCCTCATCAGTAACCAAATGGCGATTTTGCTGCCATTGTCCTCACGACGCAGGCAAGGATATGGAAGTACGGAGTGACAAAGCAAGGGGCCCACAGTGACATAACTCGTAAGTGACAAGTGAGGATTTAAACATACATCGTCTGGTTCTGGAGCCTACACGCATGTGCTAAGTCACTTCAGTCGTGTCTGACTCTTTTGCAACCCCAGGGACTGTAACCCATTAGGCTCTTCTGTCCAGGGGATTCTCCAGGCAAGAATACCGGAATGGGTTGCCATTTCCTTCCCCAAGGAACCTTCCCAACCAAGGGATCGAACCTGCATCTCCTGCATTAGCAGGCAGATTCTTTACCCACTGAGCCAGCAGGGAAGCCCCATATATAGGGAGAAAGCACTTGCAAGGAAAATTTTTCTTGACGATTTGAATATTCATTCATTTATATGAGTTGAATAAAACTAAGCATGAAACTTAGTTGAATAAATAAAATAAATAAAAATAAGTTGAATGAAACTTCTTATTTGTTTTTATTTTATTCCTTTATTTGACAAATATCTATTAAGCTCCTGTTATGTTCTGGGCATTGAGCTAAGTGCCACAGGCCTGACAGTTCAGTGGGAACAAGAGATCAGGCCAGTGTGGATGCCATAGTATGGGGACTCTTATAAGGAAGCAGTGTGCTTGTTGTGGATACACCAGGAGAACAGAGATTGTTTATTTGGGGGTGGCTCAGTTCAGTTCAGTCACTCAGTTGTGTCCGACTCTTTGCAACCCCACGAACCGCAGCACACCAGGCCTCCCTGTCCATCACCAACTCTGAGTTTACCCAAACTCATGTCCATTGAGTTGGTGATGCCATCCAACCATCTCATCCTCTGTCATCCCCTGCTCCTCCTGCTCTCAATCTTTCCCAGCATCAGGGTCTTTTCAAATGAGTCAGCTCTTTACATCAGGTGGCCAAAGTATTGGCGTTTCAGCTTCAGCATCAGTCCTTCCAATGAACACCCAGGACTGATCTCCTTTAGGATGGACTGGTTGGATCTCCTTGCAGTCCAAGGGACTCTCAAGAGTCTTCTCCAACACCACAGTTCAAAAGCATCAATTCTTCGGTGCTCAGCTTTCTTTATAGTTCAACTCTCACATCCATACATGACTACTGGAAAAACCATAGCCTTGGCTAGATGGACCTTTGTTGTGAAGTAATGTCTCTGCTTTTTAATATGCTGTCTAGGTTGGTCATAGCTTTCCTTCCAAGGAGTAAGCATCTTTTAATTTCATGGCTGCAATCACCATTTGCAGTGATTTTGGAGCCCAAGAAAATAAAGTCTGCCACTGTTTCCACTGTTTCCCCATCTATTTGCCATGAAGTGATGGGACCAGATGCCATGATCTTAGTTTTCTGAATGTTGAGCTTTAAGCCAACTTTTTCACTCTCCTCTTTCACTTTCATCAAGAGGCTCTTTAGTTCTTTTTTGCTTTCTGCCATAAGGGTGGTGTCATCTGCATATCTGAGGTTATTGGTATTTCTCCTAGCAATCTTGATTCTAGCTTATGCTTCCTCCACCTCAGCATTTCTCATGATGTACTTTGCATATAAATTAAATAAGCAGGGTGACAATATACAGCCTTGATGTACTCCTTTCCCAATTTGGAACCAGTCTGTTGTTCCATGTCCAGTTCTAACTGTTGCTTCCTGACCTGCATACAAGTTTCTCAAGAGGCAGGTCAGGTGGTCTGATATTCCCATCTCTTTCAGAATTTTCCACAGTTTATTGTGATCCACACACTCAAAGGCTTTGGCATAGTCAATAAAGGTTTGGCAAAACCTTTCCAGTGAAGATAAAAATTTAGCTGAGCCTCAAGAGATGAGAAGGAAGTACTTTGGTCAGAACAAACAAAACAAAATGGTACCCCTCTGCACCTCCCAGTAATCAAGTCTCCCTACTCACCACATTACCACCTGGACCCATCCTCTCCAGGCAAAGGGTCTTGTGTGTGTGCTAAGTCACTTCAGTCATGTTAACTCTTTACAACCTTATGGTTTGTAGCCCACCAGGCTCCTATGTCCATGGGATTCTCCAGGCAAGAATACTGGAGTGGGTTGTTATGCCATCCTCCAGGGGATCTTCCCAACTCAAGGGTCAAACCCACATCTCTCACGTCTCCTGAATTGACAGGCAGGTCCTTTACCATAAGGGTCTTGAGATGGGGACATTATCCTGGATTATTCAGAAGGATTTCGTGTAATCTCAGGGGTCCTTATAAATCAAAGAGGAAGGACTCCCTGGTAGTCCAGGAGTTAAGAATCTGCCTGCCAGTGCAGGGGACACAGGTTTGATCCCTGGTCCAGGAAGATTCCACATGTCACAGAACAACTAAGCCAGTGAACCACAACTACTGAAACCCACACACCCTCGAGCCTGTGGTTTGCAACAAGAGAAGCCACCGCAACAAGAAGCTACAGCAAAGAGAAGCCCGCACACTGCAACTAGAGAAAGCCTGTGCATGGTGATGAAGACCTAGTGCAGCCAATAAATAAATAAAGAATGTTTTAAAAAATCAAAGAGGGAGACAGGAGAATCAGGGAGAGATGTGAAGATGCTACACCGCTGGAATTTGTTTTATGAAGAGCTTTATTTACGTATAATTATGTATACAAAAATTGCACATAGTTAATGTACACTCTTTGATGCATTTGGACTTTAGGTGTGTAGGGTGAAAATATCACCACAATCAAGATGAATAAAAAGGAAAAAAGGGAGACATACGAAAGCTCATGGAGGTGATGTCTATCACATTCCTGGCTTTGAAGATAGAAGAAGGGACCATGAGCCAAAGGATGCAGGCAACCCCTAGGAGCTGGAAAAGGCAGAAAAGTGGAATGCAGCCTAGTCAACATCTTTGTTTTAGTCCAGGAAGGCCATTTTGAACTTCCGACCTCCACAACTATAAGATGATAAACTTACGTGGTTTAAGCCACTGAGTTTGTAGTCATTCACTACAGCAGCAATAAGAAACTAATACGGCCCTGTTTCCAAACTTCATCTAAGTGTCTTTCTAGCACTTTCCCCAAAACTCAGCCAGCCCATCTGATGAGTTGGTTTCCTTCTCTTTTTGATTTCTCCCCATAATTGTCGAAACTCAACCCAACCGTGGTCATAATAATAATCACACGTTTAATGCCAGATGTGTGTGTGCACACACTTAGTCGCTCAGTTGTGTTTGACTTTTTGCAACCACATGGACTATAGCCCTCCACACTCTGTCCATGGAATTCTCCAGGCAAGAATACTGGGGTGGGTGGCCATTTCCTCCTGCAGGGGATCTTCCCGACCCAGGGATCAAACCCTCATCTCCTGCATTGGCAGGCAGATTCTTCTACCACTGAGCCACCTGGAAAGGCTGGACACTGTGTTTTATATGAATTGTCTACTTTAATCTTGACAACCTCGCTGTATGTAATCATCATCACCCCATCTCACAGATGGGAAAATTGTAGCATCAAGTCCCTAGATGGAGAATTTGATAGATCTTTGGTCTTTTGACTCCAAGTCTTTTTGATTAACCCCTAAGCTGCATATCCTACCCTGTGTCCACACCTCCCTTTGCACCTTCCCATCTCCCACCACTGATCACCTCTCAACTCAGCAGATTTGAATCTGCACCTGTTACTGGGAGACCTGGGTGCTTTTTCATCCTGGTTCAGATTTCACAGATGGCAGGATAATGGGAGGGATAACTTACCAGTGCCTCATTTTGGAGTAGAGATACCATGAAAACAAGAGAGAGCTGCGTGGTTTGTTCTGTTTTGATGATTTGAACCATGGCTGGATATAAGTCAGTGCTTCTCATATGACATCACCCACAACCATTTGGAACAACCACTGGAACTTTAGAGGGATCTGCCCAAGGTCAGCAACTTGGGCAGAGGCTGACCAGGGAGTTGAACTCAGGAATTCTAGCTGCAAACCATGCCTGCTTCATGCATTTTATATAATAGACTGTAACTGACAGAGCGTGCTTGCTCAGATACTCAGGCATGCCCAACTCGTTGCAACCCCATGGACTATAGCCCGCTAGGCTCCTCTGTCCATGGATTTTTCGAAGCAAGAATACTGGAGTGGGTTGCCATTGCCTTTCTTCCCAACCCAGGGATCGAACCTGCGTCTTCTGCATTGCAGGCAGAATTTTTGCCACTGAGCCACCAGGGAAGCTCCTGACTGACATAGCACTTTCACTGATAGCAGGAGCTCTCCAGCTGGTGGTTCACAAACCAGCTGCATCAGAATCACATGGGAAGCTGTTAGAAGTGCAGGTATCCTTGCCCCATCTCTGAGACTTTGAGTCTGTTTATCTGGATGCGTGCCTGGGAAGATGAAGGAGGTTATTTGTTTTTCTTTCAAGCTTCTCGGGTGATTACCAAGGCCAGCCAGGTGCAGCAAACACAGGCATAAGCTGCAACACATATATTCTTGCGGACGTGGGATATCAGGATGCCTTCCTTCCACCTTTGTGTCAAATAAGATCAGCAAGTCACACCGGGCAGGGAGCTCATCCCTGATTCAGATGGTACCAGTAAGCACGTGGAGGTGATAATGGCCTCAGACAAGGCCATGGTGGGGAGATGTTCTGGACATATTTCCAGAAAGATCTCTAGAAACAAGTGGACAGTCCTGACCCAAGGCAGCCTTTGTAAAACCGGCAACCATCCCTTAAAATCATAGCACTCAAAACTTAAAGGTTTGGCAGTATCAGGTGTCAGTGGAGTGGAAGAAATGGGTATTCTTAAACACCACTGAGAGGGGGTGGTTATGATTGGCAGTGCCATTGAGGAGGAGATAGGGCTTCCCACGTGGCTCAGTGGTAAAGAATCTGCCTGCCAAGCAGTAGACCCGGGTCTTCTCTGGGTCAGGAAATGGCAACCCTCTCCAGTATGCTTGCCTGGGAAATCCCATGGACCAAGGAGGCTGGCAGGCCAAAGTCCATGGGGTTGCGAAGAATCAGACACAACTGAGTGACTCACACTTTCTCTTGGAAGAATCAGAAGGCTTGAGTGTATTTTGTCAACAGTCGCAACCTGTGTTCATGGAAAAAATTTTTTTCATTGACTCAAGTCTACAAAAGTAGAGGATATCTTGGGTATCAGGTACCAGAATAGGTACCAAGAGAAATGAGGGCTCATGAGACACTGGGGGCTCCCCAGTGGAGCTGAGAGTGTGAAGAGTTATACCATATTTAGTAAGGAAGGATGTCACATCTCTTGACACTTCTTTCTCCTCCTTCCCCACCTCTCTACCATCCTTATTTGGAACTTGATGTGAGAAGCATGGTGTGATGAACTGGTTTCAACTACCTAGCCATGGGCCAGTTGCCTTAAGATTTCCTGGAGGAGTGATTTCAAAATCCAGATATTCTGATTTAGTAGGTCTAGTGGGGACCCAGGAGTTTGTCTGTTCAACAGCACCTTCTGGTTTCTGTTAAACAGATCTTAGGCAGTTGGCGGCTTCACTGCTCACGAGCATTATGGTCTAACTTGAGTCTCATGTGCTATGCTTAGTTGCTCAGCCATGTCGACTCTTGGCAACCCCATGGACTGAAGCCCACTAGGTTCCTCTGTCCATGGAATTCTCCAGTCAAGAATCCTGGGTGCGTTGCTATGCCCTCCTCCCAGAGATCTTCCCAACCCAGGGACTGAACCCAGGTCTCCCGCACTCCAGGCAGATTCTTTACTGATTGAGCCACCATACTGGAGTCTCATAAGCTCTCCAAACTCAATTTCTTCAAAATGAGAATTATTGTAAATCTCTACCCTCTCTCACTCACCAGATTTTTGTGAAAACTAGCCTCTCCTCAGTAAAGAATCTGTCTGCCAATGCAGGGAATACAAAGAGATGTGGGTTGGATTCCTGGATCTAGAAGATCCCCTGGAGTTGGAAATGGCAACCCACTCCAGTACTCTTGCCTGGAGAATCCCATGGACAGAGGAGCCTGGCGGGCTACAGTACATGGGGTTGCAAAGAGTCAGACACGACTGAGTCACTCACACTTTCTCATAGAAGAATCAGAAGGTTTGAGTGTATTTTGTCAACAGTCATAGCCTGTGTTCATGGAAAAAACTTTTTCATTGACTCAAGCCTACAAAGGTTGACTGAGGATATCTCGGGTACGTGAACATACACATACATACACGCAATGGATATGGAGTAGATCCTTAGGGTTGTGATTACAGGTTCCTTGTTCTCTTTATTCTAGGAGCATATGGGTGGTTATGGCTGTGTCCGTAGGACGGGGTCAGGGTTTTCTTGGCATCACGTTCTCCATCTCCATCTCCAACCCATCCAGTGAATCCCACCCCTGCCTCCCAGCACCCTCAGGAGTTGACGGTACACAGCATGACACAGCTAGAGTTAGAAAGACCTGAGTTTGACTTCCAGATGGGATATAAACTCCAAAACCTGTTCACATAATTTTCTCTGAGCCTCTTTTTGCCTCAAAGATAAAAGTAAGCATGAAACCATTTATCTGTTGTCATCATTCTAGGGATTTGATGAGACATGCATGCAAGTAACATCGTTTTGTCTTCTTTTAAATCTCAGACTTCATCATTACTGCTCTTATGGTTGCAATAACTCAAGTATTTCAGGAACCTCAAAATTAAGCCCCCATCCACAATCTGACTCCCAGAGCATGGCCCTTGTCCAGAGACTTCCCCAACGCCTGGCGTTGTTCCTGCACCCCCATTTCCATCCCAGAAAGTCAAACCCGATGCATTTTAGAAGCAGGCGTCCCCGAGCCAACAGCACGCAGGCCAGCTCTTTCTGCGGGCCGCGTGCCAGCCGGGCTCCCGGCAACCGCCCCCAGCTGTCAGAACAACTCTCACTGTCAAAACTTTCTGAGAAGTCATTAGTTTCCCAGAGATGGGGAGAGGCAGGATGTTTTGCCTGGGGCATCTCTTTGAAAAGGTCTAACTTTCTAAAATGGTAAATAAGCCAGATTTCTTTTCCAGGGGTATACGGAGGGCAGGAGGATCTCCATCAGGGTCTGACCTCCGGGAGCCGGCTGGTGTTGGAAACATCATTACTTCCTGAAATTTTATCCCTCCCTCCACCGAGTTTCTGCGGAGCAGCCCGGGAAGCGAGCTCCGAGAGCAGCCTGCAGAGCCCTGATTACACAGGCCGGCACTGCACTGAGGATTTTATTAGGTGGAAAGAGAAGTCAAAAAAAATAAAAAGGCGGAAAAGCCAGAACATTAGCTGGGGGAGGGCGGTGGGGGGGAAGAAAAGCCCTTCTGCCTTTAGATAAAGGTGAAAATTATTTTATAAGCTTCTGGAGCAGCAAAGCTTGTGAAAGGTGAATGTGGCATTCAACTCCACGCCGAATCTGCAGCTCTCGCAGCGCCTACATTTCTGAGTCAGCTCGTGTCGCCTCCAATGTGAGCAGGGGAAGTCAGATTAAGCCTAACAAGATATGACTGAAAGTCTGATGTCAGCGGTGACAGCCTCCGAGTTCAGATTTCCTGCCTTTGCTCTGAGGTCTAAATTTTAGGGTCTAGTTACTTCTCACTTAAATCCCAGGAACTCCTGTTCCCTGGCGTTCATCCTTTGTCCTCCTGTTCTCCTAGAATAAAATGCTCTGGAGCCCAGCAGCTTCACCCTTAGTGACTTCAGATGAACTACCACCAGCAAGTAATAGTCTCTCATTTTGAGAAAAGGCAGCTTGGAAAGGGGAAAGAAAGGAATAAGCGAAGAGGGGCATTTGCTCCGCTGGAGTCAGATAAACTGGTAGAGCACTGCCTGAAAATTCAGACCTAAGGGGCGGATAACTCCTCTCAATCCCCCATTTACAGCGGTAGGTACAACGAGCATCCATCCCCAAACTGATTAGACATGGTGACAACGAAACAGAATCAATTCTTTTTATAAAATTTATTTATTTATTTTTGCCTGTGCTGGGTCTACCTGCCAATGGGAATTTGCTTATGGCTTGGGGAACTCAAACCCAGGTTCTGTAATAACCTAAAGGGGTGGGAATGGGTGGGAGGCAGGAGGGAGACTCAAGAGGGAGGGGACATGTGTACACCTATGGTTAATGCATGTTGATGTATGACAGAAATCAAACCCATATTGTAAAGCAGTCATTCATCGATTAAAAATAAATCAATGTTTTTAAAAATGGATAGGGCTTCCCCAGTGACTCAGCAGTAAAGAATCCATCTGGAGTGCTGGAGACGCAGGTTCAAGCCCTGGGTCAGGAAGATCCCCTGGAGAAGGAAACGGCAGCTAAAACAACAACAGCAAGAAGTATATATGTGGAGGAGAAAACTCCAGGTAGAGAAAAGCACATGGACAGTACCTAGTTCTGGAAGAAGTGTGATCATTCACACAAGCCCATCTGAGGATGGAGGAGGAAGAGCGGAGTGGGGGATGGGAGCGAGGTACAAACAGTCTGAGGAACAGGCAAGGGCCAAATCCTCTGGTGATGCACATAGCCTCTAGGTTAACATTCCAGGTCTTTGACACAGTGGACAAGGCCCTTTGGGATCTGGCTTCAGGCCATTTTATCTTTCATCGCTTCCTGCTGACATCCCATGGAGACAAACCAAGCCACAGGGAAGTCCTCAAATGCTTCGTGCTCTCTCTTGCAGCCCAGCCTTTGAAAAGGATGTTCCCTGGGCGGAGTCCCTGCTCACTCTTGTCTTCTGTCTTTTTCATTTTTTAGGAGTCAGTTCGTAACTTAGCTCTTAGGGGAAGACTTCTCTGAGCCCAGAAGGTAAAATGCATTCTTCGTTTATTCAGCAGAAGCTTAGAGAGCTTCTATCCTGTCTGGAGACCTGCACTGTCTTGGGATAAGAGCTATAATGTTGATATCAAACATGTAGTCCTGGGACTTCCGTGGTGGTCCAGTGGCTAAGACTCTGGGCTCCTAATGCAGGGGACCTGGGTTTGATCCCTAGTCAGGGAACTAGATCCTATATGCTGCAACTAAGAGTTTGCATGTTGTAAATAAGACCCAGCACAGCCAAATTTAATACACAAAATTTTTAAAAGGTAGCCCCCTCCCTTGAAGCTCCCACCTGGGGTCTTCCTTCTGCCTTGCCCTCACGATCTTCTGTGCCCGCGTCAGTAATGACATTGGCGCATTGTTGTAGACATGTTGACACATAGGTCTCTCCCACTGGATGGTCATCTTTGCCTTGCCAGCTCCACTATGTCTGTCTTCTGTCTGTATCTTCATCTTTTCTTATAAGAACACCTGTTTGAGGGCTTAGGACCCACCCAAAGAATCCAGGATGGTCTCATCTTGAGATCCTTGACTGAATGACATCTGCATGTGTGCTATGTCACTTCACTTGTGTCCGACTCTTTGTGACCCTCAGGACTGTAGCCGGCCAGAATCCTCTGTCCATGGGATTCTCCAGGCAAGAATACTGGAGTGGGTTGCCATGCCCTCCTCCTGGGGATTATCCCCACCCAGGGATGAAACCCACATCTCTTATGTCTCCTGCATTGGTAGGTGGGTTTTTTTACTACTAGCACCACCTAGGAAGCCCTTAATTATATCTATTGCAGACTCTTTCCAAATAAGGTCATATTCGTGGAAACTGAGTGGATATATCTTTGGAGATCACCATTTGAATGCTCTATAATGATTATATGTACCCCAGAAGTCAATGTAAGGATTTAATTGGTTAACTGGGTTTAGCACAGTACCTGGCATGTTGCAAGCAATTAAAGCATGACATATCATGCGTAAAATCATGCCTTGAACATCTACCATGCACCAACCAGCTCTGCGCATTCCATACACATTCTCTCGTGAATCCTCACAATACACACATGGACCAGAGTACTGTAAGCTCCATGCCATAAACAACAACTCTCCAAGCGGTTCTACTGCATCGTGTTTCATCCAATTGACTTTGACTATCTATCCTTTCACTCAAGCATTGTTCTTCCTTGAAAGGAGTCACCCGGCTTCTACAGTGGGAGTTCTTTATTTCAACTCCAGGACATTTTACTGCCCGCACTTCTGTTGTTGTTGTTGTCACTCAGTCGTGTCTGACTCTTTGCAACCCCATGGACTACAGCACGCCAGGCTTCCCTGGCCTTCACTGTCTCCCAGAGTTTGCTCAAACTCAGGTCCGTTGAGTTGGTAATGTCATCCAACCATCTCATCCTCTGTCATCCCCTTCTCCTCCTGCCTTCAATCTTTCCCAGCATCAGAGTCTTTTCCGATGAGTCAGCTCTTTGCATCAGGTGGCCAAAGTATTGGAGATTCAGCTTCAACATCAGTCCTTCCAATGTATATTCAGGGTTGATTTCATTTAGGATGGACTGGTTGGATCTCCTTGCAGTCCAAGGGACTCTCAAGAGTCTTCTCCAGCACCACAATTTGAAAGCATCAATTTTTCAGTGCTCAGCCTTCTTTATGGTCCAACTGTCACATAACTACTGGAAATACCAAAGCTTTGACTATAAGGACCTTGGTCGGCAAGTGATGTCTCTGCTTTTTAATGCTCTGTCTAGGTTTGCCAAAGCTTTTCTTCCAAGGAGCAAGCATCTTTTAATTTCATGGTTGCAGTCACCATCTGCAGTGATTTTGGAGTCCAAGAAAATAAAGTCTGTCACTGTTTCCTAATATTGACCAGGTAGGGCTGAGTTAAAACTCTGCCCATCTCACTTTAAAACTCCTTTATTTGCATTGTTTCCTGCTTGCAGCTAGAGCAGAAGACTTTTGAATTTTGTAAAGGTTTAATTGCATGAAGATGCCATTGCTGCAAGCACAGAGCCAACTTCTGTCATGCATTTTTCATGCAGCCTCAAGGGGCGGAGTGCAGAAAAGTTTCCCCTCTATGTGAAAGTCAATGGGCCTCATGGAGCCCTGCTCCCAGCAGCCTCTTCACACAAGAATATTAATTTAATTAATTTTATAATAGCAGATTTTACAACTGACCTCTATGGAGCCTAGAGGTGCCTCTTCTGAATCTCAGCAACCTAGAAAAGGTAAAAAGACATTAATTCTACCACCTGTGAATTCTAGTGGATTATTAAAGATAGAGGCTTAAGAGATAGAGGCCCCACTGGGGAAGGTGGGGGATTTATTCCAAAACCCTACATGTGTTTTAGTCACTTTAGTCGAGTCTGACTCTTTGCAACCCTGTGGACTGTAGCCCTCCTGGCTCCTCTGTCCATGGGATTTTCGAGCCAAGAATACTCGGGTGATTTGCCATTTCCTCCTTCAGGGGATCTTCCCAACCCAGGAATCAAACCCACATATCTTATGTCTCCTGCATTGGCAGACAGGTTCTTTACCACTAGTGCCACCTGGGAAGCCCGGAAACCCTACATGTGGTAGGAAAAAACACACAAAAGACCCAGGTTCAAACTTTAGTGATGCTTCTTGCTAGCTCTGTGTTTTTAGCCAGTTGCTTAGCTTCTCTGAGCCTCAGTTATCCCATCTGTGAAGTGAGAATAGCCTCACCAACCTTGTTGACACACTATGAGGATTAAATGGGATGAGAAAATAACCTGGAATACGAATATGTGGTAATTGGTGTTTGCTTCCCACAGGTTTCATATTCCTCAGGTTTTTCTTTTTTTCTTCTTTTCTCATCTTTAGAATAAGGGATTTGGACTCTGTACACCTCTAGTGAAATTCCAGATTTTACTGGTCTGGAAAATGCCTGGTAACTCATTATTTGCTCAGGAATGGAAGCCT
This sequence comes from Cervus canadensis, assembly GCF_019320065.1. Lineage (NCBI taxonomy): Eukaryota > Metazoa > Chordata > Mammalia > Artiodactyla > Cervidae > Cervus > Cervus canadensis. Next base: position 6,993,500 of record NC_057417.1, on the reverse strand, counting down.
AAAGGCTTGAATGCAGGAAAACTCACCTGCTTTCTCCCTGACCCCTCTGTCTTCTAGAGATTTCAGAGTTGTCTGGTTCCTCTTCTCCACCCAAATCAAGCAAAGAGATTTCTTAGCCAAGCAGACATTTTCCAAGGAACTTCTCCATGTCCATCTCAAAGCAAAGGTCATCTCAGACCACCACATATGAAAGAATTAGAAAGAAAATTGAGTCAGATAATGTAGCACAGTTAACTCTAAATGCAGAAAATCTTGGAGAGGGGGAAATCAACAAGTACTGAAACAATCCTGGGAGGCTTCTGAGAGGAAGAAAACATGGGATTATGTAGAAAAGGAAACTAATTAATCAATCATTTTCTTATGCCTACTATATACCAGGGACTGCTCTAGACATAAAGGATGTGGTGATGAAAACACTGAAGTTCCTGATCTCATGAAGGAGCTTACATTCAGGTGGAAAACAGAAGAAAGAAAAGATGTACACAATAATGGATAAGAAATCATTTCATGTAGATAAGATCATAAACTCGCATGGTGCACCAACCGATTAGTGTGGCGAATGACATTAGACTGGAAAGGATACTTTTCATGAGACTCAGTGACCAGAAGGAGCATCCCTTCAAAAACCTGAAGAAGAGTATCCCAGAAGAGAGAGCAGCACGTTCCAAGATCCTGAGGCAGCAAGCTGGCCAGACCTGTTCAAAGCACTGAATGTGTGGCCAGAATAGGGAGGGGAGGGAAAAGCAGAGATGTGCAAGGAAATACAGAAGTCTGGGATTCCATGGAGAAAGAGGCATTAGAAGATGCTTGACTTCTGAGCTTCCTGCTGCTGCTAATTCCCCGGGCCCTTTAGAACCTTCCCATAATGACTCTCACCAAAGGATTAAATCAATACACTGGATCCAGAGCACAAAGAAGGTCAAAGAAGTAATGCCTGCCTTGCATAATCTTACAAACTGGATGGGAAACCCACTTTTAAGAAAGAGGACAAAATGTAGCTGCAGAAAATAGCAGATACTGTAACCCTCTCTGGGTTCCCTGGTGGCTCAGCAGTGAAGAATCCACCTATCAAATCGGGAGACTTAAGAGACTCCAGTTCGATCCTTGGGTTGGAAAGATCCCCTGGAAGAGGAAATAGCAACCCACTCCAGTTTTCTTGCCTGGGAAATCCCATGGACAGAGGAGACTAGCAGGCTACAGTCCTTGGGGTTGCAAGAGTCAGACATGACTTAGCACCTAATCTACCACCATAAACCCCTCTATGTCTGATATGCTTTGAAAGACTGGAAAACAACTGCCCATCAATTAGCTCATATAAATGTAACAACCATCCTGGGAGGTGAGTGGTCTGTTTCACTGTTTCTCTATTTTGCAGTTAAAGAAAGATGGGAGGTGATCTGATTGGTCCAAAGTCAGGTGTCAGACTCAGAACGTGAACTCAGACCTCTTCAGTGCTCCATACTAAATGCTGAGCGAGCCAGACGTACAGCACAAAGGTTTAGTGGATGGAGAGATCAGCCTTAGACAGAACAGGTGGAAGTGGCTTTTAAACCGAGGTTCAGCTAGACATTTACTGAGCACCTGCTGTTTGCCAGGTACCCCACTAAGGGCCTTCAGCTCTAGATCAAGGAATTCCATCTTGCCAACAGTTCTGGATGCAGAACACTCTGATGTTCTCATCTTAGAGTGAGAAAATCCTCAGCTGGCACATCATAAGTGGAGTCTAGACTTAACTCCTCCTCACTGTCTCTCCCTGCTTTTATGAGAATAAAAGATGGACTTTCTCTCAGAACCCATGGATGGTTTCCCTGGGCTGATTAATGTGAGGACACAGCCATTTCCTTCTGGCTCTAGAAAAAGATTCACAAGAAGTGGCCCCCATCATGATGTCTCTGATCCCCTGAAAAGACGAGCTGCTCAAAGTGTGAAAGTGAAAGTGTTGTCGCTCCATCGTGTCTGACTCTTTGTGGCCCCATGGACTGCAGCCCGCCAGGCTTCTCTGTCTACGGGATTTCCCAGGCAAGAATACTGGAGTGGGTTGCCATCCCCTTCTCCAGTGGATCTTCCTGACCCAGGGATCGAACCTGGGTCTCCTGCACTGCAGGCAGATTCTTTACCATCTGAGCCGCCAGGGAAGCTAAGCTGCACCCCTGTCTCCTCCCTGTTTGTTCTGCCAAAGGGGAAAAGCAGGGGCCTCGCTTTTTGCAACCTCAGCCAGAAGCACCTCTCCAAAAAAAAACCATTCAGACTCATCAAAGGCAAAGACAGAAGACAGGCTGCATCCAACGCCTCCTTCTGTTTGTTGGTTTGCTGTAAAGTAAAACAGCTGCTAGGGAATGACAGGACTTATTGAAATAAATTCCAACATTTATAATCAATTACACAGCCCTGTCTGAAACCGCTGCTTGATTTAAGAACAATTTCAACAGCCGCTGAAGAGGCCGGTTTTCATCTTCCTTGAATTCCTTCCCTCCAGAGTTTTCTCCCATCTTTCCTGGTCTCTCGGTAAAAACAAAAATGATCCCTCGGGAAGGGTATGATTTTTTTTTATTCCCTTCTTCTTCTCCTTTTTTAAATGTTTCCCCAAACCCAGCAGATCACATCGCTGCTGTTTGACCTTCAAGAACGCAGTCGAACGGTTGCATTTGTGCCAAGGGCCTTTCCTGACAGAAGGGCTTAAAATAAAGCCTTTAGGTTTTTTCTCGGCACAAGCTTCTTGTCATCTCTGCTGAGAGGCTTAGCGGACAGCGTAAGGACAGGCGTCTGAGCGGGAAGCAGTCCTTGGCCAGGCTCTGTGGCCCTTGCCCTCTAGTCCTTCAGCTGCAGACTTGAAATGCCCGTTCACTTATTTAATTTACTTTTTTAAAGATTTTTTTTAATGTGGACCATTTTTAAGATCTTTATTGAGTTTGTTACAGTGTTGCTTCTGTTTTATGTTTTGATTTATTTGGGGGGAGGAGGGCCACGAGGCATGTGGGATCTCAGCTCCCCAACCAGGAATCAAACCCATACATTGCCCTGCATTGGAAGATGAAGTCTTAACCACTGGACCACCAGCAGAGACCCTATTTTATTTTATATTTCATTTTGTTTTATCATGGAAGGAACACTTCACATGAGATCTACCCTCTTAAGACAGTTTTAAATGCATAATACAGGACTGTTGACTCTGGATACAATACTGTAAAGCAGATCTTCAGCACTTACTCCCCTTGTGTGATTAAAACTTTATGCCCATTGATTGGGCTTCCCCGATGGCTCAACAGATAAAGAATCCACCTGCAGTGCAGGAGACACAGGAAACACGGATTCGATCCCTGGGTCAGGAAGATCCCCTGGAGGAGGGCATGCAACCCAGCCCAGTGTTCTTGCCTGGAGAATCCCATGGCCCAAGGAGCCTTGGGGACTACAGTCCAAAGGGTTGCCAAGAGTGGGACACGACTGATCGACTGAGCATGCATGCACTATGCCTGCTGATTTGTAAATCGCCACTCCCCATTTTCTCCTCCACCATCCCCTGGCAACCATCCTTCCTCTCTTGACTCTCTAATTTTGACTCTTTTGGATTCCTCATGTAAGTGGAATCATGCAGTATTTGCCCTTCTGTGACTGGCTTATTTCACCTAACATAATGTCCTCAGAGTTCAACGGCATTGTCACAAATGTCAGGATTTACTTCCTTTTCAAGGCTGGATACTATTCCATTTTGTCTGCCGACTGCGTTTCTTTTACCCATCCACCCATCAGTGGACATTTAAGTTGTTTCCAGACACTTAGCACCATATCTGGCAGGCTCTGGAGGTCACAACTCCCAGGAGGGACCCAAATTTTCTGGGTGAGAACTCTTCCTAAATCCTATAAGCGTAAACTCTGTGGACAGAGGGGGGCATTGTTAAGAAAAATCCTGATGGCTTTAAATAATCTAATTAAAGAAATCCAAGTCAGTGGGACACAATGATCATAGAAATGAACACTGATCGGGTGTCTATTGAGTCCCAAGCACTGCAACATGCAAATTACATAGTTTATCTCATTACACAATGTGATCTGTGCCGCCGTCCCCACCCTCCACCCCCATCACCCTGTTACTTCCCTCGAGTCACTAAATCCTACCCCTGTGAGATATTTTTCTTTCCATTCCCTGGACTCTCCAAGCCTATTCCCACCTCAGACTCCTTACCTACCTGGATCTCTCTTTCTGGAACTTTCCATCCTGTGAAAATCTTCGCTGACATCCCATCTCTTGCTCTTTCTCACCCCTTTGATTTCAACATAAATTATCTGAGTGGACTTTCAGCACCACTTTCTATGACACTTTAAGCATAGTAATGTAGCGTTAGTTACTCAGTCATGTCCAACCCTTTGCAATCCCATGGAGTGTAGCCCACCAGGCTCCTCTGTCCATAGAATTATCCAGGCAAGAATACTGGGGTGGGTTGCCATGCCCTTCTCCAGGGGGATCTTCCCGACCCAGGGTTTGAACCCAGGTCTCCTTCATTAGCAGGCAAACTCTTTACCATCTGAGCCACCAGGGAAGCCCATGACACGTTCAGGAACACTTTAAGGCCCTACCTTTTAGCACTCTCTGCCATCATTGTGGTTCGTCTCTTTATTTACAATACGATACAGTTCTGCAGTGTTTGTTATTGTGGTTGTTGTGTCTCGTGTGTGTATTTTTTTGTTTGCCTGCTCTATTTTGGTCCATGGGTATGTTTCCTGTCTGTCTCCCCCACTACATGGATAGGCAAATCCAGAGAAGGGATTTTATTTGCTGTCTTGAGACTTCCTGGGTTCAAATCCTGCCTCTTCATACCCTAAATGCGTGACCTTGAGTTTCCTATTCTAGAAAAAGGCAATAGTAATAGAATCCGCCTCCTGTGGATGTGCTAAGTCGCTTCAGTCATGTCCAACTCTATGTGATCCCATGGACTGTAAACCCCGAGGCTTCTCTGTCCACAGAATTCTCCAGGCAAGAATACCGGAGTGGGTTTCTGTGCTCTCCTTCGGGGATCTTCTCAACCCAAGGATCGAACCCGTGTCTCCTGCCGCTCCTTCATCGCAGTCATCTTCTTTAAAACTGAAGCCACTGGGGAGACCCACCTACCTCCTGGGCCTGTGTAAAGATTAAATGACTTCTCAGTCAGAAACTTGGTGCAGAGGAAGCGTTTTATAAGTGTTTGTCATGGCTATTTCTTCCTTTATGGCTGTTTCTCCTTACCTCCAGCTCCTGGCGTGGTACCTGGGATAAAGTAGTCATTCAGTAAATGCCCGTCGGATGAATTCTGTTCTTTGCACATTTTATCTGCACTGGAAATTGCAGTAAAGTGGAACTTTCTTAATTGGCATCAATGGAGGTGGTAGAAAATGACCAATGCAAACTAATAGAATCACAGAATAATTGCCTCTTAGGGAATCGGCTTCAATGAATAGATAAGAATGACCTGCAATTCCCTGGCTTTTCTCCTTTTGTATGGAAAAGAGTGAATCCCAGGTGCTTTGGAATAATTTGTTCTCTTAAATAGTGTAAACATCTCCAGGACCATCTGTGTGCATTATTGATTTCCTCATTTAGGCCATTCTTTTAAGACATGCACAGGAGCCTCGAGCTGAAAAACCTTCAATTCCTGAAGTAAGGTATCTGAGTGAACACTGCCTTGTTTTACCCTTTCTGGGCCTGCCTTAACCAGCCACACTGACCACCTTTAGAAGGTGGCTTTGTGGTCCATCAAAGGACATAGAGAACAGACCTATGGGTGTAGGCAGTGAGGGGAGGAGGAAGGAGAGGGTGGGCTGAATGGAGAGAGTAGCGTGGAAACAGATGCACTACCATATGTAAGATAGATCCCCAGTGGGAATTTTCTGAGTGATTCAGGGAACTAAGAGTGGGGCTCTGTAACCACCTAGAGGGTGGGAAGGGGTGGGAGGTGGGAGGGAGTTTCAAGAGGGAGGGGACATATGTACACCTACGGGTGATTCATGTTGCTATATGGCAGAAACCAGCACAGTATTGTAAAGCAATTATCCTTCAATTAAAAATAAATATTAAAAAAAAAAACGAAAGAAAGGGGCTTTCTTACCTGGGTTGAAACTGACAAGGAGGTGACAGTCCCTCACAGATGATGGTTCTGGCCTCTGATGCCTGGCCATAAATCTAGTCTTCCCTATTGACCAGCTGTATAATCTTGGAAAAATTACTGAACCCCTGCCTGCCTCAGTTTTCTCATCTATAAAATGGAGCTAATCATGGTTTCTACCTTATAGGGTGGGTATAAGCTAATACATGGCAAGTGTCAAGCACAATGTCTATGCTTATACTAAGCATTCAATCTATGCCAGCAGTTATTATGCCTAAAACAAATAAACATATTACTAATACATAAACCAGTGGATAAAAATAGAAGTCATTGAAAAAGGTCCAGCCTCACTTCTGATACATACTTATTAGACAAGTGTCTCTGAGCAAGTTATGTAACAGTGATCATTCATTTGATTCGACATTATATGATCATTCATTCAATGATAGAGTAATACCTATTGGGAAAGGTCTTCAGGAGAATTAAACAGCACAGGTACAAGTGCTGACTAAGATGCACGAAATGGGAGCTCTCCCCATTAGGAATATATGAACTTATGTGAAGTTTACAGATTGCTTTAAACTTCAGTCATTTTACAAAGGAAACGCCCCCCCTCCAAACAAGTGATATAAACACTGAAGGACAGTGTGCACACATAACAGGACCTGGTGAACATCGACAGAGAGCAGAGCAGATGCCTAAATGCAGGAGCAAGCTTTATCCCTCCTTTTGCCGCAGAGGTAGGCTAGGAGGAAGCTGGCCTTTTGGAAATTGACAAGGATGACACAGACTCTGAAGAGTGCGAGGAATCCTTGTATGTGTGCTTTTGCAACCCCATGGACTGAAGCCTGCCAGGCTCCTCTGTCCATGGAATTTCCGAGGCAGGAATACTGGAATGGGTTGCCATTTCTTTCTCCAGGGAATCTTCCACACCCAGGAATAGAACCTGCATCTCCTGCATTACAGGCAGATTCTTTACCGCTCAGCCACCGGGGAAGCCCAGAGGGATCCCGGCAGCTGCTGCTAAGTCGCTTGAGTCATGTTCGACTCCTTGTGACCCCATGGACAATAATCCACCAGGCTCCTCTGTCCATGAGATTCTCCAGGAAAGAATACTGGAGTGGATTGCCATTTCCTTCTCCAGAGGATCTTCCCAACCCAGAGATTAAACCCACGTCTCTTACATTTCCTGTATTGGCAAGGCAGGTTCTTTATCAGTAGCGCCTCCTGGGAAGTCCATGGAATACTTCAGTTCAGTTCAGTCACTCAGTCATGTCTGACTCTTTGCAACCCCATGAATTGCAGCACGCCAGGGCTCCCTGTCCATCACCAACTCCTGGAGTTTACTCAAACTCATGTCCATCGAGTCGGTGATGCCATCCAGCCATCTCATCCTCTGTCATCCCCTTCTCCTCCTGCCCCCAATCCCTCCCAGCATCAGGGTCTTTTTCAATGAGTCAAGTCTTCGCATGAGGTGGCCAACCAAATAATACTGTTTAGCAGGAGCACCAAGGCTGGGATGGGTGGGAGAAAAGACTGCCAAAGAAGATAAAGGGAAGTGTTTATAAGAATTGGTTGGGGAAGCCACCACAATGTTTATGGAAAACAACAAATCTTATCCTCAGTTTTCAAGGGAGGAGACTGAGGTGCAGACATAGTAAGGACCCATATGGGCCACCCTTATAGCAAAGGCCTGAATCTAAGTCAGTCCACTTCCATTCTGGTGTTGCAGCCACATTGCCTTTTTTCTGCCCCTTACTCCTTCCACAGGACCTTTGCATGTATGGTCTCCACCCCTTGGATATGCCTCCTCATTTCCCCTCACATCCTTCAATTAACTAAACCCTGTCAACTCTAGCCACTTCTTCAAGGATCTGAGCCCCCAGCCAAGTCAAATCCCTCTCTTACACATCCTGCTGGTGACTGCAGCCATGAAATTAAAAGATACTTGCTCCTTGTAAGAAATGCTATGACAAACCTTAACAGCATGTTTAAAAGCAGTGACATCACTTTGCCAGCAAACATGAGTTTGCTATACAGGAAAAAAGCTAGGGTTTTCCCAGTAGTCATGTGAGAGTTGGACCATAGAAAAGGTTGAACGCCAAAGAACTGATGCTTTCAAAGTGTGGTGCTGGAGAAGACTCTTGAGAGTCCCTTGGACAACAAGGAGATCAAACCATTCATTCCTAAAGGACATCAACCCTGAATAGCCATTGCAAGGACTGATGCTGAAGCTCCAATGCTTTGGCCACCTGATGCAAAGAGCTGGCTCACTGGAAAAGACCATGATGCTGGGGAAGATTAAGGGCAGGAGGGGAAGGGGGCAACAGAGGATGAGATGGTTGGACGGCATCACCGAGTCAATGGACATGAGTTTTAGCAATCTCTGGGAGATAGTGAAGGCCAGGGAAGCCTGGTGTGCTGCAGTCCACGGGGTTGCAAAGAGTCGGACATGATTTAGTGGCTGAATGGCAGCAACACATCCTGAAAGCCACAGTCCTTGTACTAGAGTTCTTGTCACAGTTGCAATTTTTTATTTATCTCTGTGATTATCTGATGGATGTGTGTCTCCCACCAGGCAGTAGTCTCTTGAAGGTTGGGATCCTGCTAGTTCTCAGCATGCCTGGCCCATAAAATGCATTCGATAAATGTGTATGAAATGAACAAACAGAGGAATGAATGAATGAGTGATTACAATACCTGTGCAGATGATTAGGAGGAAGAAATCAGAAACCAAGACACTGAACCCCCCGTCGAGATCTTTGCCAGTGCTCAGCATATATGCTGGGGTGCTGGGGGTTGTTTCCTGGAACTCTGGGGGTTCATGCTGGGCCATGCTGGGGGCAGAAAGGAAATGTGTCTGACAGCTTCCTCCCCTGGGAAAAAGGGCTGGTGGGGTGGAGGGTGGGGTAGAGGGGAGTCACAAACAATTTCTGCTTTAATTAGAGCTCTGTCGGCTTCAGTTAGCCTGGGTGTTTGTTCCCTTGTGTGTGTCAGGGAATTTGGAATGACCCCAAGCTTGTGAAATAATTAGTACAATAGTGCCGATCTAGCCATTTCTGAAAAGAGTAATTTACTCCCAGTGTAGCCTCCCGGCAGAGCCACTCATTAATCAAACCAGGTTGCGTACATCAAAGCGGGTCCCCCTTTCCACCGCGGCATCCATCATCCAGGCGTTAGGAGCCACAGAAGCCTGAGCCGATATACAGCCTTTGCTGGGCTAAATCCACCTCCTGTTGTCACGGACTGCCCGGAGTGCGGACAGCGCAACAGCCGACTCTGAGGTGGGAGGGCAGGGCCCCCTCCCCTCTGGGTTGTGGAAACCTCCCCCTGTTTGGGGCCCAACTCCCAAGACGGTTTTCAGCATGTATCACCTCCTTGACCATCAGGAACAAAGACCTCACCTTAGCTCTACTGATCACTCTTTATCACGTTCCCTGTTCTGCCTGTGTCTCCACGGGTGGTATTTTTCATGCATCTGAAAGAAAGGGGCTTCCCTGGCGGCTCAGACAATAAGGAATCTGCCTACAATGCAGGAGGCCCTGGCCTCAATCCCTTGGTGGGGAAGATCCCATGGAGAAGGGAATGCGTACACAGGTGATCTTGCTTATTTACTCTTTATTTTCTGTCTCTCTCCCTAGAGTATATAAACATCAAGAGAAAAAGAGCCTTGTCATCTTCACCACTTCAAACCCTGAGCATTAGCACGGGGCTTGGCACACAGAAAACAGTTAACAAATCGTTTCTGAATAAGAGACTGAGTGACTTTGCAGGTTTCTCAGCACTCTTAGCTAAAGGTGACTCTTCATCCCTACAGTCCATTACCTGAAATTCTATTGGCCCTCCTAACATCCTCTCATGTAGCAGACATATTTGTTTACATTTCTCAGTTTCTCTATTGAATTGTTAGTTGCTTGTATGAGTCATCTGCTGCTGTGTAACAAGTGAGTTCTAAACTAAAAGGCTTTAAACCATAGGAAACCATAGACATTTACTATCTCAGTGTGAGTCAGGCATCTGGGTGTGGCTTAAACGGATACTTTGATTCACAGTCTCTCATTAAGCTGCAATCAATGTCATGGCCAGGACTGAGGTCTCATCTGAAGGTTCTACTGTGGACAGATCTGCTTCTAAACTCAGTGGGTATCATTGTTCCTCAAGGACTATTGGACTGAGGGTCATAGTTCCTTGCTGGGTGGACCTCTTCAGTGACGTCATGCTTCAATAAAGCATGCAAACTGAAAAAGCAATAGAAAGAGTCTTCCAGCAAGAGAGGAGACAGAATCTCTTGCAACCTAATAACAGAAGTGACCTCCCTCCACATTAATACAACCTGTTGGTTAAAAGCAAGTTACTCAAGGGGAGAGCATTACACAAAGTCAGGACTACCAGGTTACCAGGAAGTGAGGACGGTTGGGGGTCATCCTAGAGTTTGCCTATCATGAAATAAGAAAGAAACGGGCACACACATAATCACTCCTTTCTGTTTAGCATATCTCCCAATAGGAAATTATCCAAGTGCCTCTCAAGAGAGGAATATTGTCATTCAGTTGCTAAATCATATCTGACTCTTCATGGCCCCATGGACTGAAGCACCCCCGACTCCTCTGCCCTTCACGATCTCCCAGAGTTTGCTCAAACTCATGTCCATTGAGTCGGTGATGCTATCTAACCATCTCATTGTCTGCTACCTTCTTCTCCTTTTGCCTTCAATCTTTCCCAGCATCAGGGTCTTTTTCAGTGAATCAGCTCTTTGCCTCAGGTGGCCAAGGTATTGGAGCTTCAGCTTCAACATCAGTCCTTCCAATGAATAATCAGGGTTGATTTTCCTTAGGATTAAGTTATTTGATCTCCTTGCTGTCCAAGGGACTCTCAAGAGTCTTCTCCAGCACCACAATTCAAATAGAGAAATAGTTGAAATTAAATTATAGAACTTCAATTGTAAGAGAATGTTGTTCATTGAGGAGTGAAAAGCAGGTAATAGCTGGAAAGTGCACACTAATCCAAATTATGTAAACATACAAAAGTAAGATAAAGATAAATTAATGGCGAGGTATTTCCAATCCAAGCAAAACATTACCAAAATTTTTTTCTGAGAATGTTTATCAGCATGTTAGAAATGAAAACATTGGTGGTTTCAGACAGGAGATATTCCAGCCCCTTTCCTTGGTTGAAAACACCTCATATTAAGTTTATTTGATGCCTCCACCTTCCATCTTACTCTCAGCCCAATTGGGATTTAAAACACATTCAGCATTAGTCTATTTTTGCTGTTTAACCAGGAAAAATAAAAAAGGAGATTCATAAATTATATAGACTCACTTTCATGTGAGATCATTTCTATTTGGTTCCTGAATGGATGGATATTTTTTCCTGTTGTTGGATTCTAGCTTGTTCCAAGAATCCATTTAACTTTGTCCTCCTGTGTCCTCTCCCTTGGCTTCCACTGTCCTTTCATAGCCGGGTGTCTGATGACCATAATCGTGACTTATTTCTTCCTCTTATCTCCCTGCAGTCTAGTTCAGAATTTGGCACAATGTGATGAAACAAATTGGAACCTGCCCGATTTCAGCCCTGTTGTAACTTCAGCCTGTGAGGTTTTAACTCCATTTTCCATAACCAAGTTAGAACTTAAGTTTATAGTGTTATCTGGCTCAACTACATAGTAGGAGCTTTCCATGTGTTTTTTTAAATTTTTTAAAATTAAATGAGGATGCTATACAATCTGTCTCAAGGGGGAAAGGGAAGAAGGTACCAAAATTATTAATCACCTCTTGTATACAGTCATTCTTATGATTATTTATATTCTTTCACTTAATACTCACAGAGTCCCAATGATATAAGTATTAAAATACCCCACTCTACAGATACAAAAAGGTAAAATTCTGAGTGATTAAGCAACCTGCCCAAGTATTCATTCCTAGGAAATCCCATGGACAGAAGAGCCTGGCAGGCTACAGTCCTGGGGTCAAAAAGCATCAAGACATGACTGAGCAACTAACACTTTTCACTTTTTCACTGCTGGTAGACACAGCAGGGCGGCTGGTAACCCTCAGCTGGTGCTTCATCCACCGTGTTGACCAATTTGCTGAATGTTTCAAGCTTGTCTGCCAGCAGGTTTGATTCTACACTATGGAGTCAGTTTTGTTTAAAAAGATGAATCCCAATGAAGAAATAAATGAGGACCATCCAAATGAGAACAAGCAAAGACTATTTATCCAGAGCTTGCTATAGCAAAGGAGTCGGCCACCATCATTTATGTTTGGCAGAGACTCCAAGGCAGGCAAGAGACTGGGGATGCTTTACAATGGGGAAAAAAAAAAGAAGGTTTTCAGCAGGGAGGCTTTTGGCATGGGGACGTGGAGGGAGGCTAACAAGAAGCAGGCATCCTTGTGATTGCCTGCTTGCATGCTCAGTGGCTCAGTCGTGTCCGACTGTCTGTGACCCCATGGACTGTAATCTGCCAGACTCTTCTGTCCATGGAGTTCTCCAGGTAAGAATACTGAAGCGGGTTTCCATTTCCTCCTCCAGGAGATTTTCCCAACCCAGGGATCCAACCCCAGTCTCCTGCACTGGTAGGTAGATTCTTCACCACGGAGCCATCAGGGAAGCCCCTCTTCTGTGATTGGTTATGGGCAAATATTTTCTCTCTCCAGTTTGTCCTAAATAGGAAGTGGAATAAAAATTAGGGAGGCCATCAATTATTGATCAAGTATCAGCCATTTGGGGCCAGTTTCTACAATCATTTGGCTTCCTAGGCTGGTTGCTGGGGCTTTCCAGGTGGCACTAGTGGTAAAGAACCTGACTGCCAATGCTGGAGACTTAAGAGACTCGAGTTTGATCCCTGGGTTGGGAAGATTCCCTGGAGAAGGGCATGGCAACCCACTCCAGTATTCTTGCCTGGAGAATCCCGTGGGCAGAGGAGCCTGGTGGGCTACAGTTCACAGGATCACAAAGAGTCAAACACGACTGATGGGACTCAGCAAGCACACTGGCTGCTTGCTGCAGGTTGCAGATGCAAGTTCTATTTTTACTCATGATCTGGCCATTATCTCTTTGTATATTCAACGTCTCATCAAAGAGATGTCTGCGGGCTTTGCATTTAGTTCTCTTCTTTTCCTTGTAAATTTTCCAAGCCTCATGGGGTTACTTTCTATTGGAAGGGAGTTTGGTATTCTGGGTAAAAACCCAGCCTGAGATTCAGAAGACTCTGGTTCATGTTTGGGAATCTTCCACTGATTTGTGGGATGCCTTTGGGCAGGTTTCTTTACCTGGATGGCTTTCAGCTGTACTTTGAGGATCTCATCTGTATGTACGTCGGGGTATATAGTCATTGCATCAATCACCTACAAGGGCCAGTATTAGCAGACACCACAGACTCCAACTGGATAAGCTTTAACAAAGAAGGGGCAGGATTTATGAAAACCAGTAAAGCATGCTCCAGTTGCCTGGGGATAGTTGCAGAAGGAGATGTTACAAAGTTTAAGCCACAGGAGCAAATGAGGGAGAGAGGGAAAATGTTGTCTGATAGGAGCTGTGGACTTCAGTAAGGGGACGGGACCAACCCACCATATCCAACAGGAAGAGAATTGAGGAATACATACTCCAAGCTTGCCTGCCTGCTCAGTCGCTCAGTCTCATCCAACTCTTTTGACCCATGGACTGTAGTTGCCAGTTTCCTCTGTCCATGGGATTGTCCAGTCAAGACTACTGAAGGGGGCTGTCATTTCCTCCTCCAGTGGATCTTCCCAACCCAAGGATTGAATCTATGTCTCTTACACCTCCTGCATTGGCAGCTGGGCTCTTAACCACTAGAGCTATCTGGGCTTACTCTCCTCTAAACCTCAGCTCTCTCCTGCCATTTCCTCCCATCAGGCAAGCCCAGTTAGAAGCTAGAGAGCAAGACAGCCAGTTCATACAATCCCTAGAGATCAACCCCCCAGCTCCTGGAGTAGAATGGAGAATATAAATAAATGGGAAAAAAAATGAAAAAAAAAAAAAAAAGAAAGAAATGCGTACGTAGTTGGGAGGGGCTGGAATATAACCATTCACCAACTCAGGGGTTCATCTTATACTAAAATTATTAAATAACTTTGTTCACAAAGAAGTGACACTGTTCTTTATTACAAGAGTATAATGGAGTCACCACGGCTTTCCCAAACCCGACACAGTGATAACAAAACTGACCATTTATTGCTTATATTGTAGAAACACATGGCATACATGCTTTCGTTTGACCATCACAATAAGCCAATGAGAGAGGGATGGTTGCTACTCCCATTTTACAAATCAGTAAACTAAGTCTTAGGGAGGTTGAGGAGCTCACTCTAGATCATAACATCCAGGCAAGGGTGCTGCCTGGTACCCAGAAGACACTCAGAAATACTAAGGGACCAGGGCAGAGAACTGAATCCTGGTGTTTCAACTCCAGCACCCAAGTTCATAACCATTTTGCTATACAGCCCCGCCCCCCCCCCCCCCCCCCCCCCCCCCGCTTAGTGAGAAATCCCCCAAAGGAGATGCTCTATGGTCAGCCTGTGAGTGTCTGGGTGTTATTTTTTTTTAAATTAAAACAGCAATTTCTTTTCAACTTTGGAAGTCTTCCCTTGTGGTGCTCCTGGTTCTGTGTCCATTGCTGTTGAGCACTGGTGGTCATCGCCTCCTCCATGACAAACCTGTCAGGCTTTTTCAGGATGCATTGACCATAGAATCCAGGAGGAGGTCCCTGAGTTTTATTGTCTCACCTCCTTCCTTTTCATCTCCCACCCTCTACAGTCTGTTTCTTAAAACAAGCTCATCTTTCTCCAAAGCACTATCAGAGATGCTGTCAGTCGAGGAGAAGCACAAAAGATTTTGAAAGATGCAAGAAAAGACTCCCAGTGATGCTTACAGTCAAGGACCACATCATCCCAGGTTGAAGGGGGAAACACACCTGTGCGGTCTCTCTGCTTCCTCTCCTCTGAAATTCCTGTTTCTAAGCTGGCCAACTAACATCTGCATATTGCCAGGTAAATAAAACTTTGAAGAGAGCAGAACTACCCAATTAAGGGCGCCAGGTGAAAAGAAGGTGATAAAACGCTTCATTTCAGCAGGCATGTCTTTACGGAAACGCCAGAATCCGTTCACCAGTTGCATGTAAATGAGCTGTGCGGGTACCGTAATTACATCACCTAGCCGTCTTGCTCCAGAGCGGAAGCTGATGGTTCTCTGGTCTGTGGACACCTTGAGGAAGGGGGCTCCCTTGACTCCCCCAAACCAAGAGGGTGTGATCCCAACAGGGGAACCTTAGCTCAGCCTCTGAGCTCGCAAACTGTTCGTTATAATCCCCAAACTGTCACATCGTTCCCCCTAATGAGGGTGTACATCTTTGGCAGCCTCGGGACAGTAGTAACTTATTTCATGACACATCCTGGGAGTTTTATGTGCCTGCTCCATAAAAAAAGAAATGCGCCGTTTCCATAGCAATGCAGGGTCTTTCGGGCAGCCCTGTTGTGACAGCAAGAGTCCCTGCGTTCTTCTGGGAACTGTTCTTTTTTTTTTTTTTTTTTTCTGGAAGCTCTTAAATTGTCCCCCAAGCAGTCTCCTCTGCCCTCATTTCAGAGAGGACCAAATGGCACATTCCCAGGTTTTCCAGCCTGATGATTCAGCTTAGAAATTCTCAAAAGCGCTTCGAGCATCCATTCCAGACCCTGGCAAACCTGAAGAAGAGGATCATCTCCACTCTTGGATTATGTGCTCAGTCGTGTCTGACTCTGCAACTCTATGGGCTGTAGCCCGCCACCCTCCTCTGTCCCTGGGATTTTCCAGGTGAGAATACTAAAGTAGGTTGCCACTTTCTCCTCCAGGTGATCTTCCCAACCCAGGGATTGAACCCACATCTCTTGCGTCTCCTGCATTGCAGGAGGATTCTTGACTGCTGAGACATCAAGGAAGCACCCCCACCCCTTGGATTAGAATAGATACATTTCACTGTGTAATACAAAGCATTTGCAATACAAAGAATTGCAAGGAACAACACTTTTCAGTGGCTGGCGGTATCTTACGATGCCAATCTATGGCTTATAGAATTGCAATGGAAATGGGCTGGGGCAGTGGTTGGGGCAGAAAAGCCCAGTTCTGATGCTGGTTCTGCTACCAGCTCTGGGCAAAGAATAAACACTCCATAGCCTTGCTTTGGTCATCCCACTGACTTGGGTAGGACAGGACCAACTTACCTCACTGGGTTGTTGAAATCATTAGATGGGATGATGCATGTAAAGAATAGTACCAGACTCTTTATAAGTGACAGATAAAGGTTAGCTAGTATTTTCCCATCACCTTGACAGTCAGGTCCAACAAGGCCATTATCCTTCCAAACATCACTCAGTCCTAGTAACTTTCCACTGGCCACCTGATGCAAAGAGCTGACTCACTGGATGCTTTCCTGATGCTGGGAAAGATTGAAGACAAAAGGAGAAGAGGTTGGCAGAGGATGAGATGGTTAGACAGCATCACTGTGCTGTCTCTACCAGCTCAATGGACATGAATATAAGCAAACTCCAGGTGACAGTGAAGGGCAGGGAAGCCTGACATACTGCAGTCCATGGGGTCACAAGTCAGAGAGGACTTAGCGACTAAACAATAACAAAAGTCTCTGTGTGTGTGTGTGTGTGTGTGTGTGTGAAGGATCTGCCTGCAATGCAGGAGATACGGGTTCGATCCCTGGGTTGGGAAGATCCCCTGGAGAAATTTCCCTTGCCTGGGAAATCCCATGGACAGAAGAGCCTAGCGGGCTGCAGTCCATGGGCTCCTGAAGAGTCGGACACAACTAAGCAAAAATGCACACATGCACGCAGTCCATGACACAGAGCCACCATGGGTTCAGGCAAGTCTCCTTCTGGCTTTCTTCATGTATGCCCTTTATTATCAGCCCCCAGCCCCGCTTTTGGCAATCACGCTCCTGGGTCCACTATGTAACCTTTCCCTTGTGGCCCTGTCTGTTGCATATTTAGGGTTTATGCACCATTTTAATTGCACATATGGTCCAGGTTATGCCTTTCATCCTGTGCCTTTCTTCTTTGTACCCAGTGCTATGTTTTTGGGTGCTGTGTTGCTCCCCAAATACCTGCTCATCATCCTAAAGACGCACAGGGTTCCACAGTGTGCGACCCCCTGCTTACTTATCCCTCCCCCAGGGACCAGACCCACTTGGCTTCCTGCCCCCACCTTGCATATCACAGGAAATATCTCTACTCATAACCTCTAGGAGCCCAGTGGAGAATCCCTTCAAGATACAAGCCCAGAAATGCATTTGTCAGGAAGTGGGCCATGTATATTTCCATTTTAACTGACCAAGTGCTGCCAAACTGTCTTCAGAATGTCTGCATCAATCCACAATCCTAGGCCAATGTTTCATGTGTCTATTTCAATACTGGGGGCCTTGGGGATTTCTTTGAGAATCTGGCGAGACACTTGGAAACTTTTTCCTAGAAAAAGTAAGTCTTATCACAATAATCATTAATATTTCTTTAGTGAAACAATATTAATATTTATTTATCCACATATATATATTAGTTCATTTAATTTTCACAACTTTTAGAGGTACATATTACTGTTTTTTAATTGAGATAGCATATAATATTCCATTAACCATTCTAGAGTGTACAATTCAGTGGCATTGAATGCATTCACAATGCTGTAGAACTATCACATCTCTGTAGTTTCAAATTTTTTTTAATTTTCTTTGATTTTTCCCAGCTTTATTGAGATGTAATTGATACATAACAGTGTGTAAGTTGAAAGTGCTGATTCCATATATTTACAAATTGCAAAATGATTACTAAAGTAGTACAAGCTACCCCCTCCATCCCAGGTGAGAACTCTGTCTTCTTCAAATAATCATTCCCATTTCCCCACCTCCACCCCCCAAGGGGCAACCAAGAATCTGCTTTCTGTCTCTATGGATTTGACAATTCTGGACATTTCATACAAAAGGGCTCATACAATATGCAACATTTTGTGTCTGACTTTTTAACTCAGCATATTTTCAAGGTTTATCCATGTAGTAGCATTTGACAAAGATATTTCATTTTTTTTGTGGCTGAATAGTATCCCATTTTATATATATATACCATAAAATGAAATAAACATTCATTTACAGGTTTCTATGTGGACATATGTTTTCATTTCCCTAGGAGTGAGACTGTTGATCATAAGGTAATGCCATGTTTAACTTTTTAAGGAACCACCAAACTCTTTTCCACAGTGGGCATACCATTGTACATTTCTCCATGTTCTTATGAACACTTGTTATTTTCTGACTTTCTATTGTTGTTATAGCCAGCCTAGTGAGTGTGAAGTAGTAGCTTATTGTGGTTTTGATTTGCATTTTCTTTTTTAAACTAAAGTATAATTGATTTACAATATTATGTTAGTTTCAGGTATACAGCAAAGTGATTTGGTTTTATAAGACCCTGATGCTGGGAAAGATTAAAGGCAGGAGGAGAAGGGGACAACAGAGGATGAGATGGTTGGATGGCATCACCAACTCAATGGACATGAGTTTGAGCAAGCTCCAGGAGTTAGTGATGGACAGGGAAGCCTGCCATGCTGCAATCCTTGGGGCTGAAAAGAGTTGGACACAACTGAGTGACTGAACCGAACTGAACTGACATATATATATATATATATATATGTATATATATATATATGCTTTCCCGGTGGCTCAACAGTAAAAATATCCACCTACCAATGTGGTATTCCGATCCCTGGGGCAGGAAGATCCCCTGGAGGAGGGCATAGCAACCCACTCCAGTATTCTTGCCTGGAAAATCCCATGGACAGAGGAGCCTGGCAGACTACAGTCCACAAGGTCACAAAGAGTAAATCAGTCACAACCCAGGAACAAAACAGCAACAACAAGTATATACATATCTATACTCTTTATGTATATATATTCTTTTTTGTTCTACTCTATTATTGATTATTATGACATATTGGACATAGTTCCATGTGTTATACAGTAAATCCTCATTGTTTATCTATTTTATATACGGGAGTATGCATCTGTTAGTTCCATATTCTTTATCCCTCCTCACCTTATTAGCATTTTCTTAATGAACAGTGACTTGAAACATCTTTTCATAGGCTTTTGGCCTTTTGCTTTACTTCTTTAAAGAAGTACCTATTCAGGTCCAGAGGAAGATATCACTATGAACATCACTTTATAAATTAAGGAACTGAGACCAAAATAAGTTGGGAATGGAGATGAGCAGATAGCAGAGTTACTGAATAGGAATGCCCCTCTTTGCATTAGGTTTGTGGGGAGGGAGTTACTGAACACTCTCCCCCAAGATTCTGTAGATTTCATGTTCAGAATTCTGCCTGGGATAGTGAGTCTAAGACAAGGTGGGATTCTCAGTAAAAACTCGGGTAAATAAATGAAGCAACTACAAGTCCCTTCTTTCCTGGTGGCTCAGATGGTGAAGAATCTGCCTGCAATGCAGGATACCTGGGTTTGATCCCTGGGGTGGGAAGATCCCCTGGAGAAAGGAAGGGCTACCCACTTCAATATTCTTGCCTGGAGAATCCCATGGACAGAGGAACCTAGTGGCCCAGAGTCCATGAGGTCACAACTGAGTCAGACACAGCTGAGGGACTAACACACACACACACACACACACACACACACACACACACACACGTCCCTTCAGAGTTTCCTTTGCCTCAAAAGAAACAAGCTTATCACACAAGGATTCATAATCCAGCCTCAGACTCTGTGTATACCCCAGGACATCTTCAGAGGGTCCCCACCCCCTGCAAGCAGAAGCCGCCTTCCTGGTACCTTAAGGGCACCCAGTGGAAGCCTGACTGTCTAGTCTGGGTTATTATTACATCTGGATCAATTCTTAATCTTTCAGTTTAGCTTTGAGCAACTTGGTGACCTCTGACAGATCAGCATAAATCATTCCATCCAGACTGGAGTGAGAGATAACTCACCAGCTGTGGTCCCATGACATTTGCAACTTACTTTGAAGGCCAGCCCTCCTCTAAAAGCGGGGTAGAGTTCTCAGCCGAGACTGGTTCAAAGGCAGGCAGATTTCACAGCTTTAGGTAGAGGTGAAATTAGCAATAGCGTGTCAACTCTGTCTTTGCTCTAGGTAGAAAGAGACAATGCTTTTCATCCACTGACAAAGCACCTTGGTGCTGGGAGTCACTTTCTGGGATGCCATAAGTCTGATCTACATTATTGATCTAGTTCAGAATTTGTACTTTTTGAATTCAGAGAGGCAGGCAGTGAAAAGTGGAAAAAGGAGAAATGCATATTGGGTTGGCTAAAATATTTGTTTGGGTTTTTCTGTAAGATGTTACGGGAAAACCTGAGCAGACTTTTTGGCCAACACAGTATTTAGTAATCACTTCCTATGGGTTGGGCTTCCCTGGTGGCTCAGATGTTAAATCATCTGCTTGCAATGCAAGAGAACTGTGTTCGATCACTGGGTCAGAAAGATCCGTTGGAGAACAGAATGGTTACCCACCCCTTTACTCTTTCCCGAATTAATTCCATGAACAGAGGAGCCTGGTAGGCTACAGTCCATGGGGTTGCAAAGATTTGGACAGACTCAGCAACTAACACTTTCACTTTTCCTATGGATTAAGCAGTGGGATCAACACCATCACATAATAAACCATTTACTCTCTCATTTAATCATCACCAGCAATCTCGTGAAGCAGTGATTATTGTCAGCATTATTTTACAGGGAGGAATTTTAGTTCCAAGAGCTAAATGACCTTATGGAGGTCATAGGGTGAGTAAGGACTGAATTGAAAATCCAAATCTGCAGATTGTCATTGCTATACTCTTTCTCATCTCAAAATCTCAGTAAGTCCTTATGTTCTACCTCACCCTTCCCAGGAGTTTCTCCCTCCAAATACATGGAAGATTGAGGAAAAGCTCTGTGGCTGAAGAAACCCAAGCAAGGTAAGGTATGGCCAGAGCTAATACGTCAGTGTAAACTGCTTCAACTCACTGCATCAGTTTTCTCATCTGAGGAAGATGGAATCATTGTGAGGACAGTCTGTGTTACGAGAATTGAGTACAGTTTGAAAATTAACTGTCTCATTAAAAAATTTTCTGTTGAGTTATTCACATTTTCAAGAAGGTTCTTAAAGATGACATAACTTTAAGACCAAAAAGGATACTTATTGAATGTGAAATTTTAGAAACTGGAACAGTTCCTTAAGCATATCATGAAAAAGCACCTTAAATTACATCTCATGAGTAGCCTCACGTAATACAAGGGAAGACACATGGTAAGATTGTCAAGGACCTAGTCACTGAAGAGAAAATATTCATACTTTGTCTTGTAGGTAATCTAATACCATCTTCAGGAAAAAAGCAACTGAAGTCTCAGCGTTCTATCTGCCAGGACTCTATCAGTGGAAAAGACAGTCTGATTTCTGATTTATTTATTTTGAAAGTTATTCTATCACTCTGACTCCCAGGCAAAGAGAAGGCTCTTTTTGGCCAATGAGGGCTAAAAGAACCTGGTCAATGGAAAATCGATCTGTCCGTGATGTCTCATCAAATCCACAGTTGGATTTGATGCAAGCAAGATGGAGAAAGGTCAACAGAGCTTCATTCTTCTGATGCGGAATCATGGCCCAACTTTTTTCTCTCTTCTATTTATGAAAAGTTTTATTTCTCCTTATACCACTTTCTCCTGATTTGAAATGAAATATTTGAGTCAATCAGTCAATCAGCAATGGAAATGGTGATTGCAGGGAAATGGTGTTGTGTCCTTGTAGCAGAAATAGGTGTATTAATACTAGCAGGGGTGGTTACAGGGATTGTAGTAGTAGTAGCGACATGCTAACTTTGCTGGAGTGCTTACTGTGTGCCAGGCACCACTTTAATCCTTTTTATTCTTACAACCGTCCTATGATATATGACATGATTAATTATCCATTTTCCAGATGAGGAACTTCAGGTATAAGAGGTGAGGTGGTTTGCCCAAGATCACAAAGCTACAAAGTGATGGAACCCGGACCTGAACCCAGGCATTCTGACTCCAGAGGCCTTGCTCCTGGGCATGACGTTATTCTGTTAATAACAGGAGCGACCACAGCTTACTTTTACTAAGTGCTTATTGTGTGCCTGATTCTTTCTTATCTATACCTATAAGGTCAACTTACCCCTCCTGAACAATAACAAGGGATGTCAAGAATTCATATTGCAGCAGCCTCATCTGTTGCCCCAGCCCCATGCCAAGCCACAGGTCCACAGGATAATGAGGTCTGTTGCTCTTCAATCCAAAATCCCTTTCCAGGTAACAATGTGGATTTCAGAACAAGCAGGGTGACAGGATTCATGAACACCGAATCTATTGGCACTGAGTCAGACCAGTCTTCATCCAAAATCACAGGATGCTCATTAGCATCTGTATCAATATGGTTTCATGGATGTTTATCTTATTTTCTGGGTTAAAATCCAATATTATCATTATTTGGTTTTGCTGCTTAAATAATTTTAACTTAATGATGGTTAGAAGGCATCACCAACTTAACGGACATGAGTTTGAGCAAACTCCAGAAGATAGTGAAGGACAGGGAAGCCTGGTGTGCTGCAGCTCATGGGATCACAAAGAATCAGACATGGTTTAGTGCTGAACAAACAAAACAGAGGAACTAAATACTCTGTCAGGTAGACTCTTAGATCCCTTTGGCGTGCCTTCATCCTTTTATCTTCTCTTTCTTCTTCTTCTTTGCATTTCCTTACTTTCTGGTGCTACAAGATGCTTCAGGTTCAATTTTTGTTATCTCTGCCCCATCTCTAGATTCAGGCATTTCCCTAAGGAAATGGATAATGGAATTTAGAAAACAATATCTGGGCCTTAGCTATATTTTAATGAGTTTATTTCTAGCAACAGTCCCAGCTATAGTTTCCTTCTCCAATAAAATTACTGTCTAAAACATTACCCAACACTAGACCTGGGGCTAATCTTTATATGTAAATGCATACATTGTCTCATTCAGTCCTTAACAAATCCTAAAAGGTAGATCCTAGTGCACATCCCCATTTTAGCAATGAAAAAAGCAAAGCCCAGAGGAGTTCATTACTTTTGGCACTGCCACACAGCTGGAAATTGGTGGAAATTGGTGCCACACAGTTGAGTTAGAAGCTCAGTCTAGAAGCTGAGTCTAGACTCGTCAGTCTTGCCCTCCCCCTGTGCCTTGAGATCTAAGAGGAGTGAATTTGAAGTCAGACCAACCCAAGATCAAATTCTATCATTTCCAAGCAGTGCAATCCCTCTGAATGTCCTCATGTGCGACATGGCATTAATAAAACCTATTTTCACAGGTTGCTGTTAGCATTAGAGTGTACATGTATTGCATACCTAGTACCAAGTACTTACCTTTTATGAGGACCTGCCATTCCTGTTAGACTTGGGTAAGTGAATATATTCTGGGATCAATATTTTAATTCAAATGCTGGATCCACCGCATCTAGCTACTTCTGTCTTTATGCCTCTATTTTCTCTTCTGAAAAGGGAGGCATTTTGTAAGTGGGATTACAACGGGCACCCAATGCAATAACATCTATAAAGCATTTACTACAGTGTCTGATGCATAAGAAGAACTCAAGAAACATGGATTGTTATCAGTATTATCACTCGATCCCCAACATCCCAAAAAGCGCCTGGCTAGATGTGCTTGGACGAATGCATTTGAATGAACGCTAGGCTCAGCAAAGGTAACCAACAGCACACTCCTTTCAATTCAGGATTAATATATGCATTCTGCCCATCTCTCTGGATGCCTCCCTGCTGGTCCATTCACTTGGTTGCTCCGTTCCTCATCTTCCTCGGAATGTGTCTCCGTGTAGTACCCCCATGAAGAGGACTCTGTTGTGATGGATGGTTCTGTTGGAACTACAGGGCGTTGACAAACGGTAGCTTCATACATCACAGGGCCATCAGGACTGGCACTTTGATAATGTATTATGTGAATACATCGTCAGAATGCTGTCACCCTGGTGACAGATTCATCAACAGACAGGGCTGTCACAGGAAGGAAGGATAAGAGAGTGTAGGAGGAAGGGAAATCCTCTGCTTGATGAGGAGGAGGTCTTCATAATGAGATACAGAGTGTCCCAACTCATCTGGCTGATAAATGCTAAGAGTGTCCTGGGGGTGGGAAAGATGGCAGGGTACCACAATGGATGGATGATTAGTCTAAAGACCTGGAGCCTTGGGGTCCAGTCATGACTCATCTTATGACTCCTACTAAGCCCTCATGACCTTCTCTCATCAACAAAGTGAGCATGTTACAGAATACTCCTGAAAAGTGAGGCACAGTACTGAAGGGCTTTACATCAATGATCTTATTTAATTGACAAAATTACCACATTCTATAGCCATCACTGGGCTTCCCTGGTGGCTTAGTGGAAAAGAATCCACCTGCAGTGCAGGAGATGTGAGAGATGTGAGTTCGATCCCTGGATGGGGAAGATCCCCCTAGAGAAAGAAATGGGAACCCATTCCAGTATTCTTGCCTGGGAAATCCCATGGAAAGAGGAGTCTGGAAGGCTATAGCCCATGGGGTTGCAAAAGAGTTGGACACGACTTAGTGACTAAACAACGACATGGGCATTACTAAAATTATCCTCAGTATTCATATAGGAAACTGAGGCTGGAAGAGTTTAAATAACCTACCCAAGAGCAAGTATGTGGGATGTATTCAAACACCAGCTGTCAGACTTCCAATCCTGTAGGCTAAATCACTATGTTACTATGACCCACCCCTTACATAAATTAAGGGACTCTATGAAGGCTTGATCTCCTTATGACCAGTGTACAAGTCCACCCTGAGTACTACTAACTATTGAACTACAAAGTTCATTGGCTGTACTTCAGCATTTTAAAGATGAGCAGACTCTTTAAAACCCTGAATTCTTTCCTTTTAAATTGTTTTCTTTTACAGTGGAGTATAGCTGATTAACAATGTCGTGATAGTTTCAGGTACACAGCAAGGGATTGAAATTCCAAGGGACTGAAAGGGACTCAGCCATACATGCACAGGTATCCATCCCTCCTCCCCAAACTTCTCTCCCATCCAGACTGCCACATATTGAGCAGAGTTCCCTGTGCTAGACAGTAGGACCTTCTTGGTTATCCATTTTAAATATAGCAGAGTGTACACATCCATCCCAAACTTCCTAAATAGCCATTCCTCCATCCTTCCCTTCTGCCAATCATAAGTTTGGAAAACCCTAAATTCTTTGACATTTTTTATGAAGAATTTTCCTGCAAACATGAGGAATTCCTAAGTCAACATTCTAGAATGGTATTATTACAAACTCTTGGAATATCATCATCAGCAAACTCTCCCTAGCTTTCATGTCTGGTGTTGAATACCAATGGTGATGTAGACAGGACACATTATAGGACTTGAGGGAAATAAGCTTACAGTGTTCAAACTCCTCACCTCCCCTGGAATTTACACAGCCAACCGGTTTGCTCCTACCCACAACCAAATCTGGTGTGTCCAACTGCAACAGATACCAGACAATAAATGACTTGGAGCAACCTTCATGATGTAGCTGCTTATACATGAGGGATAGAAGTGGCAGAAATCTGTATTACCTGCAGGAAAATCATGGAAGTCGGAGTCAGAACACTTGGCTTATTGACTTGCTAGCCCTATGACTTTAGGGCAAAACATTTTTGTTTCTCATCAGTCTCCTAACCTTTAAAAAGGAAATCTCTAAGCTGAACCATCGCTGAGGTTTCCTCCCATTCTGCATCCTGTGATTCTCTGAACATTATGCTCTACACTCTAAACTCACCTCATTTGCAAATTTCAAGACTACAACAAAGGCTACCAAAACACCAGTGGAACGAAGTACCTAACCCATCATCAAGTCGCAGCCACTAGCATGCGCAAAGTGAAAATGCTAACTCCGTGGATTTGGATATTCACCCTGTAATGGTGAGATTTAATTTCAGCAGAGAGCGTCTATCTCACATAATGGTGTATCATTGCACTATGTTTTACTTCCCTTAGCAAATAAAGTATACAGGGAAAAAAAATTGAAAAGAACATACATTGTTTTATTGTCTTGTGAAATGTCTGGGTTTCAAGCCAATAGAATGCCTTAATGCTCAAGTTCTCCAGGGTGATACAAAGTGCAGTGCATCTCTGTTTGGGAAGCTAAATTTAATAAACAGAGTAATCCCCTGGCAGACCCCAGGATTTTTCTAATATCCTGATGGTGTCAAGGGAGAAGGGCTTGAGATGTGAAAACCAGCATAAGACCTTACAACCAAGACTTACTAGAAGCAATCACCCTTTAATTGAGGCATCCGCTTTTTGCATGTTGTGGTGCTGAATTGGAAATCACATTAATGGTGTGTGTGCTGTTCACGAGCCTTGGGGTGGGTGTTGTCCACAAGTCATGGTGTTGAATCAGAAGCCTCTAAATCTGGTGTTGCACAGCCCAGTCTTATGTCACAAAGATCTCCATCTTTTCTCAGCTATAAAGGCATCTTTATCCTGTACCCCTTCAGGGTATTTTAAATATATGCTGGTAATCTCACTGGAGAAGTGGCTGCATGGCGCTGGAGTGACTTTAAAGAGAAATCTCACATCCAAGTGCAAAGAAGAAGCCCCAGCAAGATGATAGGAGGGACGAAATCACATTTAGAATCAAACCGCATACCCTCCAGAGACGCTCAGAGGGCTCAAACAAACCTTGTGTGCACCAGGACCCAGGGACCCCAAAGAGACTGATACAGAATGGTGTTTGTCTGCTGAGGAGGTAGGGGCCAGCAGTAGTCTGCTGCAGGGGCAGGGGCTCTGGGTGCAGCAGACCTGGGTATGGCATAAGCCCTCTTGGAGGAGGTCACCGTGAACCCACCATAGAGCTGCCAGAACTTACACAGGCCTGGGGAAACAGACTCTTGGAAGGCACAAACAGAACCTTGTGCACCAGGACCCAGGAGAAGGGAGCAGTGACCCCACGAGAGACTGACCCAGACTTGCCTGTGAGTGTCCAGGAGTCTCCAGCAGAGGCGTGGGTCGGTGTTGGCCTGCTTCAGGGTTGGGGGCATTGAGTGTAGAAGTGCCTGCATGGGACCCTTTGAAGGAGGTCCCCATTATCTTCATTACCTCCACCATAGTTTGGCCCCAGGTAAATAACAGGGAGGAAACACAGCCCCACCCACCAACAGAAAATTGAATTAAAGATTTACTGAGCATGGCCCATCAGTAACTGGAAGACCCAGTTTCCCCCTCAGTGAGTCTCTCCCATCAGGAAGCTTCCATAAGCCTCTTGTCCTTCTCCATCAGAGGGCAGACAGACTGAAAACCACAATCATAGAAAACTAACCAGTCTGATCACATGGACCACAGCCTTGTCTAACTCAATGAAACTATGAGCCATGCCATGCAGGGCCATCCAAGATGGATGGGTCATGGTGGAAAGTTCTGACAAAATGTGGTCCACTGGAGAAGGGAATGGCAAACCACTTCAGGATTCTTGCCTTGAGAACCCCATGAACAGTATGAAAAGGCAAAAAGCTAGGACACTGAAACATGAGCACTCCAGGTCAGTAGGTGCCCAATATGCTACTGGAGATCAGTGGAGAAATGACTCCAGAAAGAATGAAGGGATGGAGCCAAAGCAAAAACAGCACCCAGTTGTGGATGGGACTGGTGATGGAAGTAAAGTCTGATACTATAAAGAGCAATATCACATAGAAACCTGGAACGTTAGGTCCATGAATCAAGGCAAATTAGAAGTGGTCAAACAGGAGATGGCAAAAGTGAATGTCAACACTTTAGGAATCAAGTGAACTAAAATGGACTGGAGTGGGTGAATTTAACTCAGATGACCATTATATTTACTACTGCAGGCAAGAATCCCTTAGAAGAAATGAAACAGCCATCATGGTCAACAAAAGAGTCCTAAATGCAATACTTGGATGCAACAGAATGATCTCTGTTCCTTTCCAAGGCAAACCATTCAATATCGCAGTAATCCAAGTCTATGCCCTGACCAGTAATTCTGAAAAAGCTGAAGTTGAACGGTTCTATGAAGACCTATAAGATCGTCTAGAACTAACACCCAAAAAAGATGCCATTTTCATTATAGGGGACTGGAATGTAAAAGTAGGAAGTCAAGAAATACCTGGAGTAACAGGCAACTTTGGCCTTGGAGTACAGAATGAAGCAGGGCAAAGGCTAACATAGTTCTGCCAAGAGAACGCACTGGTCATAGCAAACACCTCTTCCAGCAACACAAGTGTCAACTCTACACATGGACATCACCAGATGGCCAATGCCAAAATCAGATTGATTACATTCTTTGCAGCCAAAGATGGAGAAGCTCTACACAGTCAGCAAAATCAAGACTGGGAGCTGACTGTGTGGATCACTACTAACTGTGGAAAATTCTTCAAGAGATGGGAATATCAGACCACCTGACCTGCCTCTTGAGAAATCTGTATGCAGGTCAGGAAGAAACAGTTAGAACTGGACATGGAACAGCAGACTGGTTCCAAATAGGAAAAGGAGTACGTCAAGGCTGTATATTGTCACCCTGCTTATTTAACTTATATGCAGAGTACATCATGTGAAATCCTGGGCTGGATGAAGCACAAGCTGGAATCAAGATTGCCGGGAGAAATACCAATAACCTCAGATATGCAGATGACACCACCCTTGTGGCAGAGAGTGAAGAAGAACTAAAAGAGTATGACAGACAGCCCTAGTTTGCCAACCATGGTAATGATCATTCTTGAAAGTGAATCTCCTGGTTGAATCACCCCACTTGATGCTGCATCAAACCAGGGTTGCACAATTGAGCAAAATAAACAATGGTTCCTGTTTTAAATCACCACGGTTTAGGAGTGACTTACTTTTTGTAGTAGTAACTGGAACAGACAGACTATAAGAAAATGATAGAAAGAAACAATCTGAATATGGGTGAAGCACTTACAGTGTCATAGAGACATCCTAAATTCTCATCAAGGATGAAAGTGAAAGAGGAGAGTGAAAAAAATTGGCTTAAAACTCAACATTCAGAAAACTAAGATCATGGTATCTGGTCCCATCACTTCATGGCAAATAGATGGGGAAACAATGGAAAGAGTGACAGACTTTATTTTGGGGGGCTCCAAAATCACTGCAGATGGTGACTGCAGCCATGAAATAAAAAGACACTTGCTCCTTGGAAGAAAAGTTATGACCAACCTAGACAGCATATTAAAAAGCAGAAACATTACCTTGCCAACAAAGGTCCATCTAGTTAAAGCTATGTATGGATGTGAGAGTTGGACTATAAAGAAAGCTGAGTGCCAAAGAATTGATGCTTTTGAACTGTGGTGTTGAAGAAGACTCTTGAGAGTCCCTTGGACTGCAAGAAGATCCAATCAGTCCATCCTAAGGAAATCAGTCCTGAATGTTCATTGGAAGGACTAATGATGAAGCTGAAACTCCAATACTTTAGCCACCTGATTTGAAGAACTGATTCATTGGAAAAGACCCTGATGCTGGGAAAGATTGAAGGTAGGAGGAGAATGGGATGACAGATGATGAGATGGTTGGATGGCATCACCGACTCAATGGACATGAGTTTGAGTAAACTCCGGGAGTTAGTGATGGACAGGGAGGCCTGGTGTGCTGCAGTCCACGGGATTGCAAAGAGTTGGACACAACTGAGCAACTGAAGTGAACTGAACATTTTTTCTAAAACATCTGATCAGATTACAACAGCAACAATAATGATCATTCCGTCATCACCTTGCATTGTGTTGTATACAATACTCACACTTCTTATTATATGTTGATCCTATAATAATACCCCTGCAGTAAGTGTCCCTGGGACTGTCTGTCCTAGGTCAAGTTCCCTAGGAACACAGCCTGCATTGGGGGGTGATCTTTATGCAAATGATTTATTAATGGAGTCTTCACAAGGGGAAGAGAAGGAGGGCAGGGAAAAAAAACATAGACAAGGGCAAAGAGACCAGATTCAATGTGATCCCATGGGAAACTCTGCAACACAATGGCACCACTGAGTTGATTCCACCTTGAGACAAGGGACGAGCCTTTTAATACCACTGTGTCAGTCAGCTGCTGGCTGTGAACTTCCAAGAGGAAAGGATACCTTCCAGGTGAGGTGACTCCCATCTGGCCCAGGGCAATTCTCCAAAAGAGGGCAATGATCACCACTCATAGGATCTAAGAAATGGGGCACACCAGCACAGTAAAGAGAATCCAAATCTAACCCCAACAGCTTCAACAACACTGTAAGTGCTTCACCCGGATTCAGATTGATTCCTTCCATCATTTTCTTTTAGTCTGTTCCAGTTACTACTACAAAAGCAAGTCACTCCCAAACCTTGGTGATTTAAAACAGGAACCATCATTTATTTTGCTCCTGATTGTGCAATCTTCCTGGTTTGATGTAGCATCAAGTGGGGGTGATCAACCAGGAGATCCACTTTCAAGAATTATCTCTCTCATGGTTGGCAAACTAGGGCTGGCTGTCACTAGAAACTTCATCACAGCAGAGGGCTGGAGTTCTTGATTCCCATTTCTATAGGTCTTCAAGTGTCCTGAGCTGCTTTAAAGTACTATATCTGGGTTCTGTGGGCAAGTGTTTCAAAAGAGAACTGTATAACCTCTTGTGGCCAAACCTCGAAAGTTACATAGCGTTGTTTCTGCTGTTGTTTATTCATCACGGCAGTCACCTATACCCAATCGACTATCTGTAGCTCTTGAAAAGTGAAACTGTTAGTCGCTCAGTCGTGTCTGACTCTGTGTGACCCCATGGACTGTAGCCCACTAGACTCCTCTGTCCATGGGAATCTCTAGGCAAGAAGACTAGAGTGGGTTGCCATGCCCTTCTCCAGGGGGTCTTCCTGACCCATGGATCATACTGAGGTCTCCCACATTGCAGGCAGATTCTTTACGATCTAAGCCTCCAGGGAAGCCCCAAGGGAAGTAGTAAAATCCTTGAAGAGTTTAAGGAATGGGAAATACACCATTTGGGGAAATATAGTTTTGCAACATAAATCCTCTCACCAATTTCTGTGTGGTTTTATGGTTTATTTTGATTTTTTTTTTCCCCATGGCATGTGGGATCTTAGTTCCCCAACCAGGGATGGAACCCGTGCCCCCTGTAGTGGAAGTCTAGAGTCTTAACCACTGGACCCACCACCAAAGTCCCTATGTGAATGACTGATCCTTGTAACTCTTCTTGGAGAACTGTAGAGAAACCCAGAAGTGTCCAGGAATGTAGCCCACGTAGGGGCAGCCCCAGCCAATGATGACAGAAGTATGAAAAGCTCCTTGTTGCATTTGGAGGCAAACTCAAGAGATGCAATATACATTCCAGAGCTTCTCTGCAGGATTGCTGCTGCTGCTGCTTAGATGCTCCAGCTGTGTCTGACTCTTCGCAATTCCATGGACTGTAGCCCGCCAGGCTCCTCTGTCCATGGAAATTCTCCAGGCCAGAATACTGGAGTAGGTTGCCATTTCCTCCTCCAGGGGATCTTCTCAACCCAGGGATCGAACCCTCAGCTCTTGCATCTCCTGCACTGCAGGTGGATCCTTTACCCCTTGAGCCACCAAGGCTGAAATCATACCCTTATTTGACTTCTTCCCCACCTTACCCTACTGCCCGCACTTCAGCCAGGACTATTTCTTTAATCATTTGCAGATAAATCCTCATCTTAGAATCCATTTCTCAGGACCCTCACCTAAGACACCCTCTCTCTTTGGAAGTCATAATACTTATTCACGATGTCATTTATCTAATATTTAGACACGTATCACTTTGTAATGTCCTGTTTCATATGGTTTCACAAACTCTGATATCATCATTTATCTTGATGCTTGATTTCCCAAGCACTGGATGGAGCTGTAACTTATTTATCTCCATTTCCTCCCATTTCTGAAAATTCACGTGGGAAGAGAATGTATCCTGTTGAACAGCTTGCCCTGGTGCCAGTCACTGTGAACTTCTCTGTGGTCATTATCCCACCTCGTTCTAAAAACAACCCTTATGAAGAAGGTATTCTTGGATCATGCTCTTTTTATAAACTAAGATGATGATATCCAGAGACAGAGAAATTGTGCTATACCAACTGCAGTAGGAGCCATGAACAGGATATTCTTTGTGAGAGCAGAGAGAATGGCGCCCCCTAGAGTTATTTTGTTTTTCAGTGGCTCGTCATGTCCAGCCCTTTGTAACCCCATGGACTGCAGCACACCAGGCTTCCCTGTCCTTCACTCTCTCCCGAAGTTTGCTCACACTCATGTCTATTGAGTCAATGATGCCATCCAACCATCTCATCCTCTGTTGCCCCCTAGAGTTGAGCAATATACTAATCTTTGGAAGGATAAAGAAGCTTCGCTGAGATTGATCAGCTGGGAAGTAACAGAGCACAGATTTGACTGTTTGCTTCCTTGCCTTTATACTCAACCAAGATGCCTTCTGGCAGTTAAGATCTGTGGATTATTTTTAATCTCTTTCTTTTGCCCCAGGTCACATTTTTAAGATGGCATGATGAGGAAAATATTTTTTTATAATTGTTTATTTAGCTGCATCATGTGGGATCTTAGTTCCCAGACCAGGAATGGAGCCCACGCCCCCCTGCAGTGGAAGCATGAAGTCTTAACCACTGGACTACCTGAAAAGTTCCAAAAATATTTTTACTAATAGTGAAATAGATTCTTCATCATGTGAAAATAGTCTGCTTTATTCTATAGTCAATATCTATGACAGGGGAAGGAATTCCCTGGTAGGCCCAGTGGTTAGGACTCTACGCTTTTACTGCAGGGGACACTGATTTCAGTCCCTGGTTGGGGAACTATTATCCCATATGCTGTGGGGCCAAATAATAAAGGACAGAAAATTCAAGTCTAAATAGAACTTTTTTAAAAAGTCTATGGCTGGGAAAGGGCATGGAGTGGGGGCGGTTTCATCATAAGTCCCGGTGCCCTAAGAAGGCAACTTCCAATGAGACTTCCAATGAAGATTTCAACTTCCAGTGAAAGTTGAGTGGGAAGTTACCAGAAAAAGGATCTGGCCCTGGTGAACCGAAGAAAATACAGATTGTCTGCCAAGTGAAGCCACGTTTTTCTCTTCTGATTTTCTAGCTGGCTGCCTCACTCACTGCCTTCCCTGCAATCAGCACCTCCACAACTGTGATTGGGGAGGGTGGGGGGGTTGACATGCTCTAGCCCGATGCCTCATCTCAAGTGTCAGCCTCCCAGTCTGAAAAATTGAAGTTTCAGCTCCAGAAATTGCTGTTTTCAGAAGTGACGTGGTAGGAGCACCATGCTCTTGACCGAGAAAAGAACCCCATATGAATCTCCTAGGGTAACTGTCAGGCCTTTCCAAGTTATAAAAAGCCTGGGTATTGAAACCAGATAGACCCAGGTTTGATTCCCGGTTACAGTGACCTACCTGCCGTGTCGCTGAAACCTTGGAAGCCTCAGTTTCCTCATCAGTAAGATGGGGATTCATGTTATATAGGTAAATGGAAGAACGGACACTAATCAATTCAGTATTTGGAGCATACTGAGCTATTACTGTTTTTGCTAATCATCTTTCTTATTAGTCATAGGGCCATTCTAGATTCAAAATCACGGGCTGCACTTTTAAATGCAAATGAAAAGTCCAAATTAATTTGATTTTCCTTTAAACCCTTGGGCCTGGCTATAATTTTTCTTAACCCTAAGAACCTCACATCTTACAGTTCTCCTCCCCTCCCCAGTAAACACACACACACACACACACACTAACTTCTGGGCATCGTTAAATTATATTTTCCAAGCCAGTTGCTAGTGGTTTTTGTTCAGTCGCTCAGTTGCATCTGACTCTTTGCAACCCCATGGACACCAGGCTTCGCTGTTCCTTCACAATCTCCCAGAGTTCGCTCAAACTCATGTCCATTGTCCAGAATTTTTTCCAGGTAAGTATTAACAGCCGCCAGTTAGTGGAAGGGCTGAAGTTAAAACTGCAAGCAAACGGTCACCTAAAAGGCAGCCCATGATTCGTTTTTGAAATGATGGCTGTGTCTCACATCTCTGTGATACTTTACCATTTAGCATGTGCCTTTGACATTCATCATAGCACATGACCCTCTCAACATCTATGCGATGGATACAATTACTAGGCAAAATGACTTGACCAGAGTCACACCACCGGCCAGAAAGTGGGAGAACTGAGGCTCAGACCTAATTGCACTGCCTCCAAACCTGGTGCCCTTTTCACTCTACCTTTTTGCCTCCTAGCATTGTCGGAGCATTTCACAGCAGACACTTCCTCCGTGGCTGGCTGATTCTAGGGCAGATCAGCAATAACCCAGCAGGTCCCACCAGGCCTTGCTGAGTTTTAAGATGTCGAAGCAGAAAGAGTTTGGGGGAGAGAGGCAAGTCTTCTCCCCACCACCACTCCAGGAGCCTGACACACATCCCCGTGCTCACAGATGTCACCATTAATGTCCTTTTCCCCAGAAGACTCAGGCAGGGGAGCTGGGTAAATCCATCATGGCCCCAAACATAATGTTGATGAATGATCTCATTAACCCGGCAGCCTGTCCCACATCGACAGCGGCCCTGAGTCTTGGTGTGAAACCTCCTCTCCCTTCCCTAATAATATCCCACCCCCCACTGCCGAGTCCCCCATCCCCACATGCACCAGGCTACAAAGCCCCGTGTAATCACTACCTTCCCCATACACAAGCCTCAGAGCTGGTTAATATCAACTTCAGTCATATAGATAAAGTCACTGAGAAACGCATGGGTTAGATGAGTCATTCAAGTTCCAAGGGCCTTCAGCTCATATCTGGCTGACCCCAAAGCCTTGTTCTTGTCTCAACACAATACCAACTTTTCTAGACATTTTAGCAGCTTGCAAAGTCTTATGAAAATTTTTATCCACTCTTAATTGAAAGATAATTGCTTTACAACATTGGTTTCATTTCTACCATGCATCAACATGAATTAGCCATAGATGTACATATGCCCAGGAGCCTGGCGGGCTACAGTCCACGGGGTTGCAAAGAGTTGGATAGAACGGAAATGACTTAGCACTCACACGTCCATATACCCTCTCCCTCTTGAATGCCCCTCTCACCTACAGCTCTTTCCCCACCCCTCTAGGTTGTTACAGAGCCCAGGTTGATTTTCCTGGGTCATAGAGCAAATTTCCATTGGCTGTCTAATTTACATATGGTAGTGTATGTAGTTGCCCAACCAATCCTATGGGGTAAACATTCATTCTCACAACCAGACTTGGTAAGAAACTTGACAAGCTGGTTTAAAATTTGTGTGTAAGAATGAAACTTCCAAAATAGCAAAGGACATTTGGGGAGTTACAAAGGAGGGAGAGAGGATGACTCACCCAACCTGTTATTATGATATCTTCCAAAAGCATAGTAATAAAAGCAAGATGGTACTGGCAGGGGAAAAAAAATATGTGTATATATATATACACACACACACACACATATATACACACACACACACACACACACACACATATATATATATATATGCCAATGTAATAGGGTATATAGTATAAGACAGAGAGGTTAAGGGAGAGAGAAAGAGAAATTTGACATATAATGAGGTAGATGGACTTCCCTGGTGGTCCAGTGGTTAGGACTCTGAGCTCCCTGTGCCATGGGTTCAATTCCTGGTGGAGGAACTAGATCCCACATGCCACAATTGAGAGTTTGCATGCCACACTAAAGATGGAAGATCCCATGGGGCACAACTAAGACCAGGAGCAGCCAAATAAATAAATATTTTTAAAAAAAGAAGAAGAAGTAGAATCACAAATTTGTGGGGGAAAATAATGGATTGTTTTATAAGTGTTTAGCATATTTGGCAATTATTACATGTATCATAAATTTATTTATAGAGAATACTGAATCTCTGCCACACACCATGCACAAAAACAAGCTCCAATTACATTAAAGGTAAGTCTTTCCCATTCAAACAAAAGAAAAATGTAAATAGTTTTGTGACCTCAGGCTATAGAGTGATTTCTTAGGTGAGTTCCCAAAGGCACAAACTTGGGGTGGAGATATTATTTTTTTTTCACTTTATGACAAATTTAAAGCGTATTTTCAATGAAGAGCATCATTGATGGCTGGCAGACTGGAAGAACGTATTTGCAATATCACAGAAGGAGAAAAAGTTGACAAGAAAGCATAGGATGTAGGGCCCCAACTTCTGGTATTTAGGGGAATAAAAGTGAAAGCAACAATAAGATGCCATTTTTAAATTGTTTGATATTTATTTATTTATTTGGCTCCACTGGGTTTTAATTGCAGCATGCAGGATCCTTAGTTGTGGCATGTGGGATCTAGTTCCCTAACCAGGGCTTGAACCTGAGCCCCCTGCGTTGGGAATGTGGAGTCTTAGCCACTGGACCACCAGGGAAGTCCTGAGGTGGTATTTTATACCCTTCAGATGAGCAAAAATTCTACCTAGGAAGGGTATTTTATATGAGGACATGATGAATCTTTCTGTATCAGGAATGACAGTATGAATTCTCACAGTTCCTCAAACTGGAAGAATTAGAATGCCTATGATCCAGCAAACCAAGTCTTGTATACATAATCTGGAGAAATCCTCACAAAGGTCCGTAAAGAAACACATAGGAAGATAATCAGGCCAGCCTTGCTTATGGTAGCCATGATTGGAAGAAACCTGGATGTCCATCACGGGGGGATTAGATAAATTTGGTACGAGAGACTGTGAAGCACCATGGAGCATTCAGGAGTGTGACGTAGGTTTATATATGGTAACAAGGACAGATTCCAAACTATAACACCGAGCCAATCAGTAAAAGAGGACTAAAATACAATACCATTAATGCAAAATTTCAAATACAGTTGCCCAAAGCAAAATTCGATGATACCCACATATCTAAATAAATATAGGAACAGTAGAATGGGATGTCATACAATTAGTACACAGAGTGCCTATGAATCAGGGGAAGGAGAGGAGGGTGGAGATGCTACATACAGGGATGAATAACAAAATAATCATGTCTGACTCTTTTTGACCCCATGGACTGTAGCCCACCAGGCTCCTATGTCCAAGAAATTCTCCAGGCAAGAACACTGGAGTGGGTAGCCATTCCCTTCTCTAGAGGATCTTCCCAACCCAGGGATCGAACCCAGGACTCTGGCACTGCAGGCAGATTCTTTACTGTCTGAGCCACCAGGGAAACCCAAAAATAAAAGAGGGTCAGTGCAAAATCTGATTATAACAGTATGTCATAGATCGAAAAGGCTCCAGTTCGTTGAAGTAATGAATCAAGTGATAAAAAGGAGGAAGCAGAGGATCACAGGGGAGACCAGGAAACAGGAATATTAGATCCTCATGTTCACAGCGTGCTCACTCACGTTCGATTATTTGCAACCCCACGGACAGTTAGCCCACCAGGCTCCTCTGTCCATGACATTTTCAGGCTAGAATACAAGACTGGGTTGCCATTTCCTCCTCCAGGGGATCTTCCCAACCCAGGGATCAATCAAAGCCACATCTCTTGAGTTTTCTGCATTAGTAGGTGGATTCTTTACCACCAAGTCACCTGGTAAGTCCATTAGATCCTCAACCTCCTGTAAAAAAAGAAAAGAGTGTGAAAATTGGAAGGCTTGGGGGTTGAAATAAAGGAAGAAATAAGGCAAAGGAGGAGAACTGTTTTTAGGGCAGTTTTGGAAGAGTGTCAGAGAGAATCATACGGAGGCTTGAGAGTTTATCACTCAAGCTGCACACAACAGGAGAGAGAATGCAGTGACTGTGGGCCAGGTCAGCACAGAGGGACCTGGGCTAGAATTATTCCGAGCAAAGCCACTGATAGAAAAGCCAGTGTCCTGGGAAGAAGATTAAAGAAAGCCGCTGGTGCCCACAGAGCTTTCTCCTTTGATTAAGTCAGGTCCATCCATAACTTGAAGCCCAGTCACCTCAAGTTTTTCCTGTAAGATGGACTTGGAACTCAAATGACCTTGGTTTGCCTCAATCACTTCTCAGTCCTGTCATCTTGGGCCAGCTCTCAGCCTCTCTAAGCAGATTGCAGAAAATCCCAGTTCCTATTCCAGGGAGCTATGATGCTTAAATGAGATGATACAAGCAAACATATATAATGCTTGACATGCAGAAAATGTTTGTTGAAAAAATAAGGGTAGGGCGATGGTGGAGGGTGAAGGAGGCTGCAATTTGCAATTATTATATTTGTTGTCTTAATCACAGCCCAGTTGTTCGATACTCCTAGAAACCCCCTACAACAGGCAGGAGGCAACCTGGATCCACCAATTTTCTGGCAGGTCTTGAACAATTCCCATTATACTCTTGGGGCTTAGCCTCCTCCATGGCCAATGGACTGGCTCATTCTCTCCTGCAGCCTTGCTGGGCAACCCTCAGAGTCCTGGCCGGCCAGTCAGAAGGCAGACCATGGAGCAGCCGCCTTTTCAGGGTGAAGACCATGAGGTTAAGATTTCTGCTATTATACTAGGTCAAGTGAAATGATGATAAAAATGGCATTTGCAGATGAACATCACTTCACACTGCAGACAACCTGACAACACATAGGCACTATTATTATTTAGTATTTTATTAGGATGAATCCATTCTACAGATAAAAGACTAAGGATGGGGATTGTCTGTGGGAGCTTGTCCAAAGTCACTGGTGAGCAATGTAAGAGCTGAGAAGGAAACCTGGCCCTCCAGATATTTGAAGCTCTGATCTTGTGTGCTGAATGATGTTCCTGCTGCAAAATAAAAGGGGACGGGAAGCTGAGTCTGAAGATGCAGGCGAGCACAGGCAGGTGTCTGAAAGGCTGGGGTCGGAAGGCATGCTAGCCAGGTGTTCTAAGCATTGCATATAAAACAGATAAAGAACAAGGACCTACTGTACAGCACAGGGAACTAGATTCAATAACTTGTAAAGATCTATAATCGAGAAGCACCTGAAAAGGACTGCTGCTGCTGCTAAGTCGCTGCAGTCATGTCTGACTCTGTGCGATCCCATAGACGGCAGCCCACAAGGCTCCCCCATCCCTGGGATTCACCAGGCAAGAACACTGGAGTGGGTTGCCATTTCCTTCTCCAATGCATGAAAGTGAGAAGTGAAAGTGAAGTCGCTCAGTTGTGTCTGACTCTTCGTGACCCCATGGACCCCAGGCAACCCACCAGGCTCCTCCATCCATGGGATTTTCCAGGCAAGAGTACTGGAGTGGGCTGCCATTGCCTTCTCCAGAAAAGGACTACATATATGTGTGTATGTAGTTGAATATATGTATATATATATAGTTGAATCTCTCTGCTATACACCTGAAACTAAAACAACATTGTAAATCAGCTACACTTCAGTAATTATTATAACTATATTATCATAATATAATACACATAGCATAATAATAATATCAGGGGCTAACTTTCACTCACCATTCATTACACACCTGGAGCTGACTTCAGGACTTTCCATTATCCTACTCATTTTGATCTTTGATGTCAAGAGGCAGATGTTTTGGTGTCTCCATTTCACAGATCAGAAAACTGGGGTTTGGAAAGGGGTAACTGACCCAACATGAGGCAGCCTTTAAGGGGTGGTGATCCCAGCTGGCTGAATCTGGTGCTTTTACCCAATATGCCGTACTGAACAGTCATGATAGCCAATAAAGGATGTGTAGAATACCCAAAATGACCATCCGGAATGCCTCTGAGTTACAAAGAGTGTCCAGAAGAGAGAAGAAAAGAATTTACAGGAGCCAGGAGAGCAATTCTTTTACTGTGAAATTTTTACCGAGGTTAAGATTCTGTGCACTGGTCCTTCTGGGAAAAGGCGTGATGGTGTGTGTTGGGGGTGGTGAGGCTGTGTGCAAGGGGTGTGTCAGTGTGTAGGGAGAGGGAAATGTGGAGGAGAGACGAAGGCGGGATGAGAAATCTTTGAGAGAAGTGAGTGTGTAGTGTGAGTGAATGGCGAATGTGTGTTTGTGGTGGGTTGTATGAGTTTGCAAACAGAGCCATGGTAAATGTGAGATGAGTGTGTCAGGGGGTAGATGAGGGGGCAGGTGACCATGTGAATAAGAAAGTGACATTTGTGATGGAGTTGGGTGGGAGAATGTAAGTGTAGGCAGAGCATGAGTGTCTACCATTGCATGGTGTGTGTGTACCGCAAGGAGATCAAACCAATCAATCTTAAAGGAAATCAATCCTGAATATTCATTGGAAGGACTGATGTTGAAGCTGAAGCTTCAATACTTTGGCCAACTGATGTGAAGAGCTGACTCATTGGAAAAGACCCTGATCCTGGGAAAGATTGAGGGCAGGAGGAGAAGGGGATGACAGAGGATGAGATGATTGGATGGCATCACCGACTCAATGGACATGAGTCTGAGCAAACTTTGGGAGATAGTGAATGACAGGGAAGCCTGGCGTGCTGCAGTCCATGGAGTCGAAAAGAGTCAGACATGACTTAGCTACTAAACAACGGCTGCCACTGCTTGTCTCTACAACTCTCCTCCTCCATCTCTGCCTCAAGAATCCCCCTCCCCCAGAGCTCAGAATCACCTGACCCACGTAACTTCCCTGATCATGCAGGGTGGATGCAACTCCTCCATCCTCCGCATCTCCAGAGCACTGTGTCACTGTGTCGACCTCATCGCTAGCCTGCTCATTTGTAACTGACAGATGTCTCTCCATCATTAACCCATGCTCTCTGTCAATGCACAGACAGTGTCGTGTTCATTTCTGCATCTACAAAACCTATCCCAGGGCCAGGCGCACAGGAGATCCTTGAAATGCTGATTTTTAGATGCAAAACACTGTCACTGCTGTTTGAATTCTTGACTCCTAATCATGAAACAAACAGCCTGGCCATTATTCTGAGATATATCATATGAAAGGATGGTAGAGGAGTGGCAATGGGATAGGGGAGAACAGAGAGACTCTGAGGGTTTTTTCCTTCCCAAATCCCCTGCACTAATGGCAGAGAGTTTCCAAAACCATCTGATCAGCAACACAGCTGACCTAATACTACAGGACAACTTTCCTTTGATGAGGAAGAATGGCTTTTATTTCCTCTTATGAAGATCTTGTAACATAGAAACAGTTTACAGAAACTCTCCCTTGCCTGCCTTGGGGTATTATGGAGATATATTAAATAATAGAGGAGGTAAGTTTTAATGACCCACCCTTGCAGTTGTCAGCCTGTGAGGTTCCTCCCCTCTGCTGGGTGGTATCTTTATGAATATAACACGCTACTTGAGATGAGCTCTTTATAGGTTCTAGGTCATGGCCAAAACCCAAGTAACATGCTTCATTGTTGTTCATTTGCTAAATTGTGTCTGACTCTTGCAACCCCATGGACTGCAACACACCAGGCTTCCCAGCCCTTCACCATCTCCTGGAGTTTGCTCAAACTTATGTCCATTAAGTCCATGATGCCATCCAACCATTCTCATCCTCTGTCATCCCCTTCTCCTCCTGCCTTCAATCTTTCCCAGCATCAGGGTCTTTTCCAGTGAATAAGCTCTTCGTATCAGGTGGCCAAAGTATTGTAGCTTCAGCTTCAGCATCGGTCCTTCCAATGAATAGTCAGGGTTGACTTTCTTCAGGATTGATCTATTGATCTATCAATGTCAAACATGCTTTGAGATTATTTCAATTGCATGTAAAGAGAAATGCTTTGATATTTATCAGCTTTCTTTAGAAGAGAGATTTTTTGCTGGTATAACTTGATGACTATTGCCTTCTGGAAAAAAAATATTCTGGAGAGCATGCTGGAGCAGAAGTGGTGGGTGATGTTCTGAACTCTTGTGAACCCTGCCCTGGGCACTGGGAGGCTGCCCAGAATGGACCACTGCAGGTGGATCCCAGGCTCCTGGATGGGTCAGCCAATGGCCTTCCTCCCTGGGTCT
The DNA here is from genome assembly GCF_019320065.1 of Cervus canadensis. Taxonomy (NCBI): domain Eukaryota; kingdom Metazoa; phylum Chordata; class Mammalia; order Artiodactyla; family Cervidae; genus Cervus; species Cervus canadensis. The sequence goes on along the minus strand of NC_057417.1, from coordinate 6,951,499 downwards.
CTCCATGGAAAATCACGCTGGACTGATTCCGTCCTTGGACTGAAAATCACTATTCCTCTCAAAACAGCCTCTTTTCCATGATGTTTTCCAGGGTTCCAGCAACTGCTCCCCTCCCTTGCCCTCCAGGTTTAGGAGTGGTAACCATTCTACTGGACTTCCCTGGTGGCTCAGTGGTAAAGAATCTGCCTGCCAATGCAGGAGATGCTGGTTCAATCCCTGGGCTGGGAAGATCCCCTGGAGTAGGAAATGCAACCCACTCCAGTCTTCTTGCCTGGAGAATTTCATGGACAGAGGAACCTGGAGAATTTCATGGACAGAGGAGCCTCCAGACAGGAGCCTGGAGAATTTCACGGGGTTGCAAAGAGTGGGACACAATTTAGTGACTAAACAGCAACAACCATCTTACTGTTCCTAGCTCTGGGCTACTGAACCATCCCTGTGGTTCCCTAGCGTGTGTACCTATGGCCGATTCATGTTGATGTATGGCAGAAGCCATCACGATATTAGTAAAGTAATTATCCTCCAAGTAAATTAAATAAATAGAAGAAGTCCCTTAACTAAGACTCCTGGGACATCCCCAGGATGTCCCCAACTTCTATGTGTCACCCATTTTGTCTTAGGACCCTGACTGACAGAGTGTGAAGGCAACTGCCAGATGAAGCTTTGAAACCTGGCTCCCCCACCATCATACAATTTGGAGCAAGGCATTTCATGCCTGATGCCTCAATGTCCTCAACTGCAAAACAGGAATAAAATAATACCATGATGAAAAACTATCTGAGCATCAGATGAGTCCATGTAAGGAAGGTACCCAGGAAAGTCCTGGTCCTATAAAAGGAACTTAAGTCCAAGGTCCCTCCTTTTCATCCCATTTTCCCTGCTCTGGTATTTCCCCTTGTCTTGTAACAATGGGAGGCTTGGGATGATTTAAATGCTCTTGTCTGTTGCATGAGTCAGAAACAAGTAACAAAACCAAGTGATAAATTTACCTGGGCCACCGACAGCAGCCTTTTTGTGCTTGTCAATAAAATGTTTAAAATAGGACTTGATTTGCTTTCGCTTTAAAGAAGGTTATTAACTGGCTTAGATCTACCCAAGCAATAGAGATGTGTGTTGTCCCCATTACTCACCAGGTTTTTAATCAGCACGCAGGGCTCCACCAGCCGCTGTGGTGGGGACTGAAATGGTGCAGGGAGCTGTCTGGGTGACCAGAGGAGACCAGGGCTCCTTGCGGAAGACGTTGATAAATGGGAGGACTCAGCTCCAGCCCCAGTTCCTCCACAGATGGTTTGCTCATTTTAATTGCTGCCGGCCCCTAATCCTCCTCGCATTCCACCATTTCCAGTCTGCAAAAAGGGGATAGGAACTCAGGACAACGGCAGTGCCAATGCAGCAAAGGCCATGAAGAACTTCCCCTTGCCCTTAAAAGCACCAAAAATGCATTCTGTTACACCAAACCTGGAGAGCTACCACTCAGGTTCTTTCCTCTTATTTTTATTTTCCAGCAACTTTTTTTTTTTTTTTTTGTCTGTGCTGGGTCTTCATCACTCTACAGGCTTTCCTCTAGTTGCAGTGAGCAGGGGCTACTCTCTAGGGCTTCTCATTGCGGTGCAGAGCGTGGGCTTTAGGTGCATGGGCTTCAGTATTTGTGGCACGTGGGCTCCTTGTTGCAGCTCCCGGGCTCTAGAGCACAGGCTCAATAGTTGTGGTGTACCGGCTTAGCTGCTCTGCCACACGTGGGGTCTTCCCAGATCAGGGATCTAACCTGTCTCTTGCATTGACAGCTGGATTCTTTACCACTGAGTCACCAGGGAAGCTTCCCAGTAACTATTTTTTGAAAGGAAAATACAGGCAGACCTTGAAGATTTTTGAGGGCTCAGTTCCAGACCACCCCAGAAAAGAAGATATTGCAAGAAAGCAAGTCACATGAAATTTTGGTCTTTCAGAGCATTTAAAAGTGATGCTTACACTATCCTGTAGTCCATTAACTGTGCCAAGGCTTTATGTCTAAAAATAAGGATGTATTAATACATATTATAATTTTAAAATACTTGATTGCTTAAAAAATGCCTGCCATCATCTAGGACTGCGAGTTATCATCTTTTTGCAATAGTAACATCAAAGATCACTGGTCATAGATTACCATAACAGATACACTGATAATGAAAAAGTTTGAAATAGTGTATGAATTTTCAAAATGTGACCCAGAGATATGAAGTAAACAAGCTCTGTTGGGAAAAACAGTGCCAATAGACTCATTCGATGCAGGGTTGCCACAAAATTTAAATTTCTAAGATACTTGGTACTGGTGAATTGCAATAAAGCAGAGCACAGTGAAATGAGGTCTGATTGCATCTTGATCTTCCTCCCCTGATGTTCACATTAACAATAAAAATGGGAGGAAAGATTAGAGTCAGGTCTTTTCAGAGAAAGAAGAGAGATAAAGTTGGGATGCCTTTGCAAAGGTTGGCCCAGGATTATACCAAATTTTCTCAAACATGTCCTTCACCTAGCCCCACCCAATTCACCCTGAAAAATAGTCGATTATGTATCAGCTCTTTAGAACCATTTTCATGGAGGTGTTTTCCGCATCCTCAGGAAGTTGTGGGTTTAAGACACATTTGGACTAAATAAGATAATAATGACATCTTCATTTATTCATCCATTGTATTAAGTGACATTCCCCTTATTATGTAAATGATCACCCTGGTCTTCATGGAATTCATGATGGATAAGCTAACAGAGCAATGATGTTTCTTTATAGATTGTCTCATAAGGGAGAGTGTGATGAAAAATCTGAAGTCATATACAAGGCAACTTTTCATACACCTCTTCTACCAGCCCCCTATACCTAAATCAAGAATGTTATCAAGAGAAAGCCTGGACGTATTCCCAAACATTCCAGAAGCCACGTACAATGAACCTAGTGACAATAAGCAACCTATTTAGCCTCTTTAAATATCAACTTCCTCATCTGCACCATGAAGACAGTCTGACCAACTTCATAGACTTGCTATGAGCATTCATAGCTACATCCAAAGCCCTTCTCCTCGTGCCTGGGACAGAGCAAGCAGGCAGCAAAACCAAGTCCTTTGCCGTGTATCAATTGTCTTCATCGCTATGGTCATAATCTTCATCGTTTCTATTTTAGTGGCTTCTTCACAACTTAGAACCAACCCATTAATATGAAAGAATTCCACAAATGCTCAAGGCACCTGACTTGTGCACAAGGGAGACCCACCTGCATAAATCCTAAGGATGCTACTCAACTCCTCCTGACCACACCCAAGAAAAGGCCAAAACTTGCCATTAGAGGAAATGAAGTCGACATTTCATTGGGGAAATCAATGACCGTGGAATGTTAAAGAACAAAGGAAGATGACAAACCCAGGCATGTGTGAGGACCCACCTCAAGTCCTCAGCCGCTCCAGGGGATGGAGGCATTCATCTTTCTTCCTGCATCTCAGACCCTCTGCTGACACCCCCACATGGCTCCCCTAAGAGAGGATGGCTTGCTAATTTGATCGCTCCAAGCCCTATACCTGAACCTGAGCCACGTTCCTGCTGGATGTGTGTGTTGGGCCTCAAAGGTCTACATCCTGAAGCAGATCTCCCTCTGGTTTTCCACCCACGTAGTCAGCACATCTAGACAGGATATGGCAAGCAGGGGACCTCAATGAACCTTCCTCCAGGCTTAATCCACATTCCCTGTCTAGCGTTTTACTGCCATGCACTGGGGGTGGTTTTAGGTGCTTACCCAGCTATTTGAAGAGCAGTGCTTTCTTTCCCATTTAGCTGTTGCTTTTTGCACATACCATTCTTTCCTTACTTGGGAATCCTTGAGAGAGCAAGACTGACTGTCGGGGCAGAATTGGAGCATGCCTTTGTTTGGGTTCCCCCAGAAGCAGACCCCTGAGGCAGTGAGCTGAGTGCAGGCTGTTTTACTGAAAGTTCATGGAACACTGGACAGAAAGTGGAGAAATAATACAGGGGAAGGAAAGCAACCAATAAAAGGTACATTAACAACTCAATTTCCACAGTGGGCGACTGAAGCTTAATCCACCAGGAAAACTTTGCAGAAAGGTGTAAAACGTACGCCTTACTGTCGGGGAGCTGGTTTATATCTGCACACCCACTCCCACCAGACACCGGGGGAGGGCTGCTCTCCTGGCTGTTCACTCCCTGCCTTGCTTGTGAGCAGAATGGCTTTCCAGAAAATGTCAGGAGGTAGAAAGGCACATAGTGGTAGCTCAAAGCCACTTGGTGGATCACATTGAAATGGGAAGATACAGGGGATTCAAGCATTTCCATGTCTATAGAGCATTTCCACATCTCTGGCCATCACGTCACCCTTGAACCATCAGAAGTTGCCTAGAAATTAGAACTCTTTACAAAAGTGACTCAAATGGCCAAGAGTCTGCCTGCAATGCAAAAGACCTAGGTTCAATCCCTAGGTCAGGAAGATCCCCTGGAGAGGGGAAGGACAACCCACTCCAGTATTCTTGCCTGGGGAATTCCATGGACAGAGGAGCCTGGTGGTCCACAGTCCAAGGGGTTCCATAGAGTCAGATATGACTGAGCAACTAACACTTTCACTTTTTCACATGGAGCTAAAGCCCAAGAATATCTCACCCAATTTCCCTTTGAGAATTTCCCTCCTAAAGCTTCCTGCCAGTTTTGTGGAAGGCCCTCTTCAAGGGACTGTGGGCACCGTAGAAGCCTAACTCATCAAGGTGCCTTAGCAGAGTGGTTTGTTAAGAGAACAAAGTCAAGAATCAGAGTGTTTAGGTTCAAATCTCAGCTCTGTTGCTACCTGGCTGTGCGTAAACCACTTGATGATATACTCTGCACTTTCCTCATTTGTAAAATAAAGGCAATTTCATACCTACTTCTGTTACTGAGCCAAACTTGGTTCCTCTCACCCATGCAGAGGAAAACCAATCTACTGACCCCAGATTATAGTGAACTAAAGATGTGCTGTGTGCTCAGTCATGCCTGACTCTGTGCAACCCCATGGACTGTAGCCGACCAGGCTCCTCTGTCCAAGGGGCTTTCTAGGCAAGAATACTGGAGTGGGTTGCCATTTCTTCCTCCAGGGGATCTTCCTGATCCAAGGGTCTAAACCACATCTCTTGTATCTCCTTCATTGACCAGGCTGGTAAAGTAAAGTGAAGCATTTATTGCAGGTGCCAATAAAGGAGTCCAGGCAGCTAGTGTTCAAAACTCCTCAAAGACTCTCAGAGAAAGGTTTTTAAAGACGGGGTGAAGAAGGAGATTGTAGGGTGTGTCATCAGCTCAATGCACACCCTTGGCTGGTGGTGAGGTAATCAGAAGTCAATATCATTGACCATCTGGTTCCAACTGGTCTGAGGTCTACGTGCTGGTGGGCAGCATGCAGTTAACTTTTCCCAGATGGTGGGGGTTTCAGTATCTGCAAAACAGATCAAAGAACATGGCTCAGGACATTATCTATAGCCCTTGAGGAGGAACTATAGGTCCTTGACTTTGCTTAATGACTAGACTATTGTTATTTTGTCTTGCTTGGGTGTGTTCCTTTCTTTCTGCATGTTCTCAATTCTCTGATCAAATTTATTCTTTGACTAAAATTTTTCTACAGACAAAGGCAGATGGAGGATATGGAGTGGGGGGAGTCCTATTCTGGAGAGGCCGCATAGGGTCCTTCTTGGTTACATTTCCAAGGGTTGGTATGAGCCTTGGTTAATATCTTGATTAATATCAATGGCTTGGTATGAGTGGATGAATTAATATCTGTAATGTGTCTAACATCTAGTAAACATTATGTTAGTACAAAATAAAATAAATGCATCTGGAAGGAAGCCCAGTAAGTTCAAGAACCATCACAAACCATTTATTGGGCCAGGTGATGACATATATTACTTCATAGAATCTTTGCAAAATTCCTTTGAGCTAAAACTGACAGTTATGATTTTTCATGCATGGTGACTGACTCACAAAAGCCACATACTCTGCCTTATTCAAGCAACTAAGTCCCCAGCATACCAAACACAGCACTTATGCAAACAACTAGTTTTATAAGAAGCCAATTAAATAGTACTTCCCCAATCATTCCTGCACCATGTTAAGTTTATCAATAATTCCTCAGTCAACCAGAATAATTGTATAAAGCTGATTCTCTGAATGATGAATAGGTTTGATAATAACTTCTAAGAGTCATCCTGAAATCCATTGAGGAATTGAGTCCTTCTCTAGGAACTAGCCTTGTGTCTCATGCGCGTGCGTGTTCAGTCGCGTCTGACTCTTTGTGGCCCCCTGGACTGTAGCCTGCCGGGCTCCTCTGTCCATGGACTTTTCCAGGCAAGAACAGGAGTGGGTTGTCACTTCCTCCTCTAGGATCTTCTTGACCCAAGGACTGAACCCATGTCTCCTGCATTTCAAAGGATGCTTTAATGAAATGGGGAAAGGAACGCCAGAGTTGAATGGCAGCACCAGCTCCTTGAAGATGCTTCCAAAGATGCAGGCTCATGGTTTTACTTCTCATCACATCTACTGCAGTCCAGCTTTGCCTGGAATCTAGGCACTGCCGATGAACACATCGTCTTCCCATCCAGTTTCTGGCATCCTTTCTTACCATGCTTCCTTCCTCTGACACAGTACTGATCATTTGCAGATCAGCTCTCTCTCTCTGTCCTCTGGGTGTTTTACCTTCATCAGAATTAAACTTGCCTTTTCAGACTTCCTGCTGACAGCCGAGCCAGCCCTGGCATCCACTCTGTTTACCCTGAGTTTTTAGATATGCATGGCTTTTCACTCCCAGAGCCAAAGCACCAGTGATTAGAGCTGAGCTTAATTAGACCAGATCTCTATCAGCATCTCCTCCCATATGCTTGGTGCTCAAGTACCTGCAGGCCCCTCACTTCCTCCAGCAACTCTCATGGAAGATAAATTACTTTCTTTTTTCTTCCCCTGCAAGACACTCGTTTTGGATGAGAGAGACTTTGTGGAGTAGTGAGAATGTTACTGAAAGTGGGGTTCGATTGCTCACTGCTCTGAAGCCAATACTGGAGAGACAAAGTTGGTGAAAAGGAAAGTCTGCTTTACATTGGAGGGGAGAGGGCAGTGTCCAAAGGTGGATGATCCCCCGGACAACAATCGGTGGGCAAGAACCTTTAAAGGGGAATATCAGGGGTGTGTGGGTGGAGGGAGGGGGTTACAAGCAGAAACAGCACAGTCAGCTCTGATAGTCATCTTAAAGGGGTCAGCTTTTCCTATCACTGTGAAGCTGAATTCACCGAGCATTGGATTGTTCACCCTGCAATGGTCTGATCAACATTGTCTTGATTATTTTCAGTATAGTTAATCTTCAGTTCCAGGGTCGATTGGTTCCCATTTCTTTGAGGCCAGTTCTTGGAACTGTGGCAGTCTATGTCATGGCTACAGTCTGGTCATCGCGCAGTTAAATTCTTCCACCTGGTGTGGGTTTAACAGCATCTATAAGACAGCTCAAAGGATATGGCTCAGAATATTATCTACAGCCCAAGAGGAGGAACTAAAAGTCCTTGACTGCTTAATGACTAAACTATTATTATTTTGTCCTATTTGACTATTCACCTTTGCTTCTGCACTTTCTCACTTCTCTAATTAAACTTACTCTTGGGCTAAAGTTTCTCTACAGACAAAAGGTAGACAAAGAACATGGTGGGAAGAACCAGAGGGTCCTGCTCCATTTCAGAAAGAGGCTGGGATACACATTCAGACAGATTTAAACCCTGTAATATACAGCATCTAAGCTTGGTCAAGTTGCTTGACTTCTCTGAGCTTCCAATTCCTCATCAACAGAGTGAAAAGAAAATACTAGCTAGGTATCATAAGACCCTCTGATGAAGGGGTTAAGTTAAAATATGCCTGGTATTAGAGCCTGAAATGCAATCGGGCCTCACAAATAAATTCCTATTCATCAAAAGTGCATACCTACTGTACTCCAGGCATGGGGTTACACTGAGATTACAGTGGTGAATATGGTCCCTGTCATCAAAGGCTTTGTCTCCAAGAGCGCTCCCTAAGAATAACTATTGGAGACTGTTCACACATCACCATGTATCCCTGGGGTGAGAAACTAATTTTAAAGATGGTCCCTGGGGCTTCCCTGGTGGCTCAGTGGTAAAGAATCCACCTGCCAATGCAGGAGATGTGGGTTTAGTCCCTGATCCAGGAAGATCCCACGTGCCGGGGAGCAACTAAGCCCATGCAGGTTAGTCGCTCAGTGGTGTCTGACTCTTTGCGGCCCCATGGACTGTTGCTGTCAGCCTCCTCTGTCCATGGGATTCTCCAGGCCAGAATACTGGAGTGGGTAGCCATTCCCTTCTCCAGGGCATCTTCCCGACCCAGGGTTCGAACCTGGGCCTCCTACACTGCAGGCAGATTCTTTACCATCTGAGCCACCAGGGAAGCCCCAACTAATGCCAAGCACCACAACTATTGAGCCTGAGCTCTAGGGCCTGGGAGCCACAACCACTGAAGCCGGCACACCCTAGAGTCCATGCTTCACAAGAGAAGCCACCCCAGTGAGAAGCCGCACACTGCAACTAGAGAGTAGCCCCCACTTGCCACAACTAGGGAAAAGTTCACACAGCAACAAAGATCCAACATAGTCATAAATAAAAAAATAAAGATAGTCCCCAAATCTCCCAGTTTCTCAGCCAATCTTGGCATGTTCTGAAGTCCCTCCTCTCTTGGGTACCACATTTCCCAAGAGGCATTGGCATATTTCTATTGCAAAGAAAGACTAACTCGAGCTAAACATTTCCTTACTCTCTGACTCAGCCATCCCAAATCACATATACTTTGAAATTGATGCACAGTCTTCAGTCTTGATATTCGGGTGTATCTTCCCTCTCCCAAGTGATCCATTCAGACTCAGGAACGAGGTTTCTGGCTCTTACCGGACAATCTGTACTGGACATCACCCTCCCCACCCCATCCCCCAGGTATCTAATGTGAAGATCTCAACAAATCTGGAGAAATTGGATTTTCTCTCCTGGGAATTTGGAATTGGAACTTGAACTAAGACAGAACTCTGGAGGTCATACTCAGGAAAGTAGCAAAAAACTTTTTTTTCCCTCCTGCAGAGAGAGAAAAATTGATCAGATACACAGAATCACAGAAAAGAGACCAGTGAGTTTTGCTGGTTCTTGATTCTTGCTAAAAGGCTCTGATTATCTTTCAATTATCCTGCCTCCCATCACCTTTTGTTTTCTTATTCCAGTTCCAGTGGGATTGTACCAGCAGTTAAGATGACTCCTCCGACGCCCTGAGCCCTGTGAATAACTGAAGTCTTCCGCTAGGAGCCCCTCTTCAGCCATATCGCTGCATAGTCCCTCCACAGTCACCTATTCATCCAACAAACACTTGTCCAATGCTTTCTGTCAGCCTGTCTTGAATCAGGCTGGAGAAGAAGGGAACGACAGAAGATGAGATGGTTGGATGGCATCACTAACTCAATGGACATGAGTCTGAGCAAGCTCTGGGAGATGGTGAAGGACAGGGAAGCCTGGAGTGCTGCAGTCCATGGGGTCGCAGAGTCGGACACGACTAACTGAACATCAACAACAATGCAGAGATGAATAACACCCATTATCAGACCTGAAGTCACCCTCACCGGGGACATGGGGTGAGAGCAAGCTTAAGTATCTGGGACCATGAGACTGCATATAAAGTAGAAGACAATTCTAATCTATAGCTTGGTTGTGTGTGTGCGTGTGTGCATGCTAAGTTGCTCAGTCATGTCCAACTCTGCGACCCCATGGACTATAGCCTGCCAGACTCCTCTGTCCATGGGATTCTTCAGGCAAGAATACTGGGAATGGGTTGCTGTGCCCTTCTCCAGGGGATCTTCCTGACCCAGGGATCGAGCCCGCGTCTCTTATGCCTCCTGCATTGAAAGGTGAATTCTTTACCACTAGCGCCACCTGGGAAGCCCAAAACTAATCTTGGTGTGACCTAGATGGGACTCGAACCCACAATCCCCAGCTCCAGAGACTGATGCCTTATCCATTAGGCCACTGGGTCACCACTCGTAGCTTCGGGAAATTACTTTTCCTCTCAAAGCCTCAGTTTTCCCGTCTTTAAAATGGGTGTTGAAAGTATGGATTGTTGAGAAAATTCAACAGCTCAGAACAGCATCTGATACATTTAAGAAGCATTAGCTTGGGGGAGGGAGGAAAACCTTTAGGCTCTTTGGTTCTATCTCTTAAAAGAAGGGTGCCTTGGTATCCTTGTTACAAATAAATAGGATGATTGATTTTTTTCTGACCAACATTTATCACGTCTTAGACACTGTCACCACAGGAAGAAAACTGAGAATGATAACTGCAAGTTGACCAAGCACAACTGCGTGGGAAACAGCATTGTGCATCTCAGGATTGAACGCTGGTAATGAGAGGTGGCCAGGGCTCAGTTCGAAGGATGTCACGCCAAATCTCATTCTCAAGCCTGCACGCAGTTTCAGGAGGAGAAATATTGGTCCAGTCACAGCCTGACCATAATCAAAGTGTCCATGTAAGGAGGAAAAAGTAGGTGATGTAACCTAGTGAAATGCTGGGAGTTTCAAAGATGGCCAAAACCTCCACTGCAAAGAGATGACAAGAAACACTGCCTGAACCGAAGGTGGAAAGTTCTGGGTTCTAAAATGAGACCTCAGAGAACTGTTGGACACACCAAGGGACAGCTGGCCTGGATAGGCAAAAAAAAAAAAAAATCCTGAGTCCCAGCGCTGAAGCTGAGAAGCACCAGGAGAATCCATCCGGAGGCTGAGGAAGTCTGCAGAGGGACAGAGAAGAGCTGTGAAAATTCCTGCTGACTTTCCTGCAGCCAGGAATACATATGACAACCTGCTAGAGTTTGTTAGCATGGCCCTTAGGGTAAAATTCAGAGAAATGAAATACCTTCATTCACTACCATGTTAGTGATCATTCAGGATGGTGTGGTTTGTGAATGAACCAGGTTGCCTCCTTGGGAAACTTTTGAAATCATAATAAATACTCTGGTTTTGCTTACTCTGGGCATTTGTTGAGGTCACATTATTTCCCAGGATGTAGAGATGAAGCATGGTGTTTCCTGGTGGCTCAGATGGTAAAGAATACACCTGCAATGCAGGAAACCTGGGTTCGATCCTTTGGTTGGGAAGATCCCCTGGAGAAGGGAAAGGCTACCCACTCCGTATTCTTGGCTGGGAAATCCCACCGACAGAGGAGCTTGAGTCCAACACTGAGCATGCACATGTGTAGTATTACTGATCCCATCTGACAGATAAGGAATTTGGGTTCAGAGAGGTTAAGTGACTAATTCAAGATCACACAGTATGAATCTATATTTGGAAAACCCAATCTCCTTGCTTTCAAAACTCCCCTTCCAGTTGGGGTATCAAATTGCTGTTGAGCAGTTTTCTTCAGAATTTTCAGTTATAACCTCCTCCTTCTTCTCTCTCTCTCTCTTTTTTTTTCCTTTTTTTGGTTTCTATTCTGGTTGAACAACCATATGACAAATTGCATATCTAATTAGGGCCGGTGAGATAAAGAGGTACATGGTGATCTTTGCAGGCAGCGTCTGAGGTTAGGCCTTGCGAATATGATGAAACACCATCACTAATCAAGTTGACGAGGTCAGCCACACTCCTCCCCTTCATTCTTTTCATTCTTATTAGGATAATTTTACACTTCCTGTGCTCGGCAATTGAACAATGATTACTTTGCTAAATACTACATGAGTTTTGACAAAACAAACCCCTGAGGAATCAAAATAAGTAATTTCTATTCAGCAGAAATCATTCTCCGATTAGTCTGTGTGCCATATTATACAACCCAATTATCTCAATACACAGACATGTATAATCAGTGAAGAACACACCAATGCTAGCATCTCACGTGAGCCTGGGTTAGGCAGGCAGTGGGGTGGCAGCATTTCCAGGTAGGATCTGTTGATTTTTAGCCTGGGACCTCCAAGAAATGGGTTGTCGGGAGCACTCACATCTCCTTCCTAGCAATGCTGAAATATTTTTGGGGTGACTTTCCAGCTCCATACGTGTCACGGAGAGGTGTTTGGTTAATTGTTTAATGTTTAGATTCAGAACCCTTTCATTGGTCCTTTCCTTTGTGTTCAGTATGGTTCTGGGGATCTGAGATGCACACAATCCCTGCCCCCTGGGGTTGTGTTGGATTTCACACGTGTCAGCCTGGGGCATGTAGTTCCAGGCCTGGTTTACAGTCATGGATGCCCTAATTAACCCCATCTTCTCTCCCTCTTGCAGGGCTTCTCTGGTGGCCCAGGGGTAAAGAACCCACCTGCCAATGCAGGAGACGTGGGTTCCATTCCTGGAACAGAAAGATCCCCTGAAGAAGGGAACAGCAATGCACTCCAGCATTCTTGCCTGGAAAATCCCATGGACAGGGGAGTCTGGCGGGCTACAATCCATGGGGTCACAAACAGCTGGACACGACTTAGCAACTAAACAACATCTCTTCTTCCTGCAGGTCCTGATTGATGCTTCAGCACACCATCTTCATTCATTCATTCATTCACTACACAATCTTTGTTTTTAGACCTGCTGTGCAGCATGTGGAATCTTAGCTCCCCAATCAGGGATCAAACCCATGCCCCCTGCAGTGGAAGTGCGGAGTATTAACCACTGGACTACCAGGGAAGCTGATGTTGAAGCTGAAACTCCAATACTTTGGCCACCTGAAGCAAAGAACCGACTCACTGGAAAAGATCCTGATGCTGGGAAAGACTGAAGGCAGGAGGAGAAGGGGACGACAGAGGATGAGATGGTTGGATGGCATCACCGACTCAATGGGCATGAGTTTGAGTAAACTCCAGGAGTTGGTGATGGACAGGGAGGCCTGGCATGCTGCAGTCCATGCGGTTGCAAAGAGTCAGACACAACTGAGCGACTGAACTGAACTGAAGCAAGGAAGTCCCTGCAGTCTTCACTGAGCCCTTCACGTGCCCATCCTAGAGGCAGACACGAGGGACACAGTGGTGAGCGGGGGCCACTCCCAGGCCTGCCTTTGTGGGGCCTCCAGGCTGTCAAGAGAGGTGTTGAATAATTGCATAAACACATGTACACCTGCCATTGTGTCAGGTACCAAGAAGAAGGATACTCAGTAGGGTGGGGACCTGTAGGAAGCAGATATGCCCCAGCCAGAAAGATCAGGGAAGCCTTTTCATGAGACTTGTATGTGTGCATGTGAGTGTACTCAGTCCTTTCTGACTTTTTGTGACCCCCCTGACTGTAACCCACCAGGCTCCTCTGTCCATGGAATTTCCCAGGCAAGAATACTGGAGTGGGTTGCCATTTCTTCCTCCAGGGGATCTTCCCAAACCAAGAATAGAAACCGCATCTCCTGCATTGCAGGAGGACTCTTTACCTCTTGAGCCATCAGGGAATCACCAGACAGCATTTCCTAAAGCAAGAGTTCCAGAGAGCAGAGAGAGGTTAACGGGGTCACCAAGGGCGGAAGAAGGTACACATCAGTTACTTTCACCATGCTATAAGGGAAGAGATGCAGAAATTAAAGCTTGGAGATTTCAGGTCATTTGTCCAAGATCACACAGCATGTAACAAGGAAGCTAAGATCCAACCTCAGGTCTGGAGACAGCAAGGGGTCAGTTTCAGGTTGTGGGCTCTTTCTGATGGATATTGCTTTCTCTTTGGGGTCCCTTTGATAGCTGTCATTTGATGTTCAAAGTAAAAACAAACAAACAGAAGGAAGAAAGCAACCAAGTCTTCACAGATGGTTTCTTAGACTTAACCCAGGCTTGCACATGCCAGCATTACCTTTTGAGTCCATACCCAGGAGTAGAAATAACAAGTCACCAAGTAATCTGTGCACTGAGGGGGATTTATCCAGTGATGTCTGTGCCAACACAGGAGCAAGCACAGAGTGCTCCATGAAAAAAAAAATTGTCCAATAAATGTGGGGGAAACGGAGCAGTATAGTCTTTCCAAAGTGCCTCAGAGATCCCTGACCTTCCAAAGGCCTTGGCTTTGAGTGTGCTTCTGAGCTTTGCCAGTTCTATTCTCTAAATAAAGGCTAAGGCCAAGTTTGAGCCCCTGGGTTATTTATTAGGCAAAGCAAGGCATTCAAGGTTCCAGTCAGTGAACAAAAAGACTGCAGTGAGGAGCTGTTCCTGATTAGATGTGCTCAAAGGAAGCCTTGTAAAACAGGAGCTTGGCGCTGTAATTGAACAAGTGGCTCCAAGCAGAGCCAAGACATTAGCAGTGAAGGAGAAAGGGCATTAGCACAGCCAACATTATCTTTGCAGAAAAAGGCTCTGAGATCCCACCTGCATTTATTTCACTTGTTTATTTAGTTAGCCCTATCTCAACCCCACAAAAATCTGAATCCCTTAGAGCAATAACACAGACAAATGCAAATTTTTTAAAATCGGGGTAAATATCACAGAAGGAGCAGGAAAGCAGGAAACAGTCAAGGACAGAGTTATATACAAGATGTCCAGCAGAAATTCTGTGCACTTGCTAGAAGTGGAGTTTTTGTTGGACTTTGAGCTTCCTGGCAGCCAAAGCAAAAATAGAAAGTTTTCAGGAAATGAAAATGTGGCTGCTTGGGTGAGGTGCACATTTCCCTGATTACTGAATCCTGAGAGCAGTTTGGCCTGATGGGAGCTCTGTTTTAGGACCTCAGCCACATCCCATAATAAATACACAAACTGGTTTAATTCTAGCTTTCACATCTTACGGTGAGGTTTCTGTCAAATAGAAATTCAGCACAAGCAGTGCATGTGTGCTCATTCACTCAGTCCAATCCCTTGGGACTCTAGCCTTCTGTCCATGGAATTTTCCAGACAAGAATACTGACATGATTAGCCATTCACTTCTCCATGGGATCTTCCCAACCCAGGGATTGAACTCTCGCCTCTTGTGTCTCCTGTGTTAGCAAGCAGATTCTTTACCATTGCGCTACCCTGAGGGGCCAAAGAAAGACATGCCAAACACAAAGCTCCCTGGTCTACCTTTAGTTAGAATTTAGACTTTACAATATAGAAAGCAAGCTTCTAAAACTGGGTCATGCAAAACGCTATTCAGAGACTCCATCCAGGTTAAGACTCGTTTGGCTATTGACCTAGGATATTCATGCCACAGACGCTGACTAGTCCTCTACTAAGGATACCTGCTTATTTTGCACATTGTGTTTAGTTGCTTGGTCATGTCCTACTCTTTGCGACCCCATGGGCTGTAGCCCACCAGGCTCCTCTGTCCATGGGGATTCTCCAGCAAAGAATACTTGAATTGGTTGCCATGCCCTCCTCCAGGGGAGCTTCCCAACCCGGGGATTGAACCCAGGTCTCCTGCGTTGCAGGCGGATTCTTCACCAACTGAGCTAGCAGGGAACACACATACACACACATATATAAGTACTAGGCCTTTTTTATTTACATCCCATGCTGCACACTCAAGAGATGACTAGCCCAACAATAAAATGCTTAAGTGTCTAGTGTCTACCATTAGTAATCTCCCTGTAAGTGACTGTTATATATATCATTATTTCATTTCATCCTTAATGGTACCTGTAAGATGAATGGTAGGCCAGCCCTGCCACAGTTGGAAAAACTAAAAAGAAGGAAAGTTAAGATCATTGCCCAGCCACATCACCTGGAAGTAACAGAGCCCTAATTTCTCCATCTCCTGCGGTCCGGGCAGAACTGCCAATCACACTTCCTGAGTGTGTAACACAGGCTGGCCAACCCTTAATCCTTCCCATAGTACTGTTATTGGTTCAGGGATGGGCACATGACCTATGCTGTCAATCATATTCCCCTGGTTTGTAACACAGGCCAGTCAATCCTTAATCCCTCCCACAGCTGCTGTGATTGGCTCAGGGTTGGGCACATGATCCCAGGCAAGGCCAATCATTATCTTTGTCAGGGATAATAAGGGAAAGGCACTTCCTATTCAGTGGCTGCTGCAGCCATCTTTCCTCCCATGGAGTAATTCCTCGGGGAAGAATGATGTCAGGCTGAAACAAGGAGATATGAGAAATACGGAGTCAGAGAGAGAGTCCCAACAACATATTTGAACCACGTTCACCCTTGGACTTCTCGCTTACACAAATCTATACATTGCTTTTTGGCCAGTTTGATTTGGGCTTCTGTCACTTACAACTGTAACTGTCTTTAGTGACTATAGCAGCTGTAGTAGTCACACACATTTTGTGTGTGTGTGTGCATGCACCCGTGTGTGTGTGTGCAACAGATCTGCGGCAGAGTCACACACACGAGTGGTGATAAAGCCCATTTGTCTAAATATCAGAACCAATAGTGGAACTAGATTCAGAACCCAAGGAGAATAGTAATAAGGGCGGAGGGGGAAAAAATATTTAAAGCAGACGCTGAAATCCCCAAAGAACTCAGTTTAGCCTGGAAATGCTGACATAAGCTGAATCACAAAAGCACAAATAGCCCCACTATAACTAGTTTACCTTCCAGTTTTATCCGAATTCACCTCCTGAGGACTTTGATTATTCTGAGAGGAGTAAAGTCTCAACCACCGATGGCACCGCCGAAAGTCCCCGCAGACATCCTATTGACTTTGCTTCGTTCATTCTGAATAACCTCAGAGCGGCCTAGAAGATTGCCAGCCTTCGCTTAGAATTCCTTATGGGGCCCAGACTCTGGATCCAGGTCTTGGGGGCACCAGTCAGCAGGCTCTGAAACATTCCAGGAGCCAGGGTGTTTAATGAATGCAGAGCAGGGAGCTAGAGGGGCAGCTGTGAATGGAAGGAGGGAGAAGACGAGGGTACAAAGCAAGGCTGAATGCAGTCTATTGCTGCTATTTAATTACATCCAGTGCCTGAATCCTTTGCTGATGGAAAGGCACCAAACTAGCATGCACTCACACATACACATGCACATAAGTACACACACACACACACACACACACACACACACACACACACACCCCACAAAGAATGAAAAGGAAAAAGAAACTCCATGGCAAGCATCCACAATGCAGCTCTGATTGATTAGCTAGCAACCTCCAAAGCCAGTGATGCCAGCAACCCTAGTTTCTGAAAGCTCTCAGCTTCTCTTTCAGGAAAAAGAAGAAAGGAAAGACAGAGGAGTGCTAGCTCTCCTTTGTCTTTGAAATGGTTATGGCATAAAATGATAGGGAGATAAGAAAATGTGCTAGTCATAAATGACAGCACAGGGGAACTGGAGAAGAGTTGGTGTGTCACCAGCCATCAATGCAAATGGCACCCAGTGGAGTTGGGCCAGGCTGTGTGTGGAGGGTCTGGGCAAGAGAAGAGTCAAGATGCTCTGTTTGTCCATTACACAGTTGCTCCCAATGTTATTCCCAATGCCCCTTTCCTCCTGTGTTTTTTTTGTTTGTTTGTTTTCTTTTACTTTTTGGCCACACCACATGGCATGCCAGATCTTAGTTCCCTGACCAGGGATCAAACCCACACCCCCTGCAGTGGAAGCACAGAGTCTTCAACAGATGGACCACCAGGGAATTCCCTCCTTATATGTGCTTGTAAAAAATCCCTGTCTCATTGCCCCAGTGTCTTCATCTGTAACAGGGTGTTGGACCAGAAACCATCTAAAGAATTCTCTAACTCCAAGAACTTGTCCATTATATCTTTGAGACGGGAAAGATCTATAAAGGTCATCTGGTCTACTCTCATGTTTTCATGCTCTCAAGATTAGTGTAGTTCATTGGTTAAGGATGTAGACTTTGGTGTCAGACAGAACTGAGATAGGGTCGCATCTCTTTCAGTCCCTAGCTCTAGGTAATTAAATGAACCATCCATTTGTATTTCCTTGTCTGTAAAGTGGGGTGATAATAGAATCCCAGATCATAGAGCTATTGTGAACATTTCATAAAATAAAGCACATAAAGCTGTGAGCTCACTGCAGGCCCATGATTAGCATTTTTTAAATGTGGCTGTTGTGACCATGAGTACACTCATCTTTCATAGGAAGTGATATGGGTCCCCCAGCTGGTCAGGAAATAGAAGGGGGAGAATGTCTCCCACTTTAGCGTTTCTTATGCTCATCATTGTCATAGAGCAATGGCAAACAAGAAGGGAAATAAAATGTCTTCTATGGAAGAGGTGAAATGGCACTGCCTTCATCTCCATCCTCACCCCTGCAGCTCCACAGTGCTGGCCTTGGGACCTAAAAGAATAAATTCAGAATATATAGCTGAATTTGCAGGGCTCTGAGAATTCCCTGGGTCCTCAGAAACTTTTCCCATTGAAAGGAAAGATCTGAAATGTCACCATGAGGAGTTCCACCATCTGGGTAAAGACTCTGATCTCAATGAAAAGCCAGATATCCATGAGAGAAGAGTTGAGTTACTAGGAATGAAAAACAACCAAAGAGCAGATTTTGATTGAAGAAGGAAAACTGTGAAATATTAGAGACAGGAAATAAGTAACACATCACCAAAAGGTGAGAGTAAGAGGTAGGAATTTCAGCTTTGCCCAATTTCCCCTTTGCTAAGGATCGATACAGGGTTGAAAAGTGAAAGTTGTTCAGCCGTGTCTGACTTTTGCCACCCCATGAACTACCCAGTCCATGGGATTCTCCAGGCCAGAATACTGGAGTGGGTAGCCTTTCTCTTCTCCAGGGGATCTTCTCAACCCAGGGATCAATCCCAGGTCTCCCACATTGCAGGTGTATTCTTTACCTGCTGAGTCACTAGAGAAGCCCAAGAATACTGGAGTGGGTAGCCTATCCCTTCTCCAGCAGATCTTTTTGACCCAGGAATTGAATGGGGTCTCCTGCATTCCAGATGGATTCTTTACTAACTGAGCCATCAGGGAAGCTTGGTACAGGTTTGAAGAGAACACATATTAGCATTTTTTTTTTTTTTGGTCTTGAGTTGAAATTCAGTAAATTTTCCAAGAGTTTAGAGAAACCTAATCCTATCTGCCTGAATAAGCCAAGTCATAGAATGAGTAAAAAAACAGTCTGAGGTCACATAGCAAGTTAGACAGAAGACTTACCCCTCCTAATGCTCAATCCTGGGTTCTCTGCACTAAATCAGGCCATCCCCTAACATCATCCTTCTCATAAAGAAGCAAGGGGACAAGATAGATAGTTCAAGTCCTCTGGTGTTGGCAGAGAGTTTGGACTTCAGAGTCATTCCCAAGAGCCCCCAACCCTGTAAAAACAGTTCCAAGGACATAGGCAACGCTTCCATCGATGGATCCTATGACATGAAGGTGGAGATTGCAAATTCAAGTCCTGATGGCTATGTGATCTTAGCCTCAGTGTTGTTGCTGTTTATTCACCCGTCATGCCTGACTCTTTTGACTGTAGCCTCCCAGGCTCCTCTGTCCGTGCAATTTCCCAGGCAAAAATACTGAAGTCGGTTGCCATTTCCTTCTCCAGGGAATCTTCCTGACTCCAGGGATCAAACACATGTCTCCTGCATTAGCAGGAAGGTTCTTTACCCCTGAGCCACCAGGAAGGCACTTAGCCTCATTATGAAACCTCAATTCCTTCAGCTGAGAAATAGCAGTAACAGTCCTCCTTATTTCCTAGAATTTTTAGAAGATTCATGAGATGCAACGTGAGAAATATTCTGTCAGCCTCTGATGTGCTGGATCAATGTTCATTTTTGTTTTTCCAAAATCCCTTTAGATCTGATTCTTGACCTTAGAGTAAGCCCACATTCAGCACCCGCTATTACCTTTTTCGATATTCCCCAATATCCAGTGCTCCAAAGTTCTGATTAAATGAAGAGACCCACACCTAAATGTATTTGACAAATGAATCTATTTATTTTCATTTCTATTCTGCACGATGCGTACCGGCCTGCAAGTATCTTCCCAATCATATCTTGTGAAGAATACCTGAAGGTACCTCTCTGATTGACTTCCTCAATCTATATGCAGATTTGTGCTAAGCCAGTAAATAATTTGTAACAATTTGCATTGAGTTTATGGTTTCTCTAATCCAACCCTGATCATTTGTAAATTGTTTCTATTCATGTGCAGATCAACTGTAATAAGATTGCTAATAAAAGAGTGGTTAATAAAATTTATAATGGGAAGACAAAGCATAATTTAGAGGCAGGCATTTTTGACATAAGGGCTTTTCCAGGCTGTAGGCGAAAATAGATTAATGAAATTCTGTTTTGATTTTACATTCTAAAGAATACTTCATGTGAAATGTGGTCTTGAATCCTATTTCTTCTTCCTAGCCTTGACTGCTGGTCTTGGGTGATAGGGTTTTCTCATGTCTTAAAAAACTTTTCTAATAAGGGCTCAACTCCTCAGCAACTTCGTGTTAGTGGTTGGAAGGATGAGTGGTTTGCACGTATGCATCTACTCATCTCCTCAGGAAACACTATTTGGGTATCCACTGTGTTGCAGATACCATGACAAGTCATGAAATATCATTGGGACCGAACCAGGGCTATTCCATCATTAATTGGCAAACTGCTGACAATCAAGACTTTGTATGTATTGTTTGCCATTAGGTCCTTGCTGTCTAGGAAAATACCCAGTACCTAGTTACATGACCAATAAAGGTTTGTGGAATAAATAAATCAACATTCAGAAAACTAAGATCATGGCATCCAGTCCCATCACTTCATGGCAAATAGATGGGGAAACAATGGAAACCATGAGAGACTTTATTTTGGGGGGCTCCAAAATCACTGCAGATAGTGACTGCAGCCGTGAAATTAAAAGACGCTTGCTCCTTGGAAGAAAAGCTATGACCAACCTAGACAGCATGTTAAAAAGCAGAGACGTTACTTTACCGCCAAAGATCCATCTAGTCAAAGCTATGGTTTTTCCAGTAGTCATGTATGGATATGAGAGTTGGACTGTAAAGAAAGCTGAGTGCCGAAGAATTGATGCTTTTGAACTGTGGTGTTGGAGAAGACTGTTGAGAGTCCCTTGGACTGCAAAGAGATCTAACCAGTCCATCCTAAAGGAGATCAGTCCTGAGTGTTCATTGGAAGGACTGAGGCTGAAGCTGAAACTCCAATACTTTGGCCACCTGACGCAAAGAACTGACTCTTTTGAAAAGACCCTGATGCTGGGAAAGATTGAAGGTGGGAGGAGAAGGGGATGACAGATGATGAGATGGTTGGATGGCATCACCAACTTGATGAACATGAGTTTGAGTAAGCTCTGGGAGTTGGTGATGGACAGGGAGGCCTGGTGTGCTGCAGTCCATAGGGTCGCAAAGAGTCGGACATGATTGAGCGACTGAACTGAACTGTAAAACAGGGTGTTGGAGGATGAGATGGCTGAATGGCATCACCAATGCGATGGACTTGAACTTGGGCAAGCTCCGGGAGAGGGTGAGGGACAGAGGGGCTAGTGTGCTGCAGTACATGGGGATGCAAAGAGTCGGACACAACTGGGCGACTAAACAGCAGCAACTGGAAATATCAGGCAATAAATCATGCTGAGGCTATCCATCATCATCCCATTTGTCCATTGCTCTAGGGCTTTTGGAAGGAAGGCAAACTCCATTTGGCTGAAAGAATCATAAAATCTTGTATTAGTCACACAACATGTGTCAGGGAATTAGGTAAAACCCATACCCAATCTGACCAAAAGAGGTTTTCTTCAAGATTTCTGAACTCTCCTAAGTACTACAGCATCCCTGGAAAACTGATGCTGTGGTTTTTATTTGCAAATGAGAAATATCACGATTCATGGAAGTTGAACAACCTTCTAAGGTCACAAATAGAGAGTGGCATGTCTGTCTTAAACTGGAGCCCATGTTTGTCAAGAGCCCTTTTTCTTGAGGTGTGTTTAAGGGAATAGAGAGAGAGAAAGAAGGAAGTCCAGACATATTATTTTAACAGAGATTTCTCCATGTGGATGGAAACATTACAAGGATGCAAGATGCTGTCTTCCCAAAAAGAGTCTCTTCTGCTATTTGTTGTTGTTGTCTAGTCACCAGGCTGTATCTGACTCTTTGTGACCCCATGGACTTTAGCACCACAGGCTCCTTTGTCCATGGGATTCTCCAGGCAAGAATACTGGAGTGGATTTCCATGCCCTTGTCCAAGGGAATCTTCCCAATCCAGGGATCAAACCTGGGTCTCCTGCATTATAGGCAGATTCTTTACTGAGCCATCAGGGAAGCCCCCTTCTGCTATATTTTGAACCTATTTCTTCTTTTTTTAAACCTTTTATTTTATATTGGAGTATAGCCAATTAACAGTGTTGTGATAGCTTCAGGTCATCAGTGAAGGGAAGCAACCACACATATACATGTATCCATTCCCCCCTAAGCCCGCCTCCCATCCAGACTGCCACATAACATTGAGGAGAGTTCCCTGTGCTAGACAGCAGGTCCTTGCTTGTAATCCATTTTAAATATAGCAGTGTGTACCTGTCATTACCCAACTCCCTAACTACCCCTTCCCCCATCCTTCCCTCCTGGCAACTCTAAGTTCGTTCTCTAAGTCTGTGGGTCTCTTTCTGTTTTGTAAGTAAGTTCGTTTGTATCATTTCATTTAATAGATTGTCTTGGAAAGAGGAGGTATCAGTTATTAAACTGATAAGAACAGATACTACACTTGATGTTAGCCAAAAGGCCAAGAAGCGATTGAACCTATTTCTCCTTATTTGATCTTTTATCACCCAGTTCAAAACTTAATACCCATCCCCTACCCCAGAAAAAAACAGCCCTTCTTCTGTCTGGACCTGTCCTAGTCTCCTTTTTTTTTTTTCTTTTAAACAAAACCAGCTCAGTTCTCCCTTTTAAATTATCCTCCATCAATTCCCAGTGGAGGAGAAATCAAAGGGCATATCCTGGGAATAGAAAGCCCTTTCCCATTGCAGACCAGACACATCAAATATTTCATGGGACGACAGCACAACCAAAAGCTATGACGTGGTCCCAAGTGGCAGCTGCCAAAGGCGTGTTGTAAGAAGATGACCTCAATTTCCCCTTCTGTCAGTCAAGCCATCTTCCCAGGCCCCATGTCTAATTCCGTGCACTACAAATTCACCCTGTTTTGCCCCTGGGGCGCTGGGAGTTGAGCCCACAGCTTCCATAGCTGTGTTGCTCTTTCAGTGCTTTTTCTAAAATAAGGAGTGATTGAAAGTGGGAATTGCAGATCAAAAGGAGACAGTGAAATGTCATCAACATTACATAATTTGTACTATCACTTGTCAACATTGATCCCCTTAATACTATCGCTTTGACAGATGAACGAAGCAGGATTGTCGAATACTAAGAAGTGAAAGAGGGGGATAAAAAGACAACCATGTTTGATTACCCTCTGAAGTCCAAAGGATTTGAAAGTCATGACACTGGTTATTACTACGGTCTTTGGAGAGATGAACAGAAACTTAATCTATCTAATAAAATTGCCTCGGGAGATAAACTTAATCTAAACTTTCTTTCAGCTATCTCTCAGTATAATCTAATGGATTTTTCTTGGTCTCCATTGCAACACGAGACAGCTGGGGAGAAGATAGACCCACCACGTTAATTAATCCACTTCACTCTTGTCAAATGGACATGGTGCGTGGAGCAGAGGTTGGTGCTTCTGAATGTATTGGGGTCCCCTATTTAATAGAACTCAACTGATGGGACAATCACAGCCTTTCAGACCAGGGAGACTGCCAGAATGCTGGTGAATGTAGCTTGCAAAACTTTTGGAGGAGAGTGATTGGGAAATGGGTGGGCGGGATGGGAGAGGGGGAGCCGGGAATAACTAAATGCATCCTTTTAAAATTTTTATTTATTTTTAGTTTTGTGCTGAGACTTACTTCATTGCTGCACACAGGCTTTCTCTAGTTATGGCGAGCAGGGGCTTCTCTTGTTGCAGAGCCCAAGCTCTAGGGCGTGTGAGCTTCAGCAGTTGTGACGCATGGACTTAGTGGCCCTGCTGAATGTGGAATCTTCCTGGATCAAGGGTCGAACCCACGTCCCCTGCATTGGCAGGAGGATTCTTTACCACTGGGCCACCAAGGAAGCCCTTTTACATTTTTACTTATTTATTTTTTCATCCTTTTAAGAATTTCTGAGCTATTACTATAGGACTGTGGCTTGGGGCTGGGGAGAACTGACTGATCCCCATATACCAGGGGTGGTGATGGACCCTGGGGAAACAATGTGTAAATAACAGAGAGCCTGTCCTTGCAGAGATTATAGTCTGACACAGAGGCAGTTGATTTCATTTTATTTTTCTTCAATTCTAAGGCTTTCTTTTTTCATTTATTTTTATTAGTTGGAGGCTAATTACTTTACAATATTGTAGTGGTTTTTGCCATACATTGACATGAATCAGCCATGGATTTACATGTGTTCCCCATCCCAATCCCCATTCCCACCTCCCTTGATTTTAAAAGCATGTTTCCTGGTACAGACTACATGTTGATTGACACCTGGATGGAAGGACAGGTTGGAAGAAGATATTGTGTCAGGTCAAGACACTTGTGTCTCTACACCAAGAAAACAGACCTTTCCCAGGAAAAGCTTGGTCGTGCTAACTTCTCCAAGCCCTGTGAGATACATTCTTCCCCCTCTTGGATAATCAGGCCAGAAATCAAAATCAACCAGCAAAATCTGGGTCCAGCCAATGTACTTGGACCCAGAGTGTGTAGCTAGAGGACTAACCGGTCTCGGGATTTATATGGCAAGGTTTCTGCCCTTGAGTGAGGACAATTTCCATCAGCCTTTCTTCCCAGGATCCATTTCCTTCCCTGAAGGCTGAAGAGAGGTGCTTGAAAGGGAACCCAATCTTATTTTAAAGCCTACAGCCCCCACTGATAGAAATCGTGCAGGAGTGAGTGACAACCATTCATGTGCAAAGCAAGCAATTTCCCTCTCCCTCCCTGGAGAAGGGGGTCCCTGCTGCTTTCTGATGCCTTCTCTAATCTCTGTTTTTAATTTTTTTTCCCTTTCTACTGCATGCTTCATACATGGGATAATAGAATTGATATTTATGTATGCTTAACATGAGCAGACCCTTGCTCAGTGATTTGGGTCATTATGAACATATTGCCTTTTTTTTTTTTTTCTTAGCAGAAAGGATGTAGAGAGTCATCATGATTGACTCAAGTCACATCATTGATAAGTCTGCTATAAGTTAGATGAGCTTCCCAGGTGGTGCTAGTGGTAAAGAATCCACCTGCCAATGTGGGAGGTGCAAGAAATGTAAGTTCAATCCCTGGGCCAGGGGAAGATCCCCTGGAAGAGGAAATGGCAACCCACTCCAGTATTATAATAACCTTTAATGGAAAAGAATCTGATAAAGAATGTACACTTGAAGCTAACACAACACGTGCCTAAGTCCATTCATGTTGCTGCAAATGGCATTATTTCATTCTTTTTTATGGCTGAGTGATATTCCTTTGTGTATATATGCCACATCTTCTTTCTCCATTCATCTGTCAGTGGACATTTAGGCTGTTTCCATGTTTTGGCTATTGTATATAGCTCTGCTATGAACAGTGGGGTTCATGTTTGTTGTATTTTCAGTGAGTCATGTTCAACTCTTTGCAACCCCATGGACTATAGCCTAATAGCGTCCTCTGTCCATGGGATTCTCCAGGCAAGAATGCTAGGGTGGATTGCCATGACCTCCTCCAGGGGATCTTCCAAATTCAGGGATCAAACCTCCCTCTCTTATGTCTCCTGCATTGGCAGGTGGGTTCTTTATCACTAGAGCCACATGAGAAGCCCATAAGCCACCTGGAAGGCCCTTATTAAAGTACAGTTGTTTCAAATGTTGTGTTAATTTCTGCTGTGCAACAAAGTGATTCATTTTTCTTTTCTTTTTCATTTTTTATTTTTCATTTTCTTTTCCATTATGATATGATATGGAATATAGTTCAACATAGTTCCCTGTGCTGTACAGCAGGACCCTATTTTTTATCAATTCTATGTATTTTTGCTGTGGTTTAGTCACTAAGTCCTGTCTGACTCTGCAACCCCATGGACTGCTGCATGCCAGGCTTCCCTGTCCTTCACTATCTCCCTGAGTTTGCAGGTTCATGTCCATTGAGTTGGTGATGCTAACCATCTCATCCTCTGCCACCTTCTTCTCCTTTTGCTTTCAGTCTTTCCAAGCATCAGAGTCTTTTCCAATGAGTCAGCTGTCTTCACATCAGGTGGCCAAAGTATTGGAGCTTCAGCCTCAGCATCAGTCCTTCCAATGACATTTTTAAACTTTTTATTTTATATTGGAGTGTAACTGATTAACAATGTTCTGTTAGTTTCAGGTGGACAGCAAAGGGACTCAGCCATACATTACATGTATTCATTCTCCCCCAAAATCCTATGTATAATATTGATAGTTTGTATCTGCTAATCCCAAACTCCCAATCCATCCCTCCCTTCCCACCTCCCCCTTGGCAAGTTGGTTTTATCGAGCCCTTTCAAAATCTCGAATTTCACCTTCCAATCTGTTAGCTCCCTTTCAAATACCCACTTCCTGATGTTTTTCTGCCTCGACAACCACCAGTGAACATGTTCTGTGTCTCTCAAAGACAAAAAAGAAAAAAAAAAGCTCATTCAAGACAAATATCAAAGCTCACTTTTTGCTTGGAAAGCAGCTGAATTCACTGGGCTCCCAAGATGTGTGTTTTTTTCTCAAGGGTCTGGCTGAAAAGTCGATTTGGCAACAGGGAAGAAGTGATTGCCAGACACGAGGACAATTTGGGGTAAACGTGCAAAGAGACGACCACAGGGCAAGAAACACATGAAGGAGGGGAGGAGGGCCCTGCCCGTGGAAAACGACCGCGCAAAACAGCCGTTCCAGACCAACAGACCCACAGGCAGAGGGCTTGCTGATTCATTTATTTATTTAATTGTTCCTTTCCCCCTTCAAAAAATATTTCTCATCAGCGTTATCAGTGTGGCCTCAAAATGACTTTCCTATTATTGCTTATAAACAAACCTTTATCGCAGATAGCTTGCCAGCTGAATTAAGACACTGCGTTAAGCAGTATATTGCTTCTGTCTGGCAGATCAGCTGTTTGTAGGAAGATAATAATACCAAAAGCAACCACAACAATCAGCTACTGTAAATTAACTTAACTGTGTGAAATAATGCCTCCCCTATCAGATTAGCTTTCTGAATGACTTTATCCTTAAATTAAAGCTTGCCGGGGCTGAAGAGTAAATCATTTAAATGGTGCCGGGTTTTTCAGGTAATGTCTTCATATATTACTGTAATTTCAATCCACCAAGGCATGCAGATGGCTTTGGTCTCTAGCCGCTTGTCTCCAAAAAAACCCTCCCGCACTGCCATTTTGTAATTACAGTGTGGATCAGCGCCTGCCGCGGCTAGATTTCCCAGGGTGCACCAGCAGCCAAGGCAATGTATCTTAAAATTATTATTCTTGTGTGGCCCTCGTAACATAAATGTAAATCTTTTATGCTAACGCTGTCAGAGGGTGAGCTCTGGGGCTCCAAGGTGCGCTGATGTAGAAATCACCCGCCATCCATCACCTGTGGACCATTTGGGATCTGGCAAATAACTCGCCTGTGGAGGAGGGGAGAGAATTGTAAGCTGAATATTACTTGGGAGTCCGTGTGGTACCAAACAAGTCGCCGTTGCTTTTTTTTTTTTTGGAAGGGGAGGGTGTCCTAAAAAGCCACTTGTACGGGGGAGACTCATAGCTCACCAGTCTCTCCTGGGAGAGTGGGGAAGTTTACCACGAATATAGGTCACTGTAATATTGCAGCAATGCCTTCTCCAGATTCCAGTTTTGGAGAGAAGCTGGTGAGGTAGCATCTTCAGAAAGCTGCTTGGAAGTGACCTTTCTCTTTATGCTCCTGCCCTGGGGAAGACAGTGTGAGAAGAAGTACCTCTCCCCTCCAATGAAACCAAGCTCACTGCTGCTTGGGCTTCTCATCTGTGTGTGTCCTAATCCATGCCTCCCCTCTAGGAGCATCCAGGGTTCAGTGCAAGGGACTCAGGTGAGGGATGGTCCTGCCAGTCGACATGGGAACAGGGAGACCACAGAGGCAACCGGGAGATAGGAACCCAAGTGCTCATGGGACAGAGTGAGCACTAAATCCAGAGGACCTAAAAAAGCCATCAGGGGGCTTCCCTGGTGGTCCAGTGATAAGACTCCATGCTCCCAATGTGGGGGGCCCGGGTTTGATCCCTGGTCAGGGAACTAGATCCCACATGTCATAATTAAGACTGAGTGCAGCCAAATTAAAAAAAAAAAAAAAGGCTGTGCCCTTGACAAAATAAACAAAACTAAAAAAGCAATCAGGAGGGACTTCCCAGTGGTCCAGTGGTTGCAAATCCACCTTTCAGCGAGGGGGAATGTGGGTTCCATCCCTGGTCAGGGAATTAGGATTCCCCATGTGGTAGAGCAACTAGGCCTGAGCCACGACCACTGAGCCCCCACACTGTAACCAAAGATCTCACATGATGCAGTGAAGACCCTGTGAACCGCAACTAACACAGACACAGCCAAATTAATTAATTTTTTTAAAAAAAAGCAATCCAGGACACACACCTGGGAGGTGAAATATTTTAAATAGCAAGGGAAAAAGAAGAAAAGAGTAGGTCATAAGACCTCAATAAATAAAAACATTAGCAGTAATGTAATAGTCATAACAATAGAGTAAGAACAATAGCAACGTAATAATAGCAAATATAATAATGATAGTAGTAATAGTAATAACAATGGAGTAATAATAATAGTGATAACAATAGTAGTTAATAGTAACAACCTGAGTAACAACAATAGCAGTATAGTAATAATAGTTATAACGACAATAATAAAATGCTATTATGATTACATAATACCATTATGATTACATAATACTCTAGCAATCAGTTCAGTTCAGTCACTTAGTCATGTTTGACTCTTTGCGACCCCGTGGACTGCAGCACGCCAGGCTTCCCTGTCCATCACCGACTCCTGGAGAATACTCAAACTCATGTCCATCGAGTCAGTGATGCCATCCAACCATCTCATCCTCCATTGCCTGCTTCTCCTCCCGCCTTCAATCTTTCCCAGCATCAGGGTTTTTTTCAAATGAGTCAGTTCTTTGCATCACGTGGCCAAAGTATTGGAGTTTCAGCTTCAGCATCAGTCCTTCCAATGAATATTCAGAACTGATTTCCTTTAGGATGGACTGGTTGATCTCCTTGCAGTCCACGGGACTCTCAAGAGTCTTCTCCAACACCACAGTTCAAAAGCATCAATTCTTTGGTGCTCAGCTTTATTTAGAGTCCAACTCTCACATCCATACATGACTACTGGAAAAACCATAGCTTTGACTACACGGACCTTTGTTGACAAAGTGATGTCTCTGCTTTTTAATATGTTGTCTAGATTGGTCATAGCTCTTCTTCCAGGGAGCAAGTGTCTTTTAATTTCATGGCTGCAGTCACCATCTGCAATGACTTTGGAGCCTAAGAAAATAAAGTCTCTCACTGTTTCCATTGTATCTCCATACAGTAATAATAATAGTAAGGTAATAATCATAATAACAATAGTAATAATGATAATAATAGCAGTGGTAATAGTAACAATAACCACAGTCATGGCAATCATTATCTGTCAGGCACTGTTCTAATAGGCTTATACACTGTATGTCCTCTCTTTACCAACCCATCTTTGGGTCTTTTCTTTATAAACCAATGGGAATGATAGATGAGTAACTCAATCTGGCTTAAAGACAGGGTTCATTGTTTGATAGGCATTTAAATTGGACAGTGGAAACTGAATCTCACTCGCTATCTGGCATGAGGAGAGCAGTGATTAAATGAGTGCTGGGTTAAGTTACAGGGTGTATAGCTTGCCCAAGGCATTTCCAGGAAATGTGTCCCTGATCAATCTGGTGGACCATGGCTGCAGTGGCCAAATTTCATCAACATGTGAATTCATTATCCAAGGATTTTTTTTTCCTGATTCACAAGTTTATTGATAAGAATAAAAATAATGGTTCCTTTGGCAGAAGCCAAAACAATACTGTAAAGCAATTATCCTTCAATTAAAAATACATCAATTTCTTTTAAAAGACAAAAAAATAAGTGGTTCCACCTTAGAGTGCTTTATTTGTGCCAGGCATCAACAAAGAATATTACATAAATCACCTCATTTATTCCCCACAGCAACCCTATTGGAGAGATACCATTATTGTCTTTTTTTATGAATGAGAAAGCTGGAGCACAAAGAAATTAAATTGCAGAGATGAAGCCAGAATCTGTGTCCTAGCTGTTTGAACTTCAACCCTTTTAACTGTTCATCTATGCAACCTTGGATGCAAAGAATAGCTGTTATTAATAGGGAGAAAGGGTACCAACATCTGTAGAGGGTCTCCAAAGGCCAAGTCTTACTTTAAACTCTAGTTATTATTTTAATTCAACCATCTTGAGACTCTGCCAGGAAATGGTAAGCCCCTATATTGAAATGTTTGGGGGGCATCTATTTACCCTTGTCCTCTCAGCCAAGAATCTGCCCCCATCACAGCCTCTGATATTCCCATGATGCCCTTGTATTAGTCAGCTTTGTCTAGGTTATGCTGCAGTAACAAAACACCCCTGAATCTCAATGATTTTTGAAAATAAAGGTTTATGTCTCATGTTTTGAGTTGGTAGAGGGCTGTGGCTTTGCTTCTCTGTCTGAAAGAGCAGCCGTACTAGGTTATTACTGCTCTCATGACAGAGGGGAAAGAGTGATGCCAGAAGGCACTTAGAGCTTCCTCTGAGATGCCCTTCATGCCACTTCATTCACTGGCTTAAATGAAGCCAGTTGCGTGATCCAACTTCCATCAATACAGTGAAGACAAGAACCCCACAAACACCCCGGGAGGAAGGGGCTGTAGGGGATGGACAGTGAGTATTTTACAATAATGCCACCTACCCCTTAGCCCCACCTGTGAGACCTGCCACAGCTGATTAGACTACAGAAAAATATCCAATTTCTTAACAGAGGGTGACAGACTGTGAGATGATCGGTGGCATGATCAACTTAATGGACATGAGTTTGAGCAAACCCTGGGGGATGGTGAAGGACAGGGGAGCCTGGCTTGCTGCAGTCCATGGGGTCGCAAAGAATCGCACACGACTGGGCAACTGAACAACGAATATCCACTGCCCAGAGAGTTTATCTGCAGCTGAGGCCAAGGAGATCCATTCCTCAGAATTTGGAATTAGGACATCCAAAGCTGGAACTTGAAGCAGAAACTCCTGATGTAGGATGGGAGGATGTAACCAATCAAATATGCCAGCTGATGAGGAAACAGAGAACACTCATCTTCAGGACATCAGCGTAAGACAGATACGAGGTCCAGGGAACTACGTTCAATATCCTGTGATAAACGACACTGGAAAACAATCTAAAAAGAATGTACATATGTGTAACTAAGTCACTTTGCCGTAAGCAGAAATTAACACAACACTGTAAAGAAACAATGTGTGAGTGTGTGTGTGTGTGTGTGTGTGTGTGTGTGTGTTAAGTCGCTTCAGTCATGACTGACTCTTTTGCAACCCTATGGGCTATATAGCCCACCAGGCTCCTCTGTCCATGGGATTCTCCAGGCAAGAATACTGGAGTGGGTTGCCATGCCCTCCTCCAGAGGATCTTCCCGACCAGGCATAGAATCTGCATCTCTTATGTCTCCTGCATTGGCAGGCAGGTTCTTCACCACTAGCGCCACCTGGGAAGCCCAAAGAAACCATACCTCAATTTTTTTTAAAAAAAGACACATGGAAAGAAATAGAAATGGGAGAGATCCTGAAGCCCCCATTTGGTCTTAACTTCCAAGAAAAGTTGCTGTGTTCACCGTGTAGGTGCATCCAGACACCTGTTGTTAATGCCCTGTCTCAATTATAATGTGCAGGCCAGGGAAGGAATGCCTTGTTTAAGATTTTTAGAGTAACAGGCTATTATTTCTAAGAAGAAGAGATCGTCCCTGGGGGCCACTGACCTGGAGAGCTTTTCCATTTTTCTCCTTCTTTTTAAAGCTTTTTTGTGACCCGAGATATCGGAGCTGCAGCGTTATATAAGAAACTCCAAGCAAAGAGATTTGAACTTGACTTGAAGTCTTTCTTTAATATTCAATAAAAAGTTGGAGATTTATTGGCCGATGGCAGAGACCAATTTCCTGTTACATGGACCAGAGAGGAGATTAAAAAAAGATTTTTAGAGCAGCGCCCATATTTCTTAAGAGAGGCGAAGAACGGAGCACACCTAATTTTGCGAATCGGGCTTCTAGCATCGTTCTTTTCTGTAGGCTGATCTGAAATTAGAAGGCTGGAACTAAAATCCTGAAGTCTCCCCACAGGGACCATTTCAATTTTCCTCTGAGTAACAACCCCGGAAGGATCGTCTTCACGGCTTTAAGGTCAAGGTTGGAAGTGGCTGAGTGTGGAGAAGATTGAAGACCATGCCACAGGCTTTCAGAGAGGTACAAGGCGTGCAGCCAGAGGAGAGAGGAGTGATTTCAGCAGGCTTCTGAATTTAAAAGCTCTGCTGCAAAAATGTGGGACAGGGCTGCGGGAAATATGGCAGAAAGTACTGACAACAGGTTGGCATGAGCTATCAATTTCCAAAGGGTACCCAGCTCAGGGTCAGAGCGTCTGAGTTTGAATACTGTCTCTGGGACTCTGAGCAAGTTACTTAACCTCTCTGTTTCTCCAGCTCCTTGTCTGTAAAATATAGACACCTGTAGTACCTACCCCACAGGGTAAATGTGTAGGCAAATAAAATAATACATGCCAAGCTTGGAAACTATCCTGGCACATAAGTACTTAAAATGCTACATTATTACTATTATTATATTTTTTCCATTGGAAAGCCAGCTAAATCTGGTGTGATCCTGGCAGGCTCTGAAGTAACCTTGGTGGAATTAGGATGCAGGGAATTCAACTGGGTAAATGGTTCTGGAGTCCATGATGTACTGGGGTCTGAGCTAGGCACTGGGGAGCCACATATGAAGAAAACATGACTCTTGCACTGGAAAATAAAAAACGGTACACAGGGCTGCCAGTGGTTAAAAATCCGCCTGCCAATGCAGGAGACATGGGTTCAACCCCTGGTCCAGGAAGATCCCACATGCTGTGGGGCAACTGAGCCCCTGTGTCACAACTACTGAGCCTGTCCCCTGGAGACCATGCTCTGCAACAAGAGAAGCCACTGTAATGAGAGGCCTGCAAACTGCAACTAAAGAGGAGCCCCGACTCATTGCTATTAGAGAAATCCCGTGCGGCAATGAAGACCCAGTGCAGCCAAAAAAATAAATAAGAAATTAATTTTTTAATTTTTTAATTTAAAAACCAGTACACAGACCCAGCTGCCACACTTGAAATTATGTTTAAGGCACAGAGGTAGCCCAGGGAGTAATTAAGCCTGCTCGGGAGTGGTCTGCAAAGACACCCTAGAAGGATGATATTGGAAAAGGGTTTTGAAAGATGAATAGGAGTTTGACAAGGTGAGCAATGTGTAGAAAAATGTGAGGCAAGGTGACAGGTGAAAAGCCACGTCTGTCTGAAAGCACATCGCATGTGTATCAAGCTTCCAGCGTGCATGTGGGATTGTGACAAGAAATTGTAGGCAGAGAGGTAATCAGAGACAAGAACACGAAGGGCTCTGGATGTCATGATAAGGAGTTTGGACATCCTGCAAGCCACAGGAAAATAAGGCTGCATGTCACCTCCAGATTTCTCCACTTAGTTCCTTGACTTGTCAATTTTGCCAACCCTTCCTTGCTGCACCAGGTCACACTTTCATTCATCACACTTTAATTGGACATTTTCTGCATGTCAGGTCGAGTGCCATTCACTGGGAAGGCTTCAAAAATAAGTAAGCCCGATTCTCTGTCCTGGAAAATGCTCAAAGTTGAGTAGGAAAGGCATATAATCACAATGCAGCCTGAGAGGTCTCATGGTACAGATAATATTGCAAGAACAGAGAGGAGAAAGCCTAGACATGTTTAAAAAAATAGGGGCAAGATTAAGTGACACTCTCATGGAGTCTTGAGGCATGAGCTCTCCATCAGTTGGAGAACAAACAGCAGGGGCAACTCTCAAGGTCTCGAACTTATTAACTGTACAGAGACATGAAAAAGTTCAGGCTGGCTGAAATTATTGAGTGTGAATGTGAAGAATGCTCTCTGTTTATTGGGGTAGATCTTGTCTCTCGGAATCCCCAGGTTCCTTTAAGAACCCATTGACCAGAATTGAGTCACATGTTCATCCCTAAACCAATCATGTTAAAGGATAATGAGGTTACCTTGATTGGCTGAGATTCCATCAGGGACCATCCACTAGGAATGGAAGCCCTCTTTCCCTGAACCCATACCTGCCTAGACTTAAACCAAATGGAATCTTCTTAACAGAGAGGGAGGGTGACTATCAGGTAAGCAGCCAATGGTCTCCACCATAGGGAATAGAAGACATCTTATACAGGGGGAATCCAGATGGAGTTTCAAAGAGCCAGAACTGCTGCCTAAAGATCATCAACATTTTGTTTTTGTGTTGTTTTTATTTTTATTTTATATTGGGGTACAGTTGATTGACAATGTTGTCTTCATCTCAGATATACAGCAAAGCGATTTAGTTATATACATGTATGTATCTATTCTTTTTCCAAATCTTATCCTATTTAGGTTATTACAGGATATTGAGCAGAGTTCTTTGTGCTAGACAGTAGGTCCTTGTTGGTTATCTATTTTAAACATAGCAGTGTGTACACATCCATCCCAGATCCCAATCTATCCCTCTCCTCCACCCTTTCCCCCTGGTAACCATAAGTTCATTCCCTAAGTCTGTGAGTCTGTGTCACTGATGAAGGTCACCAGTGTCTTGAAGTAAGGGAAGGGTGTGTGTGCTTCAGCCGCTTCAGTTGTGTCTAATTCTTTGCAACCCGATAGACTGTGACCTGCCAGGCTCCTCCGTCCATGGGATTTTTCCAGCAAGAATAATGGAATAGGTTGCCATTCCTCCTCCAGAGGACCTCTCCAATCCAGGGGTCAAACCTCCATCTCCTATGTCTCCTGCATTGCAGGTAGATTCTTTACCACTGAGTCACTGGGGAACCCAGGGAAGGGAAATACCAGCAAAGAAGTCTGAGACTGAATAGGCAATGAAGGAGGGGGAAAGTGAACAGGTGGTGGAGTCCTGGAGATGCAAAGACTTGGCAGTGTCTAGAAGAAAGGATGTAAGCAGGTCAATCCCAACAAGCTAGAGATAATTTTCAGAGGCAGGAAGTTCAGGACATTTCTCTCTTCCAAGAGGATTAGGCAGAGGGAACAAAAATAGTTGAAGACCTTGGGAGTCAGTTTTGATGGTAGAATTCCAAGTGTGGGGGCAAGTGGCTGAAAATCCTTCCAATCAGAACACAGGATAGCAGTGGCCTCCCTGTAAACCTGGCTACAACTGAAGATGACTCTGAGGAACTTCTGCCCCAGAAGGTCTGGTGGCAGTGATCAGCTCTGGGGAGAACGCTTCTCTGGGAGTGAAGAGTTCTTTATCTTTCTGGAGCAGAAAGAAGGCAATCTCTTCTGGCAGTGAGGCGACAGGGTTACGATGGATTCCTCTCCCCCGGATCAGAAGGAAACTAAAGGCTATCAGCCAACCCGCTGAACACTCAATCTTCCGTCTTTATGGGTCTAGCTACAACATTATTGCAGGAGTCTTTCAGCAAGTGAAAGGGTGGTCAGCCTGAGAGAATATATGCACAGAGTCTTCCGAGTTCTAGGGACTTGGAACATGTATCTGGGCTTGGGAGGTACCATCTTGGACAGACTGACAACAGAGGGAAGCACAGTACCCACCACCAATCCTAGGCAAGACTAGTACCAACTACATCCTTCCATCCTCCATTGCTAGAGCCAATGTGTTTCCTTTTGTGCTTGTGTTAGCTGGTTAGTGGTTTTCTGTCTCCCATTTCAAGATAGTCTAGTCTGTTGTACTCTCTGACTTACTCTTTCTGAGGCTTGCTTGGTTATTTTTCATTTACAAGATGGAAACAAATAGCATCAGTCCTACCCAGCTCATAAGGTGGGTATGAAATTGTTTTTGCAACATGTGTCCTAAGGATTTAAGTTATTCCCAGATACTTGACCCTGATTATGCGGAGGGTTGCAGAGCTCTGGACCCAGCAAAGCCTTCTCTCCCTTCAGTGATGCTGATTTCTGTAGATGGCGCCACCTAGTTGCTCTGACGGAAGATCATGGAGTCATTGTTGATGCCCTTCTTTCCAAATTCCACATACAATCCCTCGTGTGTGCTCAGTTGCTCAGTCGTGTCCGACTCTTTGCAACTCCATGGACTGTGGCCCGCTAGGCTCCTCTGTCCATGAGATTTCCCCGGCAAGAATACTGCAGTGGGTTGCCATTTCCTACTCCAGGGGATCTTCCTGCCTCAGGGATCTTCCTGCATCTCCTGCATTTGCAGGTGGATTCGTCACCATCTGAGCCACCAGGGAAGCCCTGGTCCTACCCAAACATGGGAGGGACTATAGGTTGGATGTGAATATGTAGGTGAGCAAACTGTGTGTCCCAGGTCAGGAGGAAACAGACAAAATGTGTGTATAATCGAGTGATTTTGCTAGAATAGCCACATAACCAAAGTTGGGCAAGCTGCAGGCAGACTTCAGAGAGACTGAGGGTTCAGTTATAGATGACAAAAATAAAGCAACTATTGCAATACAGTGAATCACACGAATTTGTCAGTTTCCCAGTGCATTTAAAAGTTATGTTCATACTATACTGTAGTCTATTAAGTGTGCGATAGCATATATACATACTTAAATTTAAAAACACCTTATTGCTAAAAAAATATTAACCACCACTTGAGCCTTCAGCTAGTTGCACTCTTTTCAATAGTAATATCAAAGATCACTGATCGCAGATCACTATAACAAATAAAATTTTAAAAGCTGGAAATACTGAGAGAATTACCAAAATATGACACAGAGATGTGAAATAAGCAAATGCTGTTGGAAAAATGGTGACAATAGACTTGTTCAAGGCAGAGTTGGCACAAGCCATCAATTTGTAACAAATAAAAACCAACAAACAAAAACACAGTATCTCAGAAATGCAATAAAACGAGGTGTGCCTGTTAAGTCATTTATGGCTGTTGCAATTGTTTCCATGGTTTTACTTGTTTCATAAAATAGAAGATTGCTAAAG
Source organism: Cervus canadensis (assembly GCF_019320065.1). Classification (NCBI taxonomy): domain Eukaryota; kingdom Metazoa; phylum Chordata; class Mammalia; order Artiodactyla; family Cervidae; genus Cervus; species Cervus canadensis. The sequence goes on along the minus strand of NC_057417.1, from coordinate 6,914,398 downwards.
TCTTTTTTAAATTAATTTTTGTTGAAGTATATTTGCTTTACCTTGTAGTTGCGGCTCACAGTCTCTAGAACATGGACTCAAGTAGTTGCGGTACACAGGCTTAGTTGCCCTGTGGCACATGGAATCTTCCCAAACCAGGGATTGAAACCATGTCCCCTGCATTGGCAGGCAGATTCTTATCCACTGTACCACCCAGGAAGTCTGGAAACACGTTTTTAATGAGAACCCACCCTTGAAAGCCATGGGGACTTCAGGGCTTGCTTGTTACCACAGCACAACCTACCTTATCCTGACTGATGCATTTCATCCATAAGTATTTTACTAGGATACCAATAGTTTCCACCTTGATTTCTAAACGTCCAGATTATCTTCCAAACCTGGAAGATGTGATGGAGATTACTGTAGTGTGATCACATCATTCTCTCTTTCCTGACTCAGGCATCCACAAACTTTTGCTGTCAAGAGCCAGATAGTAAATATTTTAGGTTTTGCCAGCCATATGGTCTCTGCCGCAACAACTCGACTCTGCTGCTATAGCGAAAGCTGCCACAGACAGTAAATAAACAAATGCAAGTGGGCCTGTGCCAGCAAACTTATTTACGAACACGGAAATTTGAATTGCATATCATCTTCATGTGTCACGAAATATTATTCTTCTTTGGACTTGTTTCAACACGTAAAACACGTGAAGGCCATTCATAGCTAATGAATCACCTGAAAGTGGGCAGGTGGCTTTGGGCCTTCAGGCTGCAATTTGCTGATCTAACTGAAGGTTCCTAAGTCCTGAGCATGGTGTTGAAAGCCCTTCACAGTTTCACCCCAATGGTTTTGTCTCACATGCGCATGTGTGTGTGTACGTGTGCACACACACACACATACACACACACACACACACTCTAAACTCCAGTCTTCTTGAAGCTAACATCATTACCTGAACCCACCTTGTTCTCACTTGCCTCTAGGACTCAGCATGTGCTGGTCTTCCTGCTATGAATGCCCTTTCTCTTCTCCCAAACCAAGCAAGCTTTGACTAATCCGTCAGGTTTGAGTTCCAATATCACATTCTCTCTCTCTCTTTTTTACTAATTTATTTTTGACTGTGCTGGGTCTTCGTTGCTGTGCATGGGCTTCCTCTAGTAGCAGCGAGCAGAGGCTGCTTGCTAGTTCAGTGTGAGGTCTTCTCATTGTGTTGGCTTCTCTTGTTGTGAAGCATGGGTTCTAGGGTGATGGACTCATGTCCCCTACATTGGCAGGCGGATTCTTAACCACTGAACCACCAGAAAAGTCCCAACATTTTTGTTTTGTTGGTTGAAGTATAGTTGATTTACAGTGCTTCAGATGTACAGCAAAGTGATTCAGTTTCATATATATATATAATGTATTCTTTTTCAGATTCTTTTCCATTATGGGAGGGGAGAGACTTCCCAGGTGGCTCAGTGCTAAAGAATCTGCCTGCAATGCAGAAGACACAGGTTCAATCCTTGGGTTGGGAAGACCCCCTGGAGAAGGATTTCTATCCTAGGCCTTAGAAGTTACGACAAGATATTGAATATAGTTCCCAGTGCTATACAGTAGGTCCCTGCTGTTTATCTATTTTATATACAGTGAAGTGAAAGTGTTAGTCGCTCAGTAATGTCCAACTCTTTGTGACCCCTTGGACTGCAGCCCACCAGGCTCCTCTGTCCATGGAATTCTCCAGGCAAGAATACTGGAGTGTGTAGCCATTCCCTTCTCCAGGGAATCTTCCTGACCCAGGGATCGAATCCGAGTCTCCCATATTGCAGGCAGATTCTTTACTGTCTGAGCTACAAGGAAAGCCCTTTATATATAGTAGTGTGTATCTGATGATCCCAAATTCTCAGAGGAACACAGAATGTGAGCAACTAAATTGGCCTCTGGCATGGGGAAAGCTTTTATGAAGAATGTGATATTACAGGGACTTCCCTGGTGGTCCAGTGGCTAAGATTCCAGGCTCCCAATGCAAGGGGCCTGGGTTTGATCCCTGGCCAGGGAGCTGGATCCCACATGCTGCAACCGAAGATTCCACATGCCACAACTAAGACCTGACACAGTCAAATAATTAAATAAATATTTAAAGATGAATCAGATATTCAGTTCAGTTGCTCAGTCGTGTCTGACTCTTTGCGACCCCATGGACTGCAGCACACCCGGCCTCCCTGACCATCACCAACTCCCAGAGCCTACTCAAACTCATGTTCTTTGGGTCAGTGATGTCATCCAACCATCTCATCCTCTGCGGTCCCCTTCTCCTCCTCAATCTTTCCCAGCATCAGGGTCTTTTCCAATGACTCAGTTCTTCGCATCAGGTGGCCAGAGTATTGGAACTTCAGCTTCAGCATCAGTCCTTCCAATGACTATTCAGGACTGATTTCCTTTAGGATGGACTGGTTGATCTCCTTGCAGTCCAAGGGACTCTCAAGAGTCTTCTCCAACACCACAGTTCAAAAGCATCAATTCTTCAGTGCTCAGCTTGCTTTATTGTCCAACTCTCACATCCATACATGACTACTGGAAAAACCATAGCTTTGACTACACGGACCTTTGTTGGGAAGGTAATGTTTCTGCTTTTTAACATGCTGTCTATGTTGGTCATAACTTTTCTTCCAAGTAGCAAGCAACTTTTAATTTCATGGCTCCAGTCACCATCTGAAGTGATTTTGGAGCCCCCAAAAATAAAGTCTGTCACCATTTCCACTATTTCCCCATCTATTTGCCATGAAGTGATGGGACCAGATGCCATGATCTTAGTTTTCTGAATGTTGAGCTTTAAAGCCAACTTTTCACTCTCCTCTTTCACTTTCATCAAGAGGCTGTTTAGTTCTTCTTCACTTTCTGCCATAAGGGTGGTGTCATTTGCATATCTGAGGTTATTGGTATTTCTCCCGGCAATCTTGATTCCAGCTTGTGCTTCATCCAGCCCAGAGTTTCTCATGAAGTACTCTGCATATAAGTTAAATAAGCAAGGTGACAATATACAGCCTTGACGTACTCCTTTCCCAATTTGGAACCAGTCTGTTGTTTCATGTCCAGTTCTAACTGTTGCTTCCTGACCCTCATAAATATTTCTCAGGAGGCAGATCAGGTGGTCTGGTATTCCCATCTCTTGAAGAATTTTCCACTGTTTGTTGTGATCCACACAGTCAAAGGTTTTGGCATAGAAAACACATTTATGTTTACTATAGGGGAAAGGGGAAGAATAAATTGGGAATTTGGGATCAACAGATAATTATTACCATAAGTAAATCTGATGATCTATAATGTGATGTAATATCACATTCTTCATAAAAGCTTTCTCCATGCCAGAGGCCACTTTAGTAGCTCTCATTCTATGTTCCTCTATGTGCCTTTGCATGTGCCCTTATGGTAGAAATCAGTAGCTCTAATATTCTGAAGCAGGGCTTCTCAGCCTGAGCACCACTGGCATTTGGGGCCAAATAATTCTTTGCTGTGAGCACTATCCTATACACTGTAGGATGTTAGAAGCCTCCTAGGCCTCTATCCAGGGGCTTCCCTGGTGGCTCAGTGGTAAAGAATCTGCCTGCCAAGCAGGAGACATGGGTTCAATCCCTGGGTCAGGAAGGTCCCCTAGAGGAGGAAATAGCAACCCACTCTAGTATTTTTGTCTGGGAAATCCCATGGACAAAGGAGACTGGTGGGCTACAGTCCACAGGGTAACAAAGAGTCAGACACGACTTAGCAACTAAACAACAAGGCCTCTACCCACAAGATGACACACTCCCCTGAGATATATCAGTCAAAAATGTCTCCAGATATTGCCAAATTCCCTTTTGCCCACCCCCTCCTCCATTGAGAACCACTGCCCTAAATATTTACTTGGGCATTTAAACTCATAGTCCCTTGAGAACAAAGGCTAAATATTCTTCCTTATACTCATAAGCCCCAAGCACCCAGGCTGGCATTTAGCAGACCTTTAGTAAATATTCGATGCCTGGAAAAATGAATAAGACATTGAAAATCATGGACTCCATTAGCATTGATCTGAATAATCTTTTAAAAGATGTAATTCTAGTCATTCTGCTGGGTTTTTTTTTTTTCTTTACCTTTGCAAAAAAGGCAGTTTTGTAAAATCTGAGCCTCATAAACGGATTTTCTAGCACATGTATTGTTTTATTTATGCTGCTCTCACAAGTGCAATTAACACTGCATCTGTTTTACTAACAATTCCCTTTGTTTTATGTAGTGCTTTATATTTCTCAGAATGTGCACAGTCCTGGGCTTTTCACAATCTGCAAGTAGAGAAAGATAGCTACATATGGGTTGGGGGGAGAGACAACAAAAAATCTTCTAGAGCCATTTCCCTGTTCTCTAGCATGTCCCAAGCTAAATGTGCTCATTTGTTTACACATCCCATCTCACTTCCTGTAGATCAGAGGAGACAAGAAGAGATAATGCTCTCCAGTGAGAGCTTTGTATTTGGGGGCCTGAGGAATTTTCCCTTTAGTGATGTTTGGATGGGTCCTCCTGGAGTATCTTTCCTTTCCACAGTCAAACGTGCTTGAGTAACATCCACCTTATACCCAGTTGTACACATTTGGATCTAGAGATTGTCATACTGAGTAAAGTAAATCAGGCAGAGAAGGAGAAATATCATGACTTTGGGAAGGTCATGTACACGCTGCTATATTTAAAACTGATAACCAACAAAGACCTATTTATTGTATAGCACATGGAACTCTGCTCAATGTTATGCTCCAGCCTGGATGGGAGCGGGGTTTGGGGGGAGAATGCATGCATACTAAGTTGCTTCAGTCATGCCCGACTCTTTGCAACCTATGGACTGTGGTCCGCCAGGCTCCTCTGTCCGTGGGATTCTCCAGGCAAGAACACTGGAGTGGGTTGCCATGTCCTCCTCTAGGGGATCGTCCCAGCCCAGGAACTGAACCCAGGTCTCCTGTGTCTCCTGCATTGCAGGTGGATTCTTTACCACGGAGCCACCAGGGGAAGAATGGACAAGTATATGTATGACTAAATCCCTTCACTATTCAAACTACTGTAACACTGTTAATTGACTACACCCCAATACAAAATGTTTCTAGTGTTAAAAAAAATCAGTGTTTGATAGGAAAAAAAGCCTTATTTAGCTGATCAAAAATAAATAAATAAATAAAAAGACATGATACAAATGAATTTATTTACAAAACAGAAGCAGACTCACAGACTTAGAGAACAAACATATGATCGCTGGGGGATAGAAGGCTGGTAGGGATTGTCAAGAAGCTTGGGATGGACATGTACACACTGCTATATTTGAAATGGATAACCAAGAAGGACCCACCATGTAGCACAGGGCACTCTGCTCAACGTCATATGGCAGCCTGGATGGGAGGGGAGGTTGGGAGGAGAATGAATATGCATATGTACATGTATATGTGTACATGTATATATGTATATGTAGAGCTGTAGATGTAGAGCTGAGTCCCTCTGCTGTCCATCTGAAACTGTCATAGCATTGTTAATCGGCTATACCCCAATACAAAAGGAAAGGTTAAAAGCAATACAAAACCCAATAGTTAAGGTGCATCCAGTGCTCACGAGCTCTAAGGCCCGTTTGACCAAAGGAGATCAGGCTTGAAGATGTAAATACGTTCCAGTCCTTTACTGTTTCATCCCTTCTTCCCAGATGGGTCAAATGTACATCAGAACAAATCCCATTTTCCTGGTTTGGATATTAAGGAGGACAGGTGACTAGCGAGTTTTCCCTTTAGGACAATTAGGATGAACACATTTGAAGAGGGACGGAGAACAGTGGACAGGGAAGCAGCAGGGACAGTTGGGCCAGGTCACCTGGACCGCTACCCTGACCCGCCCCTTTCAGCGGGGGGCCTTGGGCCTGCTTATTTCTTGTTGCTTTTGTTTTTTTAATGTATTTTATTGAAGTACAGTTGGTTTTACAATGTTGTGTTAATTTCTGCTGTACGGCAAAGTGAGATTCAATTTTATATATATATACACATTCTTTATATATATATATACACATTCTATGTATATATACACATTCTTTATATATATGTACACATTCTATACACACACACACACACACATTCTTTTTCTTTTCCATCATGGTTTGACACAGAATATTGAATATTGTTCTCTGTGCTATATAGTAGGGCCTTGTTGTTGATCCATTCTATTTATAATAGTTTTTTAATGGATTTTATTGAAGTACAGTTGATTTACAATGTATTAATTTCTGCTGTACAGCAAAACGATTCCATTATATATATATATATATACATTCTTTATATATATGTACACATTCTGTATACATATATGCACACTCTTTATATATATGTACACATTCTGTATACATATATACACACTCTTTATGTATATGTACACATTCTGTATATATACACACACATGCACTTTCTTTCTGTATTCTTTCCCATCATGGTTTAACCACAGAATATTGAATGTTGCTGTGTGTGCTATGCAGTAGAACTTCGCTGTTGATGCATTCTATATATAATAGTTGGCGTCTGCTAACCCCAGATACCCAGTCCATCCCTCCCTCCCTCCCCCACCGTCTCTCCCCTTGGCAACCACAAATCTGTCCTCTGTTGGACATACGTTTTAACCTCTTCATAGACGGTTTCCTCCTTGGCAAAGAGGAATGAAAGTAGTACTAGCGTCCTAGGATTGTAATCGAGATTAAAAGATGGATACATAAAAAGCACTTAGCAAAGTGCATGGTAAACACACAATAAATGCTATTTATTATTCATAAGATTCCATGAAAACAGTCAATAAATGTTAGCTATTATTATACCAGGAGTTAAAATTGTTCTTTGGAGATCCTATGGTTCACATCTTCCCTTTAAAAGATAATAGCCCTTAATTCCTACCCCAAGAAAAAAAATTTTTTTGAATGCCCAGAGATGCTGTGACAGTCATCTTAACAGAAAAAGGGAAGGAAGATAAGGTTGATTTTTCTTGTTTTGAGGACCTTCTGTGTGCCAAGCTTTCTGCTTTAGATGTATATTGTTCCATCAGAAAATGTAAACTCGGTGAGGTCAGGGACTTTGCCTGATCCAGACGATAAAACGTGACAACACAATGGATGGAACTCACAGGACTTGGGGGAGAATAAAAATTGGGTCCCAGGCATCATGCTACTAGATACATGTCTGGAGAAAAACATGGTCTGAAAGGATACATGCTTCCAAACGTTCACCGAAGGACCGTTTACAGTAGTCAAGACATGGAAGCCACCTAAAGATCCACTGACAGGGGACTGGATGAAGAAGATGTGGGACATATATACTATGGAATGCTGTTGCTGCTGTTGTTAAGTCACTAAGTCATGCTCCACCCTTTGCGATCCCATGGACAGTAGCCCACCAGGCTCCTCTGTGCATAGGATTTCCCAGGCAAGAATACTGGAGTGGGCTGCCATTCCCTTCTTTAAGGAAATCTTCCCAACCCAGGGATTAAACCCTCCTCTTCTGCATTGGCAGGCAGGTTCTTTACTGCTGAACCACCAGGGAAGCCCACAATGGAATATTACTCAGCCATTAAAAAGGATAAAATAATGCCATTTGCAGCAACATGGATGGACCTAGAGAGTGTCCTACTGAGTGAAGGAAGTCATCCCTTACCAGCAGAATCTAAGAAGAAATTACACAAATGAACTTGTTTACAAAACAAACACAGATTCACGGACTTAGAGAATGAACTGATGGTTGCCAGGGAGGATGGGAGGAAGGGATAATTAGGGAGTTTGGAATGGACATATATACATTAGTGTATTTAAAAAGGGCAGCCAATGAGGACCTACTGTATCAACTCAGTGTTAGATGGCAGCCTGGATGGGAGGGGGGTTTGGGGGAGAATGGATACATGTATACATAGGGCTGAGTCCCTTCGCTTTCCACCTGAAACTATCACAACACTGTTAGTCAGCTATACTCCAATATAAAATTAAAAGATACGAAATTAATAAATAAAATCTGGGTCCCAGGGCTGAAGCCCTCACAGAGATGGCTACTGAGTCAAGTCTCAAAGAAAAAAGTAGGTGAGAGAGAAAATGACTGTGTGCACACTCTACTCTATTTTGCCTCTTTTTTTTTTTTTCCATGCCTGAGTCACCAAACCCTCCCTCTTCCCATACCCTGGGGTAATATATGTGCAGGACACAAACATTAACACCAGAGACCATTTTTTATGGTCTTTTCCTCTGCACTGAGGGGGGAATATATTTTTTGCAAGCCTTAACGAAAGCTTGATTCCAAGCCTTGATGAAGCATTACTCTTTCTTCCATGAGTAACCTGTATGGATGACCCTCCCCTAGAGATGAAGCCATGTCTGGATACAATGATTGCCATCTTCTAAATTTAACCGACCGAGTAGATGCATTACTCGCGAGCAAGAAAAAGCCTTTCCCTTCCTCACTTGGAGAAGTGGGATGTTTATGACCTGTTTATAAAAGTCTGCATAAAATATAGCTTCAGAGTCTTATCTGTGAGTAGGCTACCTGGAGTCAAGTGTGTCTTTTAAAATATGAGGCATCACTTGCAAGAATGCTTTCTTGGTCTCTTTCCCCCCAACCTTTGGCCTCCTCGAATCCATAAATAACATAAATAACTACGTGAGGCTATGGCTTGACCACTACTTCCGTCGTGCCCTCACCTGTATGAGATGTCCTCCCTGGTGGATTTTTGTTAGGAAACAAAATACAACTTTTATTGAGATCAATAAAAGATTAAGGTGACAAAGTGATTTATTGACTATAGAGGAGGCTCATTTTTCCCCTCACAGCTGCAACAGCTACCAGAAAGGATTTTTTGTTGTTGTTGTTGTTGTTGTTTTACCCTGGGTCTTTAGGAAAGTTGGGAGAAGCCAGGGCTCATTTGTCAAATCAAAAGAGAATGATTAAAAACTATATGGAAACAGACAAAGAACACACACATGAGCCAAAGTTGGCCTTTCATGGGTTCCTTTGCTGAAATACCAGGTCAGAGAGGATGGAGAGAGAGAGGAAATACACAGGTGTGATGTAGACTGAAGCTCAGCCGGGTGAGAGGAGCAGTGGGTCAGAACCTTAGGCTGAGGTCGAAGCAAAGAAAAAACGCACAGTGGGAGACAAGACAGTAGACCAAAAGCACGGAATCTGTTGTTAGCCATGGTTGGGCGCAACCTAGAAATCTAGAAAGAGCATGACCTCAGGAAGAGACGATCTCCCCCAACACTTCATTTGAACCAGGCTCTTCAGATATGCAAGCACCTCAGTGTTCTGTACCCCCAGCCCCTTTCCCATGCTGTTCCTCCGGCTGGCAACGTCCCAGCATCCAACCCCCTTCCTTTCTTGAAAACCCATGTACTCAGCCTTCAAAGCAAACTGAAATACCTCCCCTTCTGCTCTAATCCCTCCCAAATGGAATGAGTCTCTCTCTATAATGTCTGATGAGGATAAATGCCAGAAACCCTCATGCGTGGGAGCCCCTATTATCCACTAGCCATCACACAGAGCCTTACACTTGCTAAAGATGCTCAGGCAGCCAAGGAACTGTGGGAGTTTCTTTTTAGGCCTACATCGCCTGAGCCTCACATGTGCTTGGTATTTAGTAAATATCTTTTTAACAAATGAATATATGATTTAATTAAATCCTCAGACCAGTCCAGAAGGAACAGATATTATTGTCCCCATTTTTGTAGCTGTTGTTCAGTTACTAAGTGTCTGACTCTTTGCAACCCCATGGACTGCAGGACACCAAGCTTCCCTGTCCTTCACTGTCTCCCAGAGTTTGCTCAAACTCATGTCCAATTGAGTCAGTGATGTCATCCAACCATCTCATCCTCTGTCGCCCCCTTCTCCTCCTGCTCTCAATCTTTCTCATCATCAGGGTCTTTTCCAATGAGTTGGCTCTTTGAATGAAGTGGCCAAAGTATTGGAGCTTCAGTTTCAGCATCAGTCCTTCCAGTGAATATTCGGGGTTGATTTCCTTTAGGATGGACTGATTTGATCCTCATTTTGCAGAAAGGGAAACTAACATCCACAACTGCACCCAAAGCTTAAGCATGGCTGACATTTCACATCTCTCTCCTCTGTCTGTTGCTCCAGGAAGTAGCTCTGCTAACCACACCCCACCCCACCCCCAAAATCCAATAGCACAAGGGCAGGAAGAATAAGCTCTGAGACCATAGACAAAGTCAAAATTAGAGATGTTTACAGTACAGAAGATAATCCTGACTTCAGGGCTACTTTTAAAGAAAATTAGGTCTAACACTACTGTTAACGGAAAAGCATCCTATGAAGTTCTCTGCCATGGGTGATCTCTGAGACTCATGGCACCCTCTTAAGGTGGAGAACCGGGTGGGGGGTTAGGGATGGGCTTCCAGTTTAATGGTCTTCATGAGCTCTCCATTAACCATATAATGAGCTGATTTTTTAACTTATTGAAGTATTGTTGGTTTACAATATTGTGCTAATTTCTGCTGTGCAGCAAAGTAATTCAGCTATACAATACATATATGTGTATTCTGTTTAATATTTTTCCATTATGATTAATGACAGGACACTGAATACAGTTCCCTCTGCTCCACAGTAGGACCTTGCTGTTTATACATTCTGTTTATCATAATTTGATTCTGCTAATCCCAAACTCCCAATCCATCCTTCCCTCACCCCACCCCCAGGGGCACCCACAAGTCTGTTCTCCACTTCTGTGAGTCTGTTTCATAGATAAGTTCATTTGTGTCATGTTTTAGATTCTACATATAAGTGATATCATATGGGAAGTGTTTGTCTTTGTCTGACTTACTGAGTATGATCATCTCTAGGTCCATCCATGTTGCTGTAAATAGTGTTGCCTCTATAATGAGTCAATTTTAAATTCTGACACTAAGAAACCCAAGGAGTTCCCTGGCGGTCCAGTGGTTAAGACACCACACTTCTTTTTTTTTTTTTTCGTTGGACGCTAATCACTTTACAATATCGTAGTGGTTTTTGCCATACATTGACATGAATCAGCCATGGATCCACACGTGTTCCCCATCCTGATCCCCCCTCCCGCCCTGCTCCCCATCCCATCCCTCTGGGTCTTCCCAGTGCACCAGCCCTGAACACTTGTCTCATGCATCCAACCTGGGCTGGTGATCTGTTTCACCCTTGATAGTATACTTGTTTCAATGCTCTTCTCTCAGAACATCCCACCCTTGCCTTTTCCCACAGAGTCCAAAAGTCTGTTCTGTACATCTGTGTCTCTTTTTCTGTTTTGCATATAAGGTTATAGTTACCATCTTTTTAAATTCCATATATATGCGTTAGTATACTGTATTGGTCTTTATCTTTCTGGCTTACTTCACTCTGTATAATGGGCTCCAGTTTCATCCATCTCATTAGAACTGATTCAAATGAATTCTTTTTAATGGCTGAGTAATATTCCATTGTGTATATGTACCATAGCTTCCTTATCCATTCGTCTACTGATGGGCATCTAGGTTGCTTCCATGTCCTGGCAATTATAAACAGTGCTGCAATGAACATTGGGGTGCACGTGTCTCTTTCAGATCTGGTTTCCTCGGAAAACACCACACTTCTACTGCAGGGGACAGGGGTTTGATCCCTGGTCAGGGAACTAGATCCCACAGGGAAAAAATAGAAAAAAAGAAACCCAGTAGCATTGCTATCCTCTGGATCAGAATTCCTATGAACACCACTCTAGAGAAAGCTGAGTTTGCCAAGCATTGATTTTTTTTTTCTTTAAATAATCCAGCACAATTTCACTTCTAGGAATCCATCCCACAGATACAGTAGCATTTTTGAGAAGTGATGTAATCACTGCTTTATTTATTATAGCCAAGTCTGCGAGAGCAACGTTTTGGGAACTACCCAAAAGCCCATCACTAGGGGACTGTGAAAGAATATATGCATGCTCAGACAATTACATAATAGGCAGGCATTTAAAGAGATGAAAGTGATTCTTCATGTCCTGCTGTGAGAGGATTGACAAGACATTAAGTAGAGAAGGATGAAAACAGCCTATATATGATGCTGTAACAGATCTAGATACATAAGTAGATGTCAAAGTAGAGATGACAGAGTCAGGGACACAGATAAGGATAAGGCTGAAGAGAAACAGAGATAGAGACACACAGACACACAGAGGGATGTTTGTGTAGAATATCTCTGGAAAGATTCAGGATACAGGATAATCAGCCATTGCAGTTGCTTCCGAGGAGTGAAAAATACATCTCTAAAGAGCACTAGTAAGGAAGAAAGTTTTCCCTCCTGTATCCTTTTAATTCTGTGCTACATACCTATGTTGTCATATACATGTCACTCAGCAAAGACAGACTAAGTGCCTATTATGTGCCAAGTACATGGAAATAATCAACAGTAATCCCTAAGCCCTGCTAGCACCAAGATAGAAAATGAACATGACAAATAAATTAAATATGTCATCACATATGCCAGTCACATGTGCTAAGGAGAAGAAAAGTAAACAAAAGTGGTAAGGAGTTGAAACTTGAGGGCCAGTTACTGTTAAGTAGAGAAAGTGGCGAGGGTGGGGGGGATGGTCTATCCAGGAAGACCTGGGACCATGATGTGATGGATCATGTTCCAGGGATGTTTGAGGATGAGTGAGACCCATGTGGCTGGAGCAAGCCGGGGCAGGGCAATGACTACTGAGGTCAGAAGGGTGACCATGGGTCAGACCACTTGGGTCTTGCAGGAGGAATTTTGGCTTTTATTTTGGGTGAAATGGGAGCCATGAAAGGCTTGCAGGACAGAAGTGATGTGACCAGACTTAATGCTTTAGTATCAGTGCTCACTGTGGCTTCTGTATGGAGAATGGACAATAAGGGGGTGAGGGGGGAATACCAGAACCACGATGACCAGCTCAGCAGCTGTTGCAATACCCAGAGGAAGGATGATGATGGTGCCCAGCAAGGGGGTAGCTGTGGGGGGAGAGGAGTTCTTGGATTCTGGATGTATCTTTTTCTGACTTTTATTGGAGTACAGTTTTGGGCTTCCCTAGTGGCTCAGATGGTAAAGAATCTGCCTGCAATGCAGGAGACCCAGGTTCAATCCCTGGGTTGGGAAGATCCCCTGGAGAACAATATGGCAACCCACTCCAACATTTTTGCCTGGAGAATTCCATGGACAGAGGAGCCTGGCGGGCTACACCCCATGGGGTCACAGAGAGTCGGACACTACTGAGCCACTAGTTGCTTTCCAATGTTGTGTTAGTTTTTTCTATACAGCAAAATGAATCAGCCAGACATACACATATATCCCCTCTCTTTTGGATTTCCTTCGCATTTAGGACACCGAAGAGCACTGAGCGGAGTTCCCCGAGCTATACAGTGGGTTCTCGTTAGTTATCCATTTCATGCATGATATCAATAGCTCTGGGTGTATCTTGAAGGTAGAGCTCACAGGATTCAATAACATACCAGATGGGAGATGTTAGAAAAAACAGGAGCCAAAGATGATACTGAAATTCTGGACCTGGACTTCAGGACACGGTGGGAGCAGAAGCGAGAGAGAGACAGAGAGGGAAAGAGACAGAAGGAGGGAGGGAGAGAGGGAGAGAAAGAATGAATGGGTAAACCGACAGCCAATCTGGGAGAATGGGGAGGCGTCTGAGAAGAGAGTGCTTCAATGGGCCGGCAGCCCAAACACTACCCAAAGCTATGAGACAGTTCTCAGTGTCACTGGTCCCAGGCAAGTCCAGCTACAACCCAGGAGCTCAGTCAGATTGCAGTCTCTAACTCCCAAGAGGTTAAGGATATGGGCTCCGAGTCTAACATGTCTGGGTTCTTTACCTAGATCTACCACTTCCTAGCTGTGTAACCTCAGACAGATTACCCAACCTCTCTTGATATCCCTTTTCCTGCTGCTAAGTGGAGGAAATAATGCTATCTGCTTCCTTAAGTTTTGGTCCATGGGAAGTAGTTTAACTCATGTAAAGGGTTGAGCATCACATCTGACTCAGCATGACAGCTCAGTTAATACCAGTCGCTTCTAGGAAAATGGGAAATGTTTTACGTGGGTCATGTGTTGAACTTTTGGGTTGAAAGAAGTAATGGGTGGAAAACCCTAGACCTTCATACTCTATACAGTATCACATAAACGTAAATGGTCATCAGTGATGGTGATGATAGTGGTGATAATCGTGATGATGGTGGTGGTGACGATGGTGCTGGTGATGATGGTGATGATGGTGGTGGTGATGATGGGGATGGTGAGATGGGGATGGTGATGATGGTGGTGGTGATGGTGATGATAGTGATAATTACTGGTGTCACCATCTTCTGAACTCTTGATAACATAATAGGATGGGAGGGTTAAATCCTTCTTGGGGGCTAAAAGGGGGAAACCAGGGTATAGCAGAAGACAGGCTGGTTAACAAAGAGACAGGAATTTGGCCAACTGAAGGGATAGAGCTGTTTATCCTGGATACAAGGAGATTTCAGAGCAGGGAGCCACTCGGAGTTGGCAGAAGAATGGATTGTTTCAGCCCCCTCCAAACACCTTCCTCCATGGGGTCTAGTGAAGGTGTTTCAGAGGCACCTGCGTGCAGGCCTTGTTAGCAGCAGAAAGAAAGGAGGCATTGATTTCAACACGGGTCATTCTGCCCCATTAGCGTGTTTTCAGCACACGGCTGCACAGAGCAGAGGGTGGGAGCCGTTCCGAGCGACCCGGCAGGCCAAGCCTCCGACATGTCATGAGGATGGCTGCCTGGCACCATAAACGTGCAAGCCCATCATTTTCCCCAGGCTTGAAAATGACCAGTCTGCTTCCATCCACAGACAAACAGGGCTGGTACAAAGAGGGAAAGGATCCACGTGACATGGACGTGCACACACAAAACCCACACAGCGAAAGAGACCCTGGGGACAGCTGATCACAGGTGCAAATTGACGAGCAGGCACAGAGAGACCCTAAGACACGCAGTGAGACATACGGACAGCAAAACACCACGAGAAATGCATCCACAGTGAAACCCATACACACACACAGGAGATGATAGAGAACAAAAATATACAAAAATGCAAAGGCCAACAAACACAGTGAGAGATACAAGAGGCAGACACACAGAGGCCCATGTATATACGTTTGCATGGATGCATGCGTCCATGCACAAGTATGCGTCATATAGTGCCATGATTAAAAACTAAACCTCAACTAGAAATCAGTGCGGAAAGAGTGAAAAAGAATGATGGTGAGAATTCTACGAGTTCCCGTGTTCAAAGAGGGGGGATTGCTCTACCCTCTCCCCGGCATGGATCCTGTGTGACTCTCTATCCGCTGTAGTTTGCTCTGCATGTTCGCAGTTCTGATTTAGATGATAGATAGAAACCATTTATACAGTTAAACACGGTAGGGGTCTAAACGCTGTTCCCTGCAGAACACCAGATGTGAATAGATGAACATTTGATTGTCCTCACGCCTGTTTCTGACAAGCTAACAGATAAGAAACCATCCCACTGAATTCCCAGAAAACCGGAGACCGCAAATACAGATAGCAGCACGCAGGAAGAACTAGGATGTATTAAGGCAGATTTCTAAATATTAAAGAGATGGCAGCTGGCCGGGCTTCCCTCAGCAGACTTTGTAGGCGGGATATCAGTTGATAACCAAGATGAATGAGCAGAGCGTAGACTGGGGAGTTTGCAGAGCCTCGGAATGACCTCATGCCGGCAGTAAACAGGTGTCGTGTGCACGTCTGGACACGGGGGTATTTGGAAGTGGGGAGGTCTCACTGTCTGAAATTGTCTTTTGTAATAGCTGCCTGAAATTCCACTAGGAAGTTTTCCAAGTTCTTTGTTCCAATATAAATGCAAACATGAAAAGAGGTCCAAACATCACTAGTCATTGGGGAAAGGCAAACCCAAACCACAAGGATGTGGAGAAATTTGAACCCCTGTGTGTGGCTGCTGGGAATGTAAAATGATGCAGCTGCTGTGGAAAATGGCACGGTGGTTCCTCAAAAAAAAATCCCACATAGAAATTACCATAGAATCCAACAATTCTACTCCTGGGTACACACCGAAAAGAAGTGAAAGCAGCGACTCAAATATTTGTATACCCATGATGGCAGCATTATTCATAATAACCAAAAGGTGGAAGTAACCCATGTCCATCAACAGATGAATGGATAAATCAAATGTGGTCTCTACATACAACGGGGTATCATTTGGGTTAAAAACAGAAGGGAATTTCGACCCACGCTACCACAGGGATGAATCTTGACACTATGCTGAGGGAAAGAAGACAATCAATAAAGGATAACTATTGTATGATTCCACTTATATGAGGCACCTGGAGTGGTCTGACTGAGAGACAGAGGGTAAAAGGGTGGTTGCCAGGAGCTGGACATGTGGGATGGGACATTTGCTTAATGAATACAGAGTTTCAGTTTGAGACTATGAAAAGTGTTCTGGAAATGGATGGTGTTGATGTTTGCACAGCAACATGAACATACTTAAAGCCACAGAACTTACATTATTAAATAGTTATTACAGTAAATTGTAGTCTCCCAGATGGAGCTAGTGGTGAAGAATTTGCCTGCCAATGCAGGAGATGCCAGTTCAATCCCTGGGTTGGGAAGATCCTCTGGAAGAGGAAATGGCAACCCATTCCAGTATTCTTGCCTGGAGAATCCCACAGAAAGAGGAGGCTTGCGGGCTACAGTCCGTGAGGTCACCAACAGTTGGACATGACTAAGCTCCTGAGCACATGTACACACAGTAAATTTCATGTTGTGTGTATTTTACTACAATAAGACATCTATATTGCATTATGGGCTGATCTGTGAAAACATGTCTAATCAGTGGGATCATAAAGGTTAGTTCACAGCCAACAGAAAGCAAGATCTCCTAGAAAGGAAGGAGGAAGCTTTCAGACACATAATCCCAGAGAAATATCCCAAATGATAGAGGGTATCTGAATGTCACAGTGGCTCCTGTCAACATACCTCCTCTTCTCATCAAAGACTGTCCTATGTCCCAATGCCTACCAGTCATCCTCACCTGAGCAAGGCAGCTGAGCCCGTAATTAAGGCTGTTCTGTTTCCACTGGTTTATCCCAACAAGATCCTAAATTGAGAGGGAGCAAAGGAAGAAAATAGGCAACTCAAGATAGCCCGGATGTCTAAATATTCTAAAGACATTCTTAGGAATCAATGACACATTGTGCTTCTTTTGTTTTGGGCACATGGCCCCTACACTGAGGGTTTTATGTATATTATGTGTACTTGCAGCAGCAGCTACAGAAGTCACCATCTCTGTTTTGCAGAAAATGACACCAAAACAGAAGCCATTTTTTTTTTTTTTAATTTGTCTCCAATCTCACAGCTGGTAAGTGGTAGAACCAGGATTCAAACCCAGAAAGCTCACTTCCAAAACTCCAAAGCCTGTGAATGGCAACCTGCTCTAGTATCCTTGCCTAGAAAATCCCATGGTCAGAGGAGCCTAGAGTTGTCTAAGTCATAGAGACAGATAGATGGGTTTCCTGCATTGAAGGCAGATTCTTTTTCACCCGAGCCACCAGGGAAGCCCCTTTATTCCCGCTATTGATTCCCAACAAGAGGGGGCACTTCATGAGATAAATCTAGCATCTGTAGAGGACTTGTCTGGTGGTCCAGTGATTAAGACTTTGCCTTCCAATGCAGAGGGTGCAGGTTCAATCCCTAGTCAGGGAACTAAGATTCCACATGCCTCACAGCCAAAAAACCATAACATAAAACAGAGACGATATTGTAGCAAATTCAATAAAGACTTTAAAAATGGTCTACATTAAAAAAATCTAGCATTGATAAAAACCTATATAATTATTTAGGACTTCCTAAATAATTGGGACCAGATATGGACTTCCCAGGTGGCTCATTGATAAAAGAATCCACCTGCCAATTCAGGAGACACAGGAGATGCTGGTCTGATCCCTGGGTCGGGAAGATCCCATGGAGGAGGAAATGGCAACCCGATCCAGTATTCTTGCCTAGAGAATCCATGGACATAAGAGCCTGGTAGGTTACAGTCCATAAGGTCACTAAAAGTCAGACATTACTGAACCGCTGAGCATGCAAAACAACCCAAGCCCCTTAAAAAGCACCAATGTCGCTTGCTTGGTACTAAAATTATATTAGGGCTTCTCCCATGTAGGAGATTTTGCTATCCTCCCCAAGGAACAGTTGGCAACAGTTGAAGAGGGTTGAGGGGTATGTGCTACTGGTATCTAGTGGGTGGAAGCCAGAGATGCTAAGCATTCTAGCCCCTCATCCCCCAACAAAGAATTATCTGACTTCAAATGTCAATGGAGCAGAGGCTCAGAAACCCAGAATTATATCAACTATGTGTGAGGAGGCTGGTTGTGTCTTCCCTCCATCCCTACCTTTGTCTTTGTTCCTCATCTGCTTTCTAATTCATCTGCTCAGTCACTTACCCAAAAAGGAAACCGCCCACTCCTGCCAGTTCCCTGAGCATGTATTGAGGAATGACAACACTTGAAGTGCCCTTCAGATCTTCTGAGCAAACATTTGCAGAGTGGGCAAGCAGAAAATGATTGCCAACAAAAAGACTACTCCCAAACCATGGATTAAGAGACACAATTTTCCAAGCCACATAAACTATGTAGAAACTGTAATTTTTGTGAAGCAGAAATAGAGACACAGACATAGAGAACAAATATATGGATACCAAGGTGGAAAGGTTGGGGTGGGATGAAATGGGAGATTGAGATTGACACCTAGAACACTATTGATGGCTATTATTGTTGTTTCATGTCTAAGTCATGTCCTATTATTTTGCAACTCCTTGGAATTTAGCCTGCCAGGCTCCTCTGTCCATGGGATTTCCCGGGCAAGAATACTGGAGTAGGTTGCCATTTCCTTCTTCAATACACTATTGATGTTCATACTATGTACAAAATACATAACGAATAAGAATGTACTATATAGCACAAGGAATTCTACTCAGTGTTCTGTGGTGACCTCAATGGAAAGGATATCCAAATAAGAGGGGATATGTGTATTCATATAGCTGATTCACTTTGCTGTACAGATAGTTGCTCTGTTTGAAAGGTGGAGAGCAGCTCCCCTGACACTCAGGGAATCTTATCAGATTGGCTTGGACACATAGAATTGACATCTCATTCGTTAGTATACAAACTCAGAAGTAGACCTGGCCAAGAAAAAAATTTCATTTTTTCTTGGACAATATTCTAAATATTTCTGGGCCCAAAGCACCCCATAAATATGCTTTCCTTCCTCCCTCTTTTCTTCTTTTCCTTCTCTCCCAGCAGCTCAGGTAAAACATACTCAGCTTGGTCAGCCCATAGTGGTGGGTCACAGGGGCAAGGTGGACAGACTCTAAGGAGACCCCCGTGATTCCTGCCTACGTGTATTCACACTCCTGCATAATTCCCTCTTACCGAGTATGGGCAAAACCATGACTTGCTCCCAACCAACAGAACATGGTAGAGGTGACAGGCCATCCCTTCCATAACTACATTATATCATGTAATATAATATACATATTGCAAGCCCCCTAGGGACTCTTCTTTCTGGCTTAGAGGTGTAAGTGGTCATGTTGGAGAAGTTCATGTGGCAAGGAACTTTGGGTTAGGAGCTGAGGGTGGATGGCCTCTGAACAACAGCCAGCAAAGAGTGAAACAAAACAATTCAAGCTACAATATCAAGAAACTGAAAGCAGCTAACAGCAACACGGAGTGGGGAAATGATTCCTTCCCCAGCTGAGCCTTCAGATGGGAACTCAGTCCCAGCTGATTGCCACTTCACGGGTTCATAAGCAAAGATCCCATTCCACCTGTGCCTGGACCCCTGATCCACAGAAGCCACGGAGTAATAAACGTGAGCTGTTTTAGGAGGACTGCATTGCTAAAACACTTTTTCCTGCCTTCTAACCCCTCCCACTAACACAGAGCCTTCCAGAAACAAGGACATATTCCCCAGCTCTGAGCCCCGATCAGATGAGAAGTTACAGAACCACCGTTCTGTCCGAGCAGCTCTGGATTTATGAATGGCTCTCGCCTCCATTAGGCTGTGGGAAGGGGCCAGGGTGTCTCTGCTCATGTTTAGAAGTCCATTTGTTTCCATTCCTTGTCAGCAGTTTGCATAAGCGAGTGGTTTTATTTCTTCTGCGAGAGGAGGGAAAACGCACGAGTTACCCCAGCAGTGGAAGATTTGTCAAATAAAGCTTTTAATAATGGGGCTGTTTGACAGTTTTATAGTTCTTCAACTTCCCAGCCATTTGAAGGTGGTAGGTTTTCAATAAAAATTAAGTCCTTTTCCAAGAGAAACTCGGTCCCCTGTTATTTTAAAACAACTAGTCCAGGGTGCACTGAAGCACCTTAATTCCACTACCGAAAGTAAATCTCCCTCCTTTTCCGTATTAATAACTTGGGCAATCCATCAGCCTGAGACGGACTCTGAGCTTTTTGCACTAGTATATCCAGGTGGTCTGATGGACCACATCTGTAACTAGACTTGCTGGGTGATCATTAGGCTGTTCCTGAAAATAAATGGCCTGGCCTCCTCCGCAGCTCACTTAAGTGAGCCAGGGAGGGGCCAACCACCTGGACTTCATTCTTTAATTTCCCTGGATTCTTCTAAAGTTCCTCTGAATCAAAGGAAGTGATTCAGAAATTAAACTATGATGAGGGAGGTATCTTGTCGGAAAGGACCCCAGATTTGAAGTCTGAAGACTTTCATTCTTGGAACGAGCTTCATCACCCCCCTCAAATTGTATGACCGTGGGTTTATCATCTGACTCCTCGGACTTTTTTATTTTTCCATTTATCAATGGAGGAGTGTGAAAGAAGAATGAAAACGGGCTTAGAAGTCAGGATTCTTTTTTTAATTTTTTAATTTTTATATTGGAATATAGCCAATTAACAATGTTGGGATAGCTTCATTGTTAATTGGCTATATTCCAATATAAAATAAAAATATTTTAAAAAAAGAATCCTGACTTCCAAGCCCATTTTCATCCTTCTTCTATCCTTGTGATAGCTTCAGGGAGATAGCAAAGGGACTCAGCCATCATATACATGTATCCAATCTCCTCCAAACTCCCCTCCTATCCAGGCTACCACATAGCATGGAGCAGAGTTCCCCATGCTATACAAGAGGTCTTGTTGGTCAACCATTTTTAAAACTTTTTTTAAATTAGAGTAGAGCCATTTAACAATGTTGTGATAGTTTCAGGTGGACAGCAAAGGGATTCATCCATCCATATACGTATCCACTCTCCCCCAAGCTCCCCTCTCATCCAGGCTGCCACGTAACATTGAGCAGTGTTCCCTGTGCCACACAGTAGGTCTTTGTTGGTTATCCATTTAAAATAGTGGTGCATACCTATCCATCCCAAGCTCCCTAACTATCCTTCCTCCCAGCCTTCCCCACTGGCAACTGTAAATTCCTTCTGTAAGTCTGTGAATCTGTATCTGCTTTGTAAATAAATTCATTTCTATCATGTCTTTCTAGATTCTGCTTATAAGGGATGTCATATGCTATTTCTCCTTCTCCAAAGTCGGGATCCTGGGGCTCAAACCCTGTCTCCAAAACATACCAGAGTGACCAGGGGAAGATATCTAACCCCTCTGCACCTGAACTCTCTCCTGTGAAAAATGTGATCATAGTCTCTGGCAGTTCTTAGAAGCTCAAAAGGTCAAGAAAAAAAAATTAAGCCCCAGAAATGAGTAATTCATAGTAAGTATAGGGCCCTTCCTTTGCTAAGACCTGTTCTTTCTGTCCTCATCAGAGAGAGCAGCCAGTGTCCAGTGGAGCCTGTGCTGTGTCCAATGTCTCCATTAACTAAATGCCATAGCAACCAGCATCTCTCAACATCAAGTGATGCTCCAGATCCAGGATAAACAGCCAAAGGAATGGTTGGCTCTGAAGATAATGGCTCAGCAGTGGGAAGGGATGGGGGAAGGATTGTTGCCATTTATTATAAGCCTTGTGTATGATTTGGGTTGTTTTGCATTTACTGCTTTGATTAGAGATGTGCTTTTTATTGGAAACGCAAAACGAATGAGATAAAGAGTATGCCCTTGAGGGTGCCAGAGAGATGTTAGTTGTTCCTCAAGTTGACCCTCGGCCTGGATATTCAAGGGCTTCCCTTGTGGCTCAGATGGTAAAGAATCTGCCTGTAATGTAGGAAACCCAGGGCCCATCCCTGGGTCGAGAAGATCCCCTGGTGAAGGAAACGGCAACTCACCCTAACATTCTTGCCTGGAAAATGCCATGGACAGAGAAGCCTGGTGGGCTACTATCCATGGCATGGCAAAGAGTTGGACACAACTTAGTGACTAACACTTTCACTTTCTTTCTGGCCATTCAAGGGCATCTCTCACCAGGCCTGGGTTTCTCCTTCTCTTCCAGGTCTACAGAACCATCGATGACCACACAGCAGTTCCCCAGATCTGGTTTCTAGGAAGCAAATATGTTCGGGCCCTCTCCCTCCAAAGTCCCAAAGGTATCACCCGTCATAGGTTCTGTTGCATCCTAGCTCCTACTCTTCGTTCTGGAAACTCCAAGACCCATCCTTGTTCATCCTTACTTGGTACCACAGGTCTTTGCCCAGACTCACCAGTGCCGAATGTTTCAGCCCTGGGAAGCCTTCCGGGGCCAAGGATACATGCCCCAGTGATGCTCTCCTATCTGCAGCCTGTTCTCCTGAGACCCTCTTGCTCCACCTTGTACTCTACAGCATCCAGAGCCCCCAACTAAATCCCCATCCATTGCCAAGGGCACTATCTCAGGTGTAA
Source organism: Cervus canadensis (assembly GCF_019320065.1). Taxonomy (NCBI): domain Eukaryota; kingdom Metazoa; phylum Chordata; class Mammalia; order Artiodactyla; family Cervidae; genus Cervus; species Cervus canadensis. The sequence goes on along the minus strand of NC_057417.1, from coordinate 6,891,617 downwards.
CTTGTCATCACTTTCTCCATCATCTCCATCATCACCCCCACTATCAAGTACTCTCCTTAATAAGTCAGAAATCCCAGGAATTCCCTGGCAGTCCAGTGGTTAGGACTCTCATTCTCAATGTTGAGGCTGTTGCTCAATCGCTAAGTCATGTCTGACCCCAAGGACTGTAGCCTGCCAGGCTCCTCTGTCCGGGGGATTTCCCAGGCAAGAATATTAGAGTGCCTTGCCACTGTCTACCTCAGGGGATCCTCCTGACCTAAGGATCGAACCTGCATCTACTGCATTGCAGGTAGATTCTTTACCACTGAGCCACCAGGGAAGCCCTCAGTGCTGAGGACCCAGGTTCAATCCCTGGTCTGGGAACTAAGATCCCACAAGCTATGCAGTAAGGTCAAAAAAAAAAAAAAAAAGTTAGAAATCCACCCCCACCCGTAGATCCCTGTGTCCATGCTCAGAAATCACTGATTTTCTTCCTTCACATCTAAAAAGCTCAGTGTCCTTTGCTCCTGGCCCTTGTCTCTCCAGGCAGAAAATGCAGCATCTCCCATAGTCTAAATTATATTTTAAAATTTTTACCATTGAGTTTCAGAATCTCATGCCTTTTTTGAAACACAGTGACCCTTTGCCAGTGTCACACTGAACTAGTTACTCCCTCCTCTGAATGACCACGATTTCCCCTGGCTGATCTCTTTCCTGACCACTCTCCCCCCATCCCCGCCACGGTCTGCAGACGAGTTAGCTCTGCCCAGGGTCTCCGCTCCGGCAAAGGAACCTGCTTGGAACAATATGGCTCCATTATGATCACGCTGTCACTCCTTCCTGGAATTTAATTGGATTTTTTCTCTTCCCTTTGTTAGTTGAAATCACATAATAAAAATCTCTCCGAGTGCAATCACTTTCCATCGGCACCATTCCAAGGCGTGTCATGATGAGGTTTGATAGAAAAGAGGCTCTCTGCTTGTCCAAGGAGGAAATAAATATTTGACTTGCAACCAAGACTTTATTTTGGGGATGGATTAACTCATACAACTCCTGAGAGGGGAAGTGAAGAGGAGGTCTCCAGCTCCATGGTGGAGGTCTGTTCATCAGTCAATTGCATAAAGGAATCCTGGACACAAAGTTATTTTGGAATTCCAGCAGGGCAGAGTTTCATAAAGGGTGACCCACAAGCTACCTTAATCAGAATTTCCCAGAGTGATTGACAGAAATTCAGATTCCTACACCCAACCTCAGATGTGCAGAGCCCAAAGCTCTGGAGGATGGAAACTGAAAGCCTATCGTTTTAACAGTAAGGCATTGGTTCTCAAATTTTCATGTGCATTGATCAGTTAAGATGCCAGGGTTTTGAGGGTGGGGAGTGAGGAAAGAGGAGACCCCAAAGTAGATATGTTGGGATGAAATCAAAGTAGAGGAAATGTTTGGTGTCCCATCAGACAGTCGGGTTACAGCCCTACAAGCAGGCGTGAAGACGTTTCTTTCATCCCACGTGGAGAACCTGTGCATGTAATTCACCCTGTTTCCTACCTGTCTTCATTTCCCACCAGATCCAATGCATTGAGGGTGAATTTGAAAAGCATTTTTCCACTGTGTGGAAGCTTTGTTGGCCTTCGCAAAAGTGGAACACCAGACATAGAAGAAGGACAATAATTATTTGCATGTTAATACATACTTATATTATGTACACTGTGAATAGAATGATGAAGTTCTAAATAAAGAGCCAGAATCACAGTAACTCACCGCTGTTTAATATGAAATAAGCAAGTCTTTACTTACAAGTGGGCTTCCCTGGTAGCTCACATGGTAAAGTGTCTGCCCTGCAATACAGGAGACCTGGGTTTGATCTCTGGGTCTGGAAGATCCACTGGAGAAGGAACTGGCAACCCACTCCAGTATTCTTGCCTGGAAAATCCTATGGACAGAGGAGCCTGGCAGGCTACGGTCAATGGGGTCTCAAAGAGTCGGACACAACTGAGTGACTAACACTTACTTACCATACGTACACACACACTCCTATATATAAATTAAAACATTGGTTCTAAAATATTTAGGCAATCAATATTGCAGATTGATATCGATGTGCAAAGCAGTTAATTATGCATCATCTCAGTTATTATTCATGTGGATCTTCATGTGGAAGGCCAAAAGCTTCCCTGTGCTTTCAAAGATAAGGACCTATTTCAGGAGCATTCAGATCCAGTAAAGACACTGCAAGATAGAAAATGGATGAAAACTCCTCGGGATGAAACAGAGAGTCCTGGAAGTTTTAAGAGGAAAATGGTGATCTTTTCCCATTGCTTTGCTATCCTTCAGGTTCACCTCCAGACTTATGCAGGTGTATTCACGGTCTCATTTGAGTCCTGAAGAATGTTTTCCACCCAAAATAGTCCCCACCCTGTGGGTTCTGAAATGCTTAACAGCATCAGATTCAACTTGGCTTTCATAATTAACAAAATGTGCCTACAGAATATTTTATTTAGAGTCAATATCAAAATCATGCTATAACACGTATCAAGTAGGTAGGCTTTTCTGCCATTATTTCCTTAATGATAAATGTCAGGGGTAGGCCTTACATGGGTACATGACTGGGGGGTAAAAAGTTAGAAATATCTTTATGGCTTTTGATGCAGACCGTCCTCTACCTTTCCAAAAAGTACCATACCCCTTGTAATACTTTTCTATCACTGTTGTAACAAAATAACACAAATTTAGAAATTTCCATCTCTAAGAATACAAGTGGGACCTCCCTGCTGGTCCAGTGGTTAAGTCTCCACCTTCCAGTGCAGGAGACAAGTGTTTGATCCCTGGTCAGAGATCTAAGATCCCATATGCCTCCAGACAACAAAGCCCGTGAGCCACAACTACTGAGCCCATGTGCTCTAGAGGCCATGCACCAAAGAAATAAATTAAATACATGAATAAAAAACAATGACACCTTGGGGACACCCCTCGTGGTCCAGTGCTTAAGACTTCACCTTCCAATACAAGATGTGAGGATTTGATCCCTGACAGGGGAGCTAAGACCCCACATGGCTCATGGCCAAAAAACATAAAACAGAAGCAATGCTGTAATAAATTCAATAAAGACTTTTTTAAGAATTAAAAAAATAATAATAATTCAAGCGGGATGCAGTCACCAAGAGCCCAGCATCTTTCTTAGCATCACTTTTAGAAACTAGGTACCAGGTAGAACCTTGTCTCAGTGGGGTCTCAAGGAGCCGAGTCTAGAATGGGAATCAGTGGGATGGAGATGTATCAGGGGATGCTGTAGGGAGTAACATCTGCTGAAAGGTGGAGAAGGAAGCAGAACCTGGACCAAAGGAAACTGGAAGCTGTGATGCAGGGCCAGCAAAGGCCTCTGGCAACTCCACTCCAGATCTGAGATGCCCGTCAGGTGCGTCTCAAGCTGAGGGAGGGCAGCAGGTCTTAATATCCTTGCACTGGTCAGGCCCGGGAGGACGGGGCCCCAGGAAAAGGGTGCCTTGAGCCAGGCAGGTCTTTTTCAGCTGAGACCATCCTCAAAGAGGGATGACAGCTTCGGGTCACCCCAAGCTGCACTCCCAGCCTCCAGGAGAACAAGGCTTCATCCCAGAGAGGGCATCTGAGTTGAGATTCTTAGCATCCCTCAGAAAGACAGGATGCTTCTTAATTAAACCCAAATGCAAAACATTGTACCCAACCTCTTCTTGATGAGATCCCTTGGCCTCTCTTCAGCTTTCCCACTTTAGCTCTGGGCCTTGACATCACTGTGGCTCTGTCTGGCAGCTCTCAGGGCTTCCCTGGCGGCTCAGCTGGTAAAGAATCCTCCTGCAATGCAGGAGACCCGGGATTGATCCCTGGGTTGGGAAGATCCCCTGGAGGAGGGCACGGCAACCCACTCCAGTATTCTTACCTGGAGAATCCCATGGACAGAGGAGCCTGGCAGGCTATAGTCCATGGGGTCACTCTCAAGTTACAAAGTGATGCAAACATTTTTTTTTATCAGCTTCCTGCTCATTTTCCAGAACTTCTTCCACCTCACAGGTTTCCTTCTTTCTGGACAGTTCTCCCTTTCCTTCTGCCTTTCTTAATGAAGGCATGTTTTCCCACTTGTTTCTTTTTTCATTTATATATTTTTTCAACCTGACACTGAAAGCACAGCCTGCCTTTTCCTAAGCAAGGCAGACGATTTTGAACTACAATACAACCGACATAGGTTAAGCTCTGCTAAACTCCATGACATGAGGATTATAAATTAAAGGTCAGCCCGTTCCTTCATACTGTTACTATTGGGGCGGGGGGGGGGGGGGGAAAGCCCTAGAAATGGATGAAATTTGGATGAATTGGAAACTCCTGTCAAGGCTACAGAAGAAACGCCAGTGTTGGAATAAAGTTCTGTTTCCAAGAGCGTATTTAGGCAGGATGGGAGCCCAGTGGTTCTGACCCAGAGTCCACTTCATCAGGATGGGTTCCCCCTTCCTCCTGCAACCATAGCTGGTCATCAGAGGGCCCCACCCCAACCAGCTGCTCCCTCCTGGGGCAGGCAGGATCTATTCCACTTGGGGAATTTTGCAAAGCTTTGCAGAGAACTGAGTTTCCATCTCCCTGGGGCGGCTGCTCTCAGAGTGACAAAGGACAGACCCCCAGGTCAACGACCAAGAGTGAGTGCAGCCCTGTCGGCCCCAGGGAGCACTAACGAGGGACCTGGGTGTGCTGAAACAAGGGACGCTCTGCCATCCTGGATTAAGCCAGTTGACCGACACACTGAATAGACCCAGCCAGGAATGCATGACTTGCAGTTGCATCTATTTGCATTGAACAAAACTCCAGCAGGTGCGTTATCGCATTTGGGTTTACCTGTAACTCTGTTGGGTGGGTTGAGCAGAGATCATTATTTGTACAGCAATTTTATTTCTTTCTTTGTGCAAGATAGCAGGCCACCATACTGTGCCACGCTCTCCGGAAAGGAGCATAGACTCAGGTGGACCAAAAGGACCAGCTTTGGGCTTCTCTGGTGGCTCAGTGGTAAAGAAGCCACCTGCCAATTCAGGAGACACAGGTTCAACCCCCGGTCCAGGAAGATTCCACATGCCGTGGAGCAGCTAAGCCCATGGGTTGCAACTACTGGGCTTGCTCTCTAGAGCCCAGGAGCTGCAACTACTGAAGCTGAGCACCCTAGAGTCACATTCCCCCAAAAGAGAAGCCACCACAATGAGAAGCCCACGCAGCGCAACTAGAGAGTAGCCCTCGCTTGCTACAACCAGAGAAAAGCTCGAGGAGCAGTGAAGACCCAGCACAGTCAAAACTAAAATACGTGAATAAACAAAAATCTTTAAAAAGAAAGAAAAGAAAGGACCAGTGCTGACCCTCAGACCATCATCAATACATTCAGACCCCAGCATGTCTGGGGTGGTGAAAAATATGCATTTCCTTCACCCATCTAGTCTTCTTGGGTCTGACTCATCCACCTCTAAGGAATTGCTGTCACCCTGCGTCCTCTTGCTCTTGGATGAGGTTCTGTCTGTCACAATCTAGGCTTTTATCCCACCTGTGCTACGGCATGGAACTCGGTTTGGTTCCTGGAAGCCAAAGCATGCAAAGCTCACTTTCCCTGGATCTTTCAGTAATCCTAGAAATTTAATAGACAGACCTACAGATTCCCAGTGTCCGACTCCAGAAACTGATCTATACGGTCCAGAGTCTCCATAGGTCCAGCACCCCCTCCCCCATCATCTCCAGGAAATATTTTCATAAAGATTTTTTTTTTTAGCCCCTACTCACTGCAACTAGAGGAAGCCCACACAACAATGAAGATCCAGTGCAGTCAAAAATTAATTAATTAATTTTAAAAAGATCACATACACCCCCATATTTCCCAAGACCCAATAACAATTTTCAGGCATGTAGTAGTCTATATTCAAATTTAGGGAATTTTTTTAAATTTTAATTTTAAAATGGCTGAGTTCTGCTACAACATTCTCTGTGTATTGTTGAAAGTAAACTTAATATCTTAGTGGGAAGCAACTGCATTATGGTTACCTGGATGTCCTTAGAGAGTCTCCAAGGCTGTAGGAGAGGTATTTGCTTGACATCTGCATAGCCAGTGGTCCTTGCAAAGAGGTCCTTCCAAAGAAATACAAGGATTGTCCATCAAGCCGGAAATAATACATAAACACTGATGACCACCTCCAAGTTGACAGTTCCTTCCAGATTTCAAATCAGGTGGCGCTAGTGGTAAAGATCCTGCCTGCCAATGCAGAAGACATAAGGGACATGGGTTCGATCCCTGGGCTAGGAAGATCCCCTGGAGGAAGGCATAGCAACCCACTCCAGTATTCTTGCCTAGAGAATCCCATGGACAGAGAAGCCTGGGGAGCCACAGTCCATGGGGTGGCAAAGAGTCAGGCTTAACTGAAGCGACTCAGCACGCTCGTAATCTTCAGCTAGAATCCAGGTACTCTAACCTAAGCCACTGATATGCTGATGAAAACAGGTAGCAAGCAAACTGGGTTGTTTGCATGAGCATCTTTGTAGATGGTTGGTTGTCTGCGGATCTGGAAAAACCTTCTCAGTCAGGAGTGCCGCTTCCTCAGTTTGTCTGCACACAGAGGCTGTGGGATTTCTGGTTAATCTCTGGATCTGAAAATGCAACTAGGCTACTCTGACCACCTCAGAGATCACGAATCGTTAGCTTTGCTAACATACACTCCACTTGGGTATTGGACACCAGCTCATTTTGAAACCCAGAGCATTGCCAGGAGAAGCTTCAAGTCTTTCTTCCCTTGACAAGGCATTGACAGCCACAGCTGGTTAGAAAATACTTTGTATGTTTCCAATCAAAGCAACAGCCACTGCAGAATGGAATCCAGCACTAACAGAGTAGAAAGAAAGACCAAGCCTTTTGTTTGGAGTCAGCCGTGTCCTATGCTAGTGGGCTCAACTCGCATCTTTGGAATCAGGTATGATTTGTAAACAATGTCTTCATTGATGTGTTTCTGGCAGGGCTTCTGGATAAACCAAGTTAGTGAATGAGGAAGGGAAAGATAAGAGGGGTTAAGGTATGGAGATTCCTTTAAAAACTAGGAAAAAAGCTACCATATAACCCAGCAATCACACTACTGGGCATATACCCTGAGAAAACCACAACTCTAAAAGACCATATGTAGCCCATTGTTCATCGCAGCACTATTTACAATAGCCAAGACATGGAAGCAGCCTAGAGGTCTGTCGACAGATGAATGGATAAAGAAGTTGCGGTACTTACAAACCGTGGACTATTACTCAGCCATAAAAAGAATGAATTTTAGTTCTAGTGAGGTGGGTGAACCTAGAGCCTGTTACACAGAGTGAAGTAAGTCAGAAACAGAAAAGTAAATATCATGTATTAATGCATACATGTGGAATCTAGAAAAATGGTGTTGATGAACCTATTTGCAGGAGGCAGGAATAGAGACCCAGATGTAGAGAACAGACTTGTGAACACAGTGGATGAAGGGGAGGCTGGGACGAATTGAGAGAGTAGCACTGAAATGCATACATTACCATATGTAAAGTAGATCGCTAATGAGAAGCTGCTGGGTAACCCAGGAAGCTCAGCTCTGTACTCTATGACAACCTAGAGGGATGTCAGGGAGGCTCAAGATGGAGGGGACACATGTGTACCCACGGCTGATCCATGTTGCTGTACGGCAGAAACTATTGATAACGCAATATGGTAAAGCAATTATTCTCCAATTAAAAATAAATTAAAAAAAAAAAAGAGGGGTTAAGCAGACCCAGGTCTCTTGGCTGGGGCAGGGCATGTCGCAAGAGGTCAACTGTCAAATGGCAGCCAGATTTGTGACAGCTGTCCTGACATTCAGCCCAAATGTGACATCCATCATAGGGAGAACCCAATAAATCCCTTCCCCTTGAGCATTTGTAACATAGCTTCTGTCTCCAAATCCATAAATCCCAGAGGCAAACAGGAAGGGCATTTCTCATCTCTCCTCTGCGTACCATTCCTCTTGGCCCCACGCTAACCGGAAGACCTCGCTCTTCACACCTCTGTAATCTGTTCTCACCACTTCGCTGCCATCCTCTCCAACATCAATAATTAACATTTACACCATTGGAGGGGTTTTACATCTATTCTGTTATTTGACCCTTGCCATAACGGAGAAATATAATCATCCCAATTTTATATAGGAATAGCTGGAAACCCTGAAGTCAATTTGCTCCAATTTTCTGTAATGACCAGCAGCACAGAAGTGTCTGCTCATCACACCCTAGCCAGCACCACATCTTGTAATGTTTTAATTGGCCAATTTGATAGGTAAAATTATGCCTCATTGTCTTCCCAGTTTCCATCTCTTTGACTCCTGTTAAAGATGAATATTTTCTTTATATGCATACAGAGCATTTGTATGTCTCACTCTGGAAATCAACTTTTCATGCCCTTTGCACATTTTTCTTCGGAATTTTTAAAGATTTTTTGGCATCATAAAGCTGTTCATCTTGACCATATTGCTTGCAAATCTTCTCTACTCCTGCTACCACCCCCAATTGCCACCTGCCTTTTAATTTGACTCAAAGTGCTTTCTTGTACAAAGTGCTTATTTTTTTTTATAATGCTATCCATTACACCCCAGAACTTATTGAGTTCTCAGTTTTTTAATTGAATCTATTAGTATTTTTCTTATAATTTATTCTATGAGTTTCTTTTTTAATATATATACATATTTTTAAAACTTTTATGAATTTGTGGCAATAATACTTCTGTTGCTTATGTTCTGGCTTTTTGGCCATGGGGCATGTAGGATCTTAGCTCCCCAATCAGGGATCGAACCTGCACCCCTACATTGGAAGGTGAAGTCTTAAACACTGGATCACCAGGGAAGTCCCTATGAATTTCATGCTTGTAGAAATTATACCTCAAAATAAGGTTAATATTTATCTGTATTTGATTCTAATCTTTTTCTGTTTTTACAGGTTTTCCCCACACACACACATTTACCTCTTTAATTCCTTTGGAATATTTTTGGGGAGCATAATTTAATTGTGAAGATCTAACTTGCTTCTTTTGTCCTGAACAACCAATTCTCCTAACAGGGGCATTTTGAATTCAGTTGTTTCCCATTGGCTTATGATACTTTCTTTGTCATATTTTTATATGAAACATATGCTCAGGTTTTAGTCAGTTGTATCTTTTTTATGGGCTTCCCTGGTGGCTCGATGGTGAAGAATCCTCCTGCAATGCAGGAGGCTCAGATTCTACCCCTGGGTTGGGAAGATCCCCTGGAGAAGGAAATGATTACTCACTCCATAATTCTGGCCTAGAGAATCCCGTGGACAGAGGAGCCTGGTGGGTTAATGTCCAAGACGTTGCAAATACTCGAACATGACTGAGCAACTGAGTGTACACGCACATTATTATTATTAATACTGTTTACCAAAGACTAGGTTGAAATTGTATCTGTTGACACTCCTTTGTGAAGAGAAACCATTAGCATGTTCTTCTTTCCCATTATACTTTTTTGTTTGTTTCCTCCAACACATTGCTTGTCTTTCAAAAAGTATAGCAACATTTATAATAGATTTTATTGCCAGTCCTTTTATACCAAAATTGCATTTTCTGTTTTAATTACTTGCATTTTCTGTTTTAATTACTCTCCCAATTGGCTAGAGTGTATCTTGAAGTATTGTTTTAAAGAAATAGATTTATTTTTTCTAAGCCATTGTATAACCAAAATAGCCAATTACTTTAACACAAAATATAAAAAGATTTTTTTTTAAACTTTTTCAACATGTTCTGTGATGACAGTCAGCATTCACAAAGCAGAGATCTGTCATTGTCCGTAGTCCTTAGTCTGGGAAGTAGGAGGAAAAGAACATTTCTCCTGCTCTGTTTATAGGCTCCTCCTGTTCTAGACATCGACATATGTGTCACCCATAATTATACAGTTCTCAATTTGGCTCCATAAGTCCTAGCATTAGTGGAACATTCTTGCAAGTTTTGACATCATATTTAGTATCAGCTTTGGTTTTCAGGGTTGTATGAGTTTCCATGTTTCTATATCTTCTTGTACTTTTTTTACTATGGAGTTAGAAAGGATGGTGTCCAACACAAGTTTCAAACAGAAGTCCATTGTCGAAGGTAAGGTGTCCATAGGTGGGCACCTTATCTTCGGAAAAGAGGCAAGAATATACAATAGAAAAAAGACAACCTCTTTAACAAGTGTGCTGGGAAAACTGGTCAACCACTTGTAAAAGAATGAAACTAGAACACTTTCTAACACCATACACAAAAATAAACTCAAAATGGATTAAAGATCTTAATGTAAGACCAGAAACTATAAAACTCCTAGAGGAGAACATAGGCAAAACACTCATCTGACATAAATCACGCAGGATCCTCTATGCACACCTCCCAGAATATTGGACAATAGAAGCAAAAATAACAAATGGGACCTAACAAAACTTTTAAAGCTTTGCACAACCAAAGGGAAACTATAAGCAAGGTGAAAAGGCAGCCTTTCAGAATGTGGAGAAAATAATAGCCAAAATGAGAGAAAGAGACAAAGGATTAATTCTCAAAAACCATATACAATCAACTTCCTGCAGCTTCAATTCCAGAAAAATAAATGACCCAATCAAAAAAATGGGCCAAGATCTAAACAGACATTTCTCCAAAGAAGACATACAGATGGCTAACAAACACATGAAAAGATGCTCAACATCACTCATTATCAGAGAAATGCAAATCAAAACCTCAATGACGTACCATTACACGCCAGTCAGGATGGCTGCTATCCAAAAGTCTACAAGCAATAAATGCTGGAGAGGGTGTGGAGAAAAGGAACCCTCTTACACTGTTGGTGGGAATGCAAACTAGTACAGCCACTATGGAGAACAGTGTGGAGATTCCTTATAAAACTGGAAATAGAACTGCCATATGACCAGCAATCCCACTTCTGGGCATACACACTGAGGAAACCAGATCTGAAAGAGACACGTGCACCCCAATGTTCATCGCAGCACTGTTTATAATAGCCAGGACATGGAAGCAACCTAGATGCCCATCAGCAGACGAATGGATAAGGAAGCTGTGGTACATATACACCATGGAATATTACTCAGCCATTAAAAAGAATTCATTTGAATCAGTTCTAATGAGATGGATGAAACTGGAGCCCATTATACAGAGTGAAATAAGCCAGAAAGATAAAGACCAATACAGTATACTAACGCATATATATGGAATTTAGAAAGATGGTAACGATAACCCTATATGCAAAAAAGAAAAAGAGACACAGATGTACAAAACAGACTTTTAGACTCTGCGGGAGAAGGCCGAGGGTGGGATGTTTGAAGAGAATAGCATGTATATTATCTATGGTGAAACAGATCACCAGCCCAGGCTGGATGCATGAGACAAGTGCTCGGGCCTGGTGCACTGGGAAGACCCAGAGGGATGTGATGGGGAGGGAGGTGGGAGGGGGGATCGGGATGGGGAACACATGTAAATCCATGGCTGATTCATGTCAATGTATGGCAAAAACCACTACAATATTGTGAAGTAATTAGCCTCCAACTAATAAAAATAAATGGAAAAAAAAACAGAAGTCCATTGATCATGTTCTATCTGTTACTATATAATTCTTGGCAGTTTAGATATGAGCATTGGACTCAGAGAGACCTGGGTTTGTGTATCAGTTAAGAATTTTTTCTTGTTTCATGGAACATAAAATCCAACTTACAATGGACTAAGAAATCAAGAGGATCCACAGATTCACATGACTAAATCATCTACAGAAGGACTTCAGATAAGGCTTGTGCTAGTGACAGCAACAATATCAGGAAAGACCCAGTATCTCTCACTCTTTCTTTTCTGACAGACACTGTAATACCATGTATGGTAAGCTGTCTCATGGCAGCAAAATGGCTGTAGAAGCATCTACCCTCATACCACATATTCCAAGGAAAGAAGGCAAGAATTTTCTGAAGACTTCTCCAGAAGAGAAAAAAATTTCCCCCAAAGTTTCAAAAATTATCTCCTTATATCTCAGTGGCTTTTGGAGCATGAGGTATCTATCCTGAAACTAATCACTGTAGCCAGGAAATGGAATGCATTGGTTTAAACCTAACACTAGAGTCAGTCCCACCCAAAGTGCACAACTGAGAACAAGCAAGATGCTAATATATCCAAGGGAAAATCACAATTCTGTGGGCTGAAAGGCAAATGGATACAGACAAAACAAATGGTAAGCATCCATTTAATTCCATTTAAAGTGAGTGGTACTTCACCTCCTACTTGCTTGTTGATTCTAAGTAACAGACACCCACTGCATCAATTATCTGTTGCTGCATAACAAATTACCCTGAAATTTAGCTGCTCAGGACAACAAACATTGGATATTTCACAGCTTCTATGGGTCAAAATGAGGGCCTCTCATGAGGTTGCAGTGAAGGTGTCAGTGGGGGGCTGTATTCATCTCAAGGCTGGAGGATACGCTTCCAAGATGGCTCCTTCCCAGGGCTGTTGGCTTCCCATGTGACCCTTGCCACAGAGCTGCTTGAGTGTCCTTCCAACATGGTGGCTGCTTCCCTGAAGTGAGTGTCTGAGAGAGAAGACCAGCAGAAACTTGCAGCACCTTTAGGACCCATTGTCCAAACACGCCATTATTTCCACTTTATTGTATCTGTTAGAAAGACAAATATCTTATCAACACATGTATGTGGAATCTAGAAAAATGGTATGAATGAACCTATTTGCAGAGCAGCCCAACTCTCTCATCCTCAAAATAAATGTAATGCCTCCCTGTAGGACTGGTTTAACATTAAGTGAGATGATGCATGTTAAGAGCCTAACTCAGTGACTGATATTCAGTCAATGCTCAAGAAGTAAAGCTCTTACTGTTACCAATGTTTGGAGTCTGGCTGCTCGCTGCTCAAAAGCCAATGAAGAAGTTGGTGGAAAATAAAGTTTGCTTTATTTCTGAGACCGGCAACTTGGGAGGTAGGGGGCACACTTCTAATCAAAAAGCCAACTTCCCCCCAACCCCCCCACTGACAACTAGTGGGCAAGAACTCTTAAAGGTGAGTTTCAGGAGTGTATGGTCAGAGGGAAGAGTCTGCATGCTGAAACAGCACAGTCAGCTCTGTCATCTTGAAACTGGTCATGCAGGGCTCTGATCAGCATCATCTTAATTGGTTTAAGTTAAGTTAATCTTCAGTTCCAGGGTTGGTTTGTTCCCATTTCTTTAAGGGCAATTCTTGGAACTGTGGAAGCTTATGATCATCACGTAGTTAACTTCTTCCACCTGGTGGGAGTTTTAGTTTCTATAAGACAGCTCACAGGATATGGCTCAGAATATTATCTATAGCCCTTGAGGAGAAAGTAAAGTTCCTTGACTTTGCTTAATGACTAAACTATTATTATTTGGTCCTGTTGGACTGTTTCCCTTTGTTTCTGCATTTTCTTACTTCTCTGATGAGAGGACATGGAGCGGGGAGGGGGAGAAGGAGGCGGGGCTGGAAAGGACCTTAGGGCACTGTTCCCTTTCAATACCACGTGTTATCACTATTTCTTGGTCTTGATGCCTTCTGTGAAAACAGGCTCCTAGAAGGTAGAAAGCAAAAATAACCCCCTTCACTCATTAATAGCTTTAAGTCTTTATGATTTTGCCAGAATGGGAGAAGAATGTGTGCCATCAACATGGAGTGTTGATGAGGCTCATGACAAAAGTGAGCAGGCCTCATGGAAATCTCTGAGCACCCTTGGAGGCCAGCAGAAACCCATGGACATGCTCTCTATAATATATTCTGCTGATGCTGTTGGTAATAAACTAGCAGATGTTGAACAAGGAGCCTGCCCCTGGCAATATCTGCTAATTGATGTGATGTGTGTTTTTATGGAATCTTGATCAAGGTGTTTTATCTCTGACTATAAGGGAAACCCGAGAATGTGCAGATTCAAAGTATTCTTCTAAAAGAACTTTCAGGAAAGTGATTATCAAAAATCATTATCAAAATCTCTACATCAGCCAAGTGACTATTTTATTTAATCTTTTTTTAGAAAAAGTTTGCAAATTAAGAGTCATTATTTTTTCTTTTTCTTATCTTTTTTATTGAAGTGTAGTTGATTTACAATGTTATGTTCATTTCAGGTGTACAGCCTAGTGATTCAGATATAGAGAGACAGATAGATAGATATAGACAAATAGTCTTTTTCAGATTCTTTTCCCTTATGTTGTTGTTTAGTTAAGTCATGTCCAGCTCTTTCGTGACTTCATGAATTCTAGCCTGCCAGGCTCATTTGTCCATAGGATTTCCCAGGGAAAAATACTAGAGTGGGTTGCCATTTCCTTCTCCAGGGGATCTTCTCAACCCATTACAAAATAATGAGTATAGTTCCCTGTGCTATACAGTAGGTCTCTGTTGGTTATCTATTTTGCATATAGTAGTGTGCACATATTAATCCCAAGCTCCTAATTTATCTCTTCTTCCGCCAGTGAGTTTCTTTAAAAAGGAGTAGGGGGTGTGACTTTCCTGGTGGTCCAATTGTTAGGGTTTTGCCTTCTCATGAGGGAAGTGTGGGTTCAATCTCTGGTCGGGAAGCTAAGACCCCACATGACTTGGGGACAAAAAGAAAACATAAAACAGAAGCAGTATTTAAACAAATTTAATAAAGATTTTAACAACAACAACAAAAGGAGTACAGAGGATACTAGTTTCCCATTTTGGGCAAGGGTTTTATTTTCATGACTCTGATGAGATCACCATAGATAAACAAGGAATCTCATACACTTAGATATATGCACACAAAGACGCACTCAAGGACTATTCATGAGTCCACCAAATGGAAACGAGAGGCAAAGAGAAAAAAGAAAACAGACACACACAGAGACGTGAGGATAGATACGGAGATAAATAAATCAAGAGGGACGTGCACAGCTACAAGCACACTTTTCTTACAGACCCATCCACCTGGCCCGTCTTCCCTTCTTGGGAAAGAAGAGCTGATTCAGCACTACTGGGAGCAGCTGAATAATTGCCCTTGAAGGATTCCTTGGCCAGAAGACTTAAATATATGACCACCTCCCCGGGCAAGGAGATATAAAGCCTCACGTCAGGTTCCAACTTGCGAGTCCAGTGAATCTTCAGTTTGGGAAATGGGACAGACAAAATCTATCAACCTGGTCCATGCATCAATCTTCTAGGCTCCCTCCTGTCACCCCGACAGTGAGGAAGGATGATAAGTGGTGGCTGACCTGGGGTGTCTTCTTCGTGACCTCAGCTAACTTCACATAACTCATATATGGAGTTCTATTCCCCATAACATTATAGCCTCATTTTAGAGACCAGAAAACAGAGCCAGAGACACCCAAGTTAACATCGTGTGATTCATGAGGTGCGAATCAGCCAACCAGCTATTTCTGCAAGGAAATTGCTAATTGGCCACCAGGAGGAATTAAAGTTTAGGAGCATCCTGCTGTGAGGTCAAGTTGGGTATTTAAACTTTACAGATTGGAATAAATTATGAATCAAGCCTAATTAGCCTCTTTGGTCAAATCAAGAGACCTCTAGTTTCAATCTGGGTTGAAAACTGTGTCCAGAGCACCCCAAGTCCCCATTTTTAAGAAGTGACCCTACAGTTTCTTTGCTGAGAATATATGTGATTGTTAAACTACTCTACAAAACCATGGTCAGTCTGCAGTATGGAAAGCAGCAAAGGTAGCAATTCTGGGAATGATGGAGGTCATCTCATCCTGGTTGAAAGGGTACAGAGTAATTTTAAGTCTGTGCTCCTCAGTTGCAGAGAGCAGTTATCTGGTCTACCTCATTGTGCAGATAAACACATGAATAAATGATCATCTTCATACGCATCAAGCTAAGTTTTACAAAACCAGTAAAGGGTCATGATGGGGGACTTTTCCTGGTGGTCCAATGGTTAAGAATCTTTCTTGCAGTGCAGGGGACTTGGGTTCAATGCCTGGTCAGGGGACTGAGACCCCACATGGCTCAGAGTAACCAAGTCTTTGCACCACAACCAGAGAATCCATATTCTGAAAGATCCTACAGGACTCTAACAAAGATTCCCTCATGCTGCAGCTAAGAATATTGGAGTGGGTTGCCATTTCCTTCTCCAGGGGATCTTCCCAACCCAGGAATTGAACCCTCATCTCTCACATTGCAGGCAGATTCTTTACTGTCTGAACCATAAGGGAAGCATTAAGACACAATGCAGCCAAATTAATTAATTTTTTTTAGAAGTGTCATGATGGAAGGACTTAAGTCAATTGGGAATATACTGTATTGTAAATGCTCAGGGATCTGCCATGGGATCCAAGGGCAGGGATCTAGTGGGGCCTCAGGAAGAAGTTGTAAAGCGAAAATTCATCAGGTGCTAGCTTCTTTCCACCTCACTCTGTTCTTTTATTAATATTCAGAGTCATTCTTTCCCTGCACACCTACAGTACACATAACAAACAATTATAATGACAACAATAATAACATGTATCCTCAGCTCTCAAGTTTCTATAGACCAGCTTGATAGAGTTGGTAGTTTTTTTAAGCTAAATTCCAACTTCCATGGGAGGAGCCTATGACTGGCCAGGCCAGGGTCAGGTGAGCCCTCCTGGGCCAATCAGCTGCGGCCAGAGGGCTCAGATCACACAGCACCACCACCTTGGCTATTTTTTTTTTTTCATTTATTTTTATTAGTTGGAGGCTAATTACTTTACAATATTGTAGTGAGTTTTGTCATACATTGACATGAATCAGCCATGGACTTACATGTATTCCCTATCCCGATCCCCACTCCCACCTCCCTCTCCACCCGATTCCTCTGGGTCTTCCCAGTGCACCAGGCCCGAGCACTTGTCTCATGCATCCAACCTTGGCTGGTGATCTGTTTCACCCTAGATAATATACATGTTTCAATGCTGTTCTCTCAAAACATCCCACCCTCGCCTTCTCCCACAGAGTCCAAAAGTCTGTTCTGTACTTCTGTGTCTCTTTTTCTGTTTTGCATATAGGGTTATCGTTACCATCTTTCTAAATTCCATATATATGTGTTAGTATGCTGTAATGTTCTTTCTCTTTCTGGCTTACTTCACTCTGTATAAGGGGCTCCAGTTTCATCCATCTCATTAGGACTGGTTCAAATGAATTCTTTTTAATGGCTGAGTAATATTCCATGGTGTATATGTACCACAGCTTCCTTATCCATTTGTCTGCTGATGGGCATCTAGGTTGCTTCCATGTCCTGGCTATTATAAACAGTGCTCACCTTAGCTATTGGGATTTGCCCTTGTGGTTCTCTAGATGGAGAAGGGATGTTTCCAGAGGAAGAGCAACTTTTGTCAACAGGTCATGTGTCTTCTTCATGCACGCCTGCTCAGTCGTGTCCGACTCTTTGTGACCCCATGGACTGGAGCCCACAAGGCTCCTCTGTCCATCTGATTTTCCGGGGAAGAATGCTGGATCCTCCTCCAGGGGATCTTCCCCACCCAAGGATCTAACCTGAGTCTCCTGCATTGGTAGGCGGATTCTTCACCACTAGTGCCATCTTTTTTCAATGGCTAAGATCCACCAAAAAGTATCTGCTACAAAGACACAGGAGGGGAAGGGGACAGTGAACAAGCTGATATATAACATTTTTTAGTGTCTCTGTGTATCAGGATTGTGCCAAATAAGTAGCCTATGCATCTAAACTCTTCTTTCCATAGGAGTTTAAAGCAAGCCCAGGGAATTCCAAGAAGAACAGACATCATCCCATATCTCTCAGTTCTCCTTTCTAACACTTTGTCCCTCCAACACCCCCTCCAAAAATAAAAATATTATATTTACTTTCCCACATACAAAGCAAAATTCCCACACTTATAAATGGAGAAAAACATTGGTCTAAAGAGGATATTATTTATGTTAGCAGTAGCCAGTTGAGAATGTTCAATTACATTTACTTTGAGCTGAATCCATCTACCTCCACTTTCCACTGATTCAGTTCAGTCCTATGGAAAATAAGTTGACTCTTTCCTGAAAAAATTAATCCATTCAGATCTGAATTTGTTTCCTACCAATGAAAGTGTTAATCACTCACTCGTGTTCGACTCTTTGCAACCCCATGGGCTATAGCCTGCCTGGTTCCTCTGTCCATGGGATTTCCCAGAAAAGAATACTGGAGTGGGTGCCTTTCCCTCATAGCACCTTTCATCTGTATGTGTCTGTGTCCAAATTTTTATGACAGCCCATCTATATAACCTATTTCATTTATTTTTTCACGTTTAAAAAATTAATTTTTATTGGAGTATAGTTGCTTTAGAGTTCAATTCAGTTCATTTGCTCAGTCGTGTCTGACTCTTTGCGACACCATGGACTGCAGCACACCAGGCCTCCCTGTCCATCATCAACCCTTGGAGTTTACCCAAACTCATGTCCATCGAGTCGGTGATGCCATCCAATCATCTCATCCTCTGTTGTCCCCTTCTCCTCCTGCCCGAAATCTTTCCCAGAATCAGTCTTTTCAAATAAGTCAGCTCTCCGCATGAGGTGGCCAAAGTATTGGAGTTTCAGCCTCAACATCAGTCCTTCCAATGAACACCCAGGACTGATCTCCTTTAGGATGGACTGGTTGGATCTCCTTGCAGTTCAAGGGACTCTCAAGAGTCTTCTCCAACACCACAGTTCAGAAGCATCAATTCTTTGGCACTCAGCTTTCTTAATAGGCCAACTCTCACATCCATACATGACTACCGGAAAAACCATAGCCTTGATTAGATGGACCTTTGTTGACAAAGTAATGTCTCTGCTTTTTAATATGCTGTCTAGGTTGGTCATAGCTTTCCTTCCAAGGAGTAAGCGTCTTTTAATTTCCTGGCTTTACAAGGTTGTATTAGTTTCTGTGGTACAGCAAAATGAATCAGCTATAAATACACACATAGCCCCTCTGTTTTAGGATTTCCTTCCCATTCAGGGCACTACAGAGCGTTGAGTAGAGTTCCCGAGCTCTACAGTAAGTTCTTATTAGTTATCTATTTTATACAAAGTATCAGTAGTGAGTATGTGTCTATCCCAATCTCTCAGTTCTTCCCACTCCCTTCTGTCCTTGGTATCCATACATTTGTTCTCTACATCTGTGTCTCTATTCTGCTTTGCAAATAAATTCATCTGTGTCATTTTTCCAGATTCCACATGCAAGCGATATTTTACAATTTTTGTTTTCTCCTTCTGACTTATTTCGCTCTGTGTGATGATCCCTAGGTTCAGCCACATATACGACCTAATTTTATAAGGATCCCATCACTCTGAGGTACTGGAGTTTAAAACTACAGCATACAAATGTGAGGGACTTCCCTGGTGGAGCAGTGGTGAAGAATCCGCCTGCCAAGCAGAAGACAACAGGAGAGGCGAGTTCAATTTCTGGGTTAGGAAGAGCCCTTGGAGGAGGAAATGGCAACCCACTCCAATATTCTTGCCTGGGAAATTCCATGGACAGAGAAGCCTGGCGGGCTACAGTCCATGGGGTCCCAAAGAGTCAGACACCACCGAGTGACTAAACAGCAACAACAAATATGAATGTGAAGGGACACCATTCAATCCATCACCAAGTCTTTGAAGACAGCTCCTCTTCTGCCCCCAAGCCTGTGATCCCACCACAGAGCCTTTCCTCATGCTAAGACTCTGATTTTTAGGGTGAAATGATACAAGACTTCTCCTGTGGGAGGAGGTATGTATTAAGCTAATGCCTTATCAGAAAAGAGCTGGCTGCTAATCTCAGATTTAAAAAAAAAAAAAAACACTCCAGAGAATGAAACTCCATGGATGCCTGGAAGAAAGAAAGTCATAGAAACAAAATGAGAAAGAAAGAGGATGAGACTTTGGGATACATTCCACCTCCTTCAAACTGTAGCTTTAAAAGCACCTCGTGTGACATAGTTTTGAGTCCTTCCATGGCAACTTTGAAGACCTCAAGCAGTGACTTAGAAGGATAATGGTGTCCTTTCACCTGCTAAGTACATGGCGTACAGTGTTGAAGACCTCCACATTGGGACTTCCCTGGTGGTCCAGTGGTTAAGAATCCACCTTTCAAAGCAGGGGACATGGGTTTGATCCCTGACTGAGGAACTAAGATCTGACGCGCTGCAGAGCAACTAAACCTGAGCAATGCAACGAAGACCCCACACGCTGCAACTAAGACCCAGCAACCAAATATTTAATTAATTAAATATGTTAAAAGTAAGTGATAGATCTAGAAATGTTATTTTAAAAAGATGTCAGCATCTTCACAACACTCCTTTTCACAAAAGCAATCAGCATCTGACCATGACCTTTGTCCGTCTCCAAGGAAACTGGAGAAGAAGAAGTAAAACTCTCACTGTTTGCAGGTGACATGATGCCATACATTGTTCAGTCACCCAGTTATGGCTGGCTCTTTGAGACCCCATGGACTGCAGCACACCAGGCCTCCCTGTCCTTCACCACCTCCTGAAGTTTGCCCAAGTTCATGTCCATTGAATCAGTGATGCCATCCAGTCATCTCATCTTCTGATGCCCTCTTCTCCTTCTGTCCTCACTCTTTCCCAGCATCAGGGACTTTTCCAATGAGTCAGCGATCTGCATCAGGTGACCAAAATACTACAGCTTCAGCTTCAGCATCAGTATAGCATACTATACATAGAAGACCCTAAAGATGCCACCAGAAAATTTAAAATCTTGACATACCCAGGCCAAGATGCACCATGCTTCTTCTCAATGGAGTATCAAGAGCTTTGTCTATTTTCCTTGGGATCCAGGAAGGTGGTTGAGTTCCCATTTTAAGACTCACTCTTCCTGGAAACTTCCACAGGCAAATTGCAGAGAAAGGGGTGAGTACCTGGTGATGAGCAAATTTAGTACCTGCTGCCAATGTACTCAGTAGTTAAACAGATTAAATTAATTCTCCTCAGAGCAGCAGTTTTCAACCCTGGCTGCACATTGTATTCACCTTGGGAGCTTTAAAAAAAAAATACTGATGACTGAGTCCCACCCCTAGATTCTGGTTTAATTGGTCTGGGGTGCAACCTAGGTATCAGGATATTGAAAAGCTCTCCAGGTGGTAGAAATTGCAAGCAAGCTGAAAAGAGTTGCCTTAGCACTGAGGTTCTCAACATGTGGTCTCCAGACCAGCAGCAGCAACCTGACCTGGGTGCTTATTTGAGATGTACATTCTCTGTACATCCCAGACCTAGTAACTCAAAATCTCTGGAGGTGGGGCCAGCCATCCGCAGTTTCACTGGTGATGCTGGTGGTCCTCAATGTTGGACCAAACTCTGCTTGTTCATAGATATTGGTCAAATCTTGCTCAGTTCAGATTTTGCTTAGTTCTGGCTGGTGGTCCTTGGCGTTGGACCAAACTCTGCTTGTTCATAGATATTGGTCAGGTCTTGTTCAGCATCTTCTTAGTGAGTCTGCTCACAACTGAAGTTCCTTTGCTTCACTTCTAGATTCAGTCTCACCTTCCTCTCCAGATCTAGTTCTCACCTGAGGTAGGAAGGATGTCAGGCATCCAAGCTCAGTGCTCTGAACATAGGGTTCATCTTCCTGGCATATTTACTCTGATCTCTTGGTACGCATCTCTAAGGCGTGGACCTGGCTTCACAGACTCAGTTCTTTTTTCTCTTCCATGAATCTAAATTCACATAATTTAAAAACCTATCCTCTATTTTTAGATTATGTCTTCTCCAATTTTGGCATTAAATATGTCATCTTTTTTTTTTTACAGTAGGTCCTTTGTGATTATCCATTTTAAATATACCAGTGTGTACATGTCCATCCCAAACTCCCTGACTATCCCTTCCCTGCATCCTTCATCCCGGCAAACAGAAGTTAGTTCTCTATGACAGACTCGGTTCTAAGAACTAGTTCAGATAACCAAGCTGTTGTCATTCTTCAGGATCAGAACTTATCTTAATCATCTGCCTCATACCCCCTAATCTCTTTAATACTGGGGACCCTAATAGTATATACTAATGCCATCATCTCCAAAATTCAATGTCTTCCTCTGAAATAACTACTTCTATTTCTCTGTAACTGCCTTCATTCCATAACGGATATAATGAATTGTGTAAGTGTAGGTTTATTATCTTTTATTCTGACATCTTTTTTTTTCTTGGCCTCTCCACGCAGCTTTTGGGGTCTTGTTTCCCCAACCAGGGGTCAAACCTGGGGCTCCCTGCAGTAAGCGCACTGAACCCTGACCACTGGATCACCAAGGAATTCCCTATTGTCTGGCTTTTAAAAGTAACACCTACTCACCACAGAAAACTTAGAGAAATCAAAAGGACAAAGAAGAAAACAAAAATCATCTTTCATTCCCCCTTTCTGTAGCAACCATGGTCAACATTTTGGTATATTTACTTCATTTTTTTCTTTTTGCATGTTATGTATGAATGATCTACTTTGTTCCAACAATTATATGAGGTAGCTTACAAAGGGATATACCTTACAAGGCATAATGATTTTGAAATACCCCACTGAGTTATTGGTCTCAGTGCTTCACTCCTCAGTAGTGGATCACATATATAATCATCCTCAATAGAATGGGTGGAATATATATCCCCCGCATACACTCCTTGGCTTTGGAACTGGTCATGTAACTTGCTTCGGCTAATGTCACGTTGGCAAATATGGCATTGAAAAAAAGATGCAAAATCTGCTTATTTTGTTGACTTGCCCTTTTATTCTCCAGTGATCCACCACTTTCCCTTCAGCCAGGGCCCCAAAAGGGCAAATATGGAGCTGACTCCTTCCTGTCCCTAAGCAAACCAACAGATACTTGAGCAACAAACAATTCCTTACTTGTGTGCTACTGAGTTGAGTTTGGGGAAGTCTTTTATGTCATTTTATTGTAGCTTCAGTTGATTGATACATATCCTGTGACACTTATTCTTAGAACCACTTGTTTTCACATGATGACATCATCGAAGTCAGGTTATGTCTTATAAAGACTGACATGCCATAAATTTTTTTGGCAAAGGTTTTTTTTTTTGTATTTTCTTAGTGGTGTGTAAAGGAATGGTATTTATTATTTGATAGCATCCTAGATGTTATGAAAAATAATAGGTGAAAAAGCAGTCGTGAATTAATGTATATAGTGGTTGGTCATCAAAATTCACTCATACGCGTATATTCTTCATACATACTTTATTTACTTTTTTATTGGAGTATGTTGGCTTACAATGTTAGTTTCTGCTGTACAGTGAAGCAAATCAGCTATATGTACACATATATCCTCTTTTTTTTGGATTTCATTCCTATTTGGTCCCCACAGAGCACTGAGTAGATTTCCCGAGCTCTACAGTAAGTTCTCACTAGGTATCTATTTCATACGTAGTATCAGTACTGTGTGTGTCATCCCAACCTCCCAATTCATCCCACACCCTCGTGTGTGTTTTATAGGTATCTATTTTATGTGTCTGTGTGTGTCTATGAGTACGTGTGTGTGTGTATATTCATGTGTGTCGTTTAAAAAGTAAATTTTGATTGTTCTAGAGGACATAAATAATTATTTTAGGAAAATAATTTCTCTTTAGTGTGGGAGTACAAGTGGACAGTGGGCTTCCCCGAAGGCTCGGCAGGTAAAGAATCGCCTACAAAGGAGGAGACACAGAAGATGCGTGTTTGATCCCCTGGAGGAGGGCATTGAAATCCACCCTGTATTCTTGGCTGGAGAAACCCATGGGCAGAGGAGCCTGGCAGGCTACAATCCCAAGTGTCACAAAGAGTCAGACATGATTGAGCAACTAAGCATGTACAAGTGGACAGTGATTTTTTTTTTTTAATTTTTTTATTAGTTGGAGGCTAATTACTTCACAACATTTCAGTGGGTTTTGTCATACATTGATATGAATCAGCCATAGATTTACACTTATTCCCCATCCCGATCCCCCCTCCCACCTCCCTCTCCACCCGATTCCTCTGGGTCTTCCCAGTGCACCAGGCCCAAGCACTTGTCTCATGCATCCCACCTGGGCTGGTGATCTGTTTCACCATAGATAGTATACATGCTGTTCTTTTGAAACATCCCACCCTCACCTTCTCCCACAGAGTTCAAAAGTCTGTCTCTTTTTCTGTTTTGCATATAGGGTTATCGTTACCATCTTTCTAGATTCCATATATATGTGTTAGTATGTTGTAATGTTCTTTATCTTTTTGGCTTACTTCACTCTGTATAATGGGCTCCAGTTTCATCCATCTCATTAGGACTGATTCAAATGAATTCTTTTTAACGGCTGAGTAATATTCCATGGTGTATATATACCACAGCTTCCTTATCCATTCATCTGCTGATGGGCATCTAGGTTGCTTCCATGTCCTGGCTATTATAAACAGTGCTGCGATGAACACTGGGGTGCAAGTGTCTCTTTCAGATCTGGTTTCCTCGG